>NC_057812.1:565827405-566132930 GCF_018294505.1 Triticum aestivum | reverse complement strand
CAAATCTCCCCTTGGGTTGGTGTCGGTTTGCAGGAAGTCTGGGCACACATGCGCTCCCGTGGACATTTGCGGCACGGTGTTGGATGGCAGAAAAACATCCAGACACCATGATCCGAACATTTAAGGGCGGTTTGGGGTATAGTGTTGGAGCTCACCTTAGAGGCTTCAGAAAAAACACTAAAGAAATACCACATCTAGAAGAACATTTATTCCGCAATTTGAACAGAGATACGGTGCATGGCTCCAAAATTTGGTTACATGGCAGTAGATCTGCCAGTATTCGTTCAGAATAACACCAACGGTTGCTCTCCCGGTCCCAGTTTGAAGCCACGAAGTCATAGGCTCCATTCTTGTTTGATTTGCATTTGGAACACAAACACTGCTAGGAGCTCAAGATACTGGGTTTGACTAGTAGAAAGAGGCGCACCTAAAAAGTGGAAATAGAGCTGATCAGGACAGCACAAAATGCATATCCTTTTATAACACATTCAAGGCTTAAACTTCACCCAATTTTTTGACCAGAAACCCAAGAACATCAACTAACTCTTCCCCTACTTTCTCCCCTAATCCTTCCAGGTTTCTCCTAGCAAGAGAACAGCAGGAGCAAGGCAACACGGCCCAAATTCTTTATACCATGTAGGGAGCGAGCATGTATACCGCAGAAATCAAAACTAAATTAACAGAGAAAAACATAGGGTGGATTGGGAAGAACGAGTAAAAAGGCGAGAACTTTACCATGCCTGTCCCTGCCTTCTGAAAGCATCAGGGCTTTGATCCCAGATTATGCACAAACAAGACATTTATTCCCCAAGAGTACGGATGCAAACAAATGAAACTTATCAGGAGATAAGCTCCCCTAATAGCATAATCTTCTATTCAGAATGCAGCAATTGCCTCCTGATGTGGATGAACAATTTATTCTTATGCAAAACATGATGCAAGCTGTATGATACTCAGATTTATCATACAATCAGATCCTGGATTTGTACAAAGGGGGTCATCTGCACGATGGTATTGCACGAAAATCTTGCACAAGGTATTATTCATCCCACTGGCTCATCTTACAACAGCAATTAATAACTTATGACACCATACAATATGTTACCACAAGTAGAGGCAGATCTAGATGGCGTGCCTTGGTAATGATCAAAGATGTTCTTTATTAGTCCACAGTTGAACTCCAGAAGCTACAAGAACAGCAGGTGGAACAGGACCAAAATTTATGTGTCAAACAAAACAAGGCCCCAGAACAGGGTGCAAGTTTGGGGCTTCACGCCCTCATGTAAACTGGAATCGTAATAAACTGACCAACAATTGAGAAATATATAGATGCTCCAAGGCATACTGCTACATGTCAATACTCTAGGCTGCAAAACTAGAAGACAAGGAGAATCATTTTGCCTTCTCTTCGTATGGAATCGCCGTTCTCCTCACTTCAAACAGATGCGGCGGCTCCCTGCTGTTTGTGCGCAAACTCGATGCCCTTCTCGATGCTGGCCTTCAGCTCAGGCTTCAATGCCTCGAGTGCATTGGCCTCGTACTCAGTTATTCCCTCCAGGTCCAAAGAAATGATGGACTCAACACCATTCTTGCCAATCTTAACTCTGGACGCAAAGAATGGCAGCTCAGTTAACTCAGACTGAACATACGTGCACTCATAAACATCTGGATCACCAGCCAGTGCACGGAGTGAAGACTCAACAAATCTGGCAGCAGCATAAGCCATGGACAGGGTAGCAGATCCAGCACCCGCTTTCGCCTCCACCACCTCTGTCCCAGCGTTCTGTATCCTCTTCGCCAGCTGTTCAGTTTCCTCATCCGTGAAGGTGACAGATGGCCTCGTCTTTGACAACAAAGGCAGGATTGTAATTCCAGCATGACCACCAACAACTGGGACATCAACATCAATGAGCTTGAGGCCCTTCTTCTGAGCTACGAATGTGTTAGCTCGGACAACATCTAGGGTGGAAACCCCAAAAAGCTTCTTGGGATTGTAGACACCCTTCTGTTTCAGAATCTCAGCAGCAATCGGCACTGTGGAGTTGACTGGGTTGCTGATAATATGGATAAAGGCATCAGGGCAATTGTCTGCAACAGCCTCGATAAGTGACTTGACGATGCCCGCATTGATGTTGAAAAGATCATCACGAGTCATCCCAGGCTTTCTAGGGACCCCGGCGGGGATGACAACAACATCCACACCTTTCAAGCAGCTGGCTAATTCCGCTGGGCCAGTGAAGTCCATGACCTGAGAAGGTGTGTTGCAGTGGCTGAGATCAGCAGCGACTCCCTTGACATTTGCAATATCGTACAGTCGCAGCTCCGAGACCAGAGGAGACATCTTGATCAGCAGGCCCAATGGTTGGCCGATGCCCCCAGCAGCACCAAGTACCGCCACTTTGTAAGATGCCTCCGGTAGTATCCGAGCCCCAGACTTCGCCTTGGGCACAACCCTTGTGGTAACAGATGCCCGAAGAGACCCAGTCTTGCCCAGGAACGAGGATCCCAATTCGAAGTTAATTGATGAGGACGCCTTTAAGCCACCGATGCCATGATTCCTTGGCTTTGAAACCAGAGCAGCCTGAGCGCCAACTGAACTGATGGTAGCAGATGATGCCATGTCCAACTGTAGGAACAGAATAATATCAGATTTGTAAAAAAACATAAAAATCTCTTGCAAGAATCGATAGAACGGCTGATGACACACTACGGGAGCATACAATTGATCCAGATCTTGAACACTAATACGTGATCCAGGGGCGGATCTAGTTGGTTGCCAGGTTTTGCACCCGGAAATTATGAAGATCCCCTCTCCCCACCATAGTGGGATTCATCAATTGATTCAACAACTAACAGAAGTGATGCTGCGCTGGAGGAAAACAACCTAGCTGTTGCTCGTACCTCGAAGGAAGGAAGGAGACCCAGTGGCCGGAGACTGGGACGGGGTGGAGGCAGCAGCAGGATGTCCCGGAGGCCGGGGAAGAAGGGGAACGGCGGTGGCGGCGTCGACGTCGACGTGCGTCCCCAAGAAGACGGAGGAGGGCGCGGGATCGAGGGCGCGGCGCCGGCGGTGACGATGAGGGATGGCAAGGCGGCGGGTGACGCTTTGGCGGAAGGGCAGGGGGGAGTGGAAAGAAAAAGAATGGGCCACCAACCACTGGCCGATCCCTTGCGTTGGTTTCATCGGACAGGTTTTTGGCCGTACGATGGGAGTCATTTCCAGCGTCAGAGTCCGAATAATGAACAATTCTATCCGTTGAACATTTTGCACGAATAAATTGTATACATTGGTTATAATAAAGTATTTTGTCACATGACTTAGTATACCAATCTTTATTTTCAATGTAAATTAGGCATTGCTACGCGTCGGCCGGCAGATCTTTCCGCCTCGCGAAACATTGGATCGGGCGGAGTGAACGGTCAAGCGTCACCTTTTACCATCGCAACAAAGGTCGCGTGTTGGAAATATGAGCAAGTTACTACGAGATTTAATCCGAATAATTAGAAGATAAATCATGACTACAGTAGTAGAGATTAAACTAATCATGCGAACTAGCATAGCAGATGAACAGATCACATCTAGGGCACATACTAGAAACATGAATTCTACCACGATCTCGAACAGGAAGGATAGAATCACATACGGTGCAGCGGGAGCAGCACCGCCGGCGTTGACGTTGTCGCCCATGTCGTCGAGGATGAGGTTGCCGAGGTCGGGGAAGAAGTCATTGTTCGCGAAGTCGTCGCTGCCAGCAGTCGCGCGAGTGCGCTCCCCAAAAACCTGATCGCCCCTCTCCCGTACAGGATCACGAGAGACGGGGTTCCGGAGGCCTGCTGTCCCTTCTCCCGATGCACGCCGAAAGGTGGTGAGAAATCATACGAAGCGGCGGCGGCTAGGGTAGACGTCTGCCTGACTATATAGTGCGGACCGAATAGGTCGTGGGAGTAAACCCCACGTCCGAGTCGTCACGATCCAAAAGAATCGGAAACGGTTCAGTGATTAGCGCGTCCATTAATTATTAATTAATGACTCATTATTTTTTCCCGAGCAGTAAAAATATAGACAACGTGCATAGCTCTGTCCTCGGCTCGGCTCGGCTCAATCCCGCGGCGCGGCGCGGCGCGGCGCGGCGTGACGTGGCGAGGCGAGCGAGGAGGAGGAGCGCGCGTGTAGGTCTTCTCTTCTCATGCTCATACAAGTGGTAGAAGAGCTCGCCTTATAAAGAGGTGCAACTCTCTCTCAACTTCCGGGGTGGGACTAAACTTTAGCCTCACTCACTCCACTCACATGTGTGCATGAATGGGCCAAGAGAATTTCAAAATTTTAGTTGGGCTTTGGGTCAAAGGCCTACTAGCAAAATTCCAACAACCCCCCACAAAGTCTCATTAGAACATCTCATCATTTAGTTCCAAAACATTGTGTTATATACCGGTGCTTAGTGGAGACTGTGAAGTTGAACTTCCACTTAGAGATTTATGTTACACTAGATCACAACTTGAATAGTGGACTATGCCTTGAACTACAAGTTTTCTGCGAGACTAGTTTCACACAAATTCTTGACTGATACTGGGCAGCCGCAAGGCTTCCCCGCGGGTGGAGCGTATACGTCATACTCCAGGGCCTTTTCATGAATTTATTAGAGAACACCCAATTCTCACAGACTGCGACGTTAATAGTCAAATTCATATAGATGTGTTCCTCAGAAGATATTCTGCAGGACAACATCTCTGCTTACCCGAATAAGCCACTTGGAACATATTAAGATAAGTATCAACCTGCCATGCAGATCAGGAGAGTATTGCATCTTCATGGAGTGGGATATGTAATATAGGGATACTCTCCTCCCAGCTGACCAACAGCTTGTCTCTCACTTCTACTTCACGGGATCTCCGATCACATAGAGTGGGTTACCACTATGGACAACTCATGCGGTGGGTCTGAGACCCATCTCCATCGATGCATTATCTATCACATTACGTGATAGACCCTTTGTGAAGGTATCTGCCAAATTTTTCGACGTTTGGATATAATGCAACGTAATAACGCCGGAGTTCCTCAATTTTCTGATAGATTTCAGTCTTCTCTTCACATGCCTTAAGGACTTCATATTGTCCTTTGAACTGTTTATTTTGACGATCACAGTTTGATTATCACAGTTCATCAGGATAGGGGGTATTGGTTTTTCAACCATAGGTAAGTGTTGGGTAATGTAGTAATTTCAAAAAATTTCCTACGCACACACAAGATCATGGTGATGCATAGCAACGAGAGGGGAGAGTGAAGTCTACGTACCCTCGTAGACCGGCAACGGAAGTATTGACACAACGTAGAGGAAGTAGTCGTACGTCTTCCTGATCCGACCGATCCAAGTATCGAACGTACGGCACCTCTGAGTTCTGCACACGTTCAACTCGGTGACGTCCCTCGAGCTCCGATCCAGCAAAACATTGAGGGAGAGTTTCGTCAGCACGACCGCGTGATGACGGTGATGATGTTCTACCGATGCAGGGCTTCGCCTAAGCACCGCTACGATATGACCGAGGTGGAATATGGTGGAAGGGGGCACCGCACACGGCTAAGAAACGATCCCGAAGATCAACTTGTGTGTCATGGGGTGCCCCCTTGCCCCCGTATATAAATAAGGGAGAGGGGGAGGTGCGGCCGGCCCTAGGGGTGCGCCTGGAAGAGTCCTACTCCCACCGGGAGTAGGACTCCCCCTTCTTGCCTTGTTGGAAAAGGAAGGGGGAAGGGAGAAAGAGGAAAGGGGGCGCCCCCTCCCTTCCTTGTCCTATTCGGACTAGGGGTGGAGGGGGCGCGCGGCCTGCCCTGGCCGGCCCTCCGCTTCTCCCTTATGGCCCATGTAGGCCCAATAACCCCCCGGGGGGGTCCGGTAACTCCCCGGTACTCCTGTAAAATCCCGATTTCACCCGGAACGTTTCCGATATCCAAATATAGGCTTCCAATATATCAATCTTTATATCTCGACCATTTAGAGACTCCTCGTCATGTCCGTGATCACATCTGGGACACTAAACAACCTTCGGTACATCAAAACACAAAAACCCTAATTACGACCGTCACCGAACTTTAAGCGTGCGGACCCTACGGGTTCGAGAACTATGTAGACATGACCGAGACACGTCTCCGGTCAATAACCAATAGCGGAACCTGGATGCTCATATTGGCTCCTACATATTCTACGAAGATCTTTATCGGTTAGACCGCATAACAACATACGTTGTTCCCTTTGTCATCGGTATGTTACTTGCCCGAGATTCGATCGTCGGTATCTCAATACCTAGTTCAATCTCGTTACCGGCAAGTCTCTTTACTCGTTCCGTAATACATCATCCCGCAACTAACTTATTAGTTGCAATGCTTGCAAGGCTTAAGTGATGTGCATTACCGAGAGGGCCCAGAGATACCTCTCCGACAATCGGAGTGACAAATCCTAATCTCGAAATACCCAACCCAACAAGTACCTTCGGAAACACCTGTAGAGCACCTTTATAATCACCCAGTTATGTTGTGGCGTTTGGTAGCACACAAAGTGTTGCTCCGGTAAACGGGAGTTGCATAATCTCATAGTCATAGGAACATGTATAAGTCATGAAGAAAGCAATAGCAACATACTAAATGATCGGGTGCTAAGCTAATGGAATGGGTCATGTCAATCACATCATTCTCCTAATGATGCGATCCCGTTAATCAAATGACAACTCATGTCTATGGTTAGGAAACATAACCATCTTTGATCAATGAGCTAGTCAAGTAGATGCATACTAGTGACACTCTGTTTGTCTATGTATTCACACATGTATTATGTTTCCGGTTAATACAATTCTAGCATGAATAATAAATATTTATCATGATATAAGGAAATAAATAATAACTTTATTATTGCCTCTAGGGTATATTTCCTTCAGTCTCCCACTTGCACTAGAGTCAATAATCTAGATTATACAGTAATGATTATAACACCCATGGAGCCTTGGTGCTGATCATGTTTTGCTCGTGGAAGAGGCTTAGTCAATGGGTCTACAACATTCAGATCTGTACGTATCTTGCAAATTTCTATGTCTCCCACTTGGACTAAATCCCGAATGGAATTGAAGCATCTCTTGATGTGCTTGGTTCTCTTGTGAAATCTGGATTCCTTTGCCAAGGCAATTACACTAGTATTGTCACAAAAGATTTTCATTGGACCCCATGCACTAGGTATGACACCTAGATCGGATATGAACTCCTTCATCCAGAATCCTTCGTTTGCTGCTTCCGAAGCAGCTATGTACTCCGCTTCACATGTAGATCTCGCCACAACGCTTTCTTTAGAACTGCACCAACTGACAGCTCCACCGTTTAATGTAAACACGTATCCGGTTTGCGATTTAGAATCGTCCGGATCAGTGTCAAAGCTTGCATCAACGTAACCATTTACTATGAGCTCTTTGTCACCTCCATATACGAGAAACATATCCTTAGTCCTTTTCAGGTATTTCAGGATGTTCTTGACCGCTGTCCAGTGATCCACTCCTGGATTACTTTGGTACCTCCCTGCTACACTTATAGCAAGGCACACATCAGGTCTGGTACACAGCATTGCATACATGATAGAGCCTATGGCTGAAGCATAGGGAACATCTTTCATTTTCTCTCTATCTTCTGCGGTGGTCGGACATTGAGTCTTACTCAACTTCACACCTTGTAACATAGGCAAGAACCCTTTCTTTGCTTGATCCATTTTGAACTTCTTCAAAACTTTGTCAAGGTATGTGCTTTGTGAAAGTCCAATTAAGCGTCTTGATCTATCTCTATAGTTCTTAATGCCCGATATGTAAGCAGCTTCACCGAGGTCTTTCATTGAAAAACTTTTATTCAAGTATCCCTTTATGCTATCCAGAAATTCTATATCATTTCCAATCAATAATATGTCATCCACATATAATATCAGAAATGCTACAGAGCTCCCACTCACTTTCTTGTAAATACAGGCTTCTCCAAAAGTCTGTATAAAACCAAATGCTTTGATCACACTATCAAAGCGTTTATTCCAACTCCGAGAGGCTTGCACCAGTCCATAAATGGATCGCTGGAGCTTGCACACTTTGTTAGCTCCCTTTGGATCGACAAAACCTTCTGGTTGCATCATATACAACTCTTCTTCCAGAAATCCATCCAGGAATGCAGTTTTGACATCCATTTGCCAAATTTCATAATCATAAAATGCGGCAATTGCTAACATGATTCGGACAGACTTAAGCATCGCTACGGGTGAGAAGGTCTCATCGTAGTCAATCCCTTGAACGTGTCGAAAACCTTTCGCAACAAGTCGAGCTTTGTAGATAGTAACATTACCGTCAGCGTCAGTCTTCTTCTTGAAGATCCATTTATTCTCAATTGCTTGCTGATCAACGGGCAAGTCAACCAAAGTCCACACTTTGTTCTCATACATGGATCCCATCTCAGATATCATGGCTTCTAGCCATTTTGTGGAATCTAGGCTCATCATCGCTTCTTCATAGTTCGTAGGTTCATTATGATCTAGTAGCATGACTTCCAGAACAGGATTACCATACCACTATGGTGCGGATCTTACTCTGGTTGATCTACGAGGTTCGGTAGTAACTTGATCTGAAGTTTCATGATCATTACCATTAGCTTCCTCACTAATTGGTATAGGTGTCACAGAAACCGGTTTCTGTGATGTACTACTTTCCAATAAAGGAGCAGGTACAGTTACCTCATCAAGTTCTACTTTCCTCCCACTCACTTCTTTCGAGAGAAACTCCTTCTCTAGAAAGACTCTGAATTTAGCAACAAAAGTCTTGCCTTCGGATCTATGATAGAAGGTGTACCCAACAGTCTCCTTTGGGTATCCTATGAAGACACATTTCTCCGATTTGGGTTCAAGCTTATCAGGTTGAAGCTTTTTCACATAAGCATCGCAGTCCCAAACTTTCAGAAACGACAACTTTGGTTTCTTGCCAAACCACAGTTCATAAGGCGTCGTCTCAACAGATTTCGGTGGTGTCCTATTTAACGTGAATGCAGCCGTCTCTAAAGCATAACCCCAAAACGATAGCGGTAAATCAGTAAGACACATCATAGATCGCACCATATCTAATAAAGTATGATTACGATGTTCGGACACACCATTACGCTGTGGTGTTCCGGGTGGTGTGAGTTGCGAAACTGTTCTGCATTGTTTCAAATGTAGAACAAACTCGTAACTCAAATATTCTCCTCCACGATCAAATCGTAGAAACTTTATTTTCTTGTTATGATGATTTTCAACTTCACTCTGAAATTCTTTGAACTTTTCAAATATTTCAGACTTATGTTTCATTAAGTAGATATACCCATATCTGCTTAAATCATCTGTGAAGATGAGAAAATAATGATATCCGCCACGAGCCTCAACATTCATTGGACCATATACATCTGTATGTATGATTTCCAACAAATCTGCTGCTCTCTCCATAGTATCAGAGAACGGCGTTTTAGTCATCTTACCCATGAGGCACGGTTCGCAAGTACCAAGTGATTCATAATCAAGTGGTTCCAAAAGTCCATCAGTATGGAGTTTCTTCATGCGCTTTACACCGATATTACCTAAACAGCAGTGCCACAAATAAGTTGCACTATCATTATCAACTATAGATCTTTTGATTTCAACATTCTGAATATGTGTATCACTACTATCGAGATTCATAAAAAATAGACCACTCTTCAAGGGTGCATGACCATAAAAGATATTACTCATATAAATAGAACAACCATTATTCTCTGATTTAAATGAATAACCGTCTCGCATCAAACAAGATCTAGATATAATGTTCAGGCTCAACGCTGGCACCAAATAACAATTATTTAGTTCTAATACTAATCCCGAAGGTAGATGTAGAGGTAGCGTGCCGACCGCGATCACATCGACTTTGGAACCATTTCCCACGCGCATCGTCACCTCGTCCTTAGCCAATCTTCGCTTAATCCGTAGCCCCTGTTTCGAGTTGCAAATGTTAGCAACAGCACCAATATCAAATACCCAGATGCTACTGCGAGCATTAGTAAGGTACACATCAATAACATGTATATCACATATACCTTTGTTCACTTTGCCATCCTTCTTATCCGCCAAATACTTGGGGAAGTTCCGCTTCCAGTGACCAATCTGCTTGCAGTAGAAGCACTCAGTCTCAGGCTTAGGTCCAGACTTGGGTTTCTTCTCCTGAGCAGCAACTTGTTTGTTGTTCTTCTTGAAGTTCCCTTTCTTCTTCCCTTTGCCCTTTTTCTTGAAACTGGTGGTCTTATTGACCATCAACACTTGATGCTCCTTCTTGATTTCTACCTCTGCGGCTTTTAGCATCGCGAAGAGCTCATGAATAGTATTATTCACCCCTTGCATATTATAGTTCATCACGAAGCTTTTGTAGCTTGGTGGCAGTGATTGAAGAACTCTGTCAATGACACTATCAACAGGAAGATGAACCCCTAGTTGAGTCAAGTGATTATGATACCCAGACATTTTGAGTATATGTTCATTGACAGAACTATTCTCCTCCATCTTGCAGCTATAGAACTTATTGGAGACTTCATATCTCTCAATCCGGGCATTTGCTTGAAATATTAACTTCAACTCCTGGAACATCTCATATGCTCCATGACGTTCAAAACATCGTTGAAGACCCGGTTCTAAGCCGTAAAGCATGGCACACTAAACTATCGAGTAGTCATCAGCTTTGCTCTGCCAGACGTTCATAACATCTGGTGTTGCTCCTACAGCAGGCTTGGCACTTAGCGGTGCTTCCAGGACGTAATTCTTCTGTGCAGCAATGAGGATAATCCTCAAGTTACGGACCCAGTCTGTGTAATCTCTACCATCATCTTTCAACTTTGCTTTCTCAAGGAACGCATTAAAATTCAACGGAAGAACAACACGAGCCATCTATCTACAATCAAACATAGACAAGCAAGATACTATCAGGTACTAAGTTCATGATAAATTTAAGTTCAATTAATCATATTACTTAAGAACTCCCACTTAGAAAGATATCCCTCTAATCTCTAAGTGATCACGTGATCCAAATCAACTAAACCATGTCTGATCATCACGTGAGATGGAGTAGTATTAATGGTGAACATCAATATGTTGATCATATCTACTATATGATTCACGCTCGACCTTTCGGTCTCTGTGTTCCGAGGACATATCTGTTATATGCTAGGCTCGTCAAGTTTAACCCGAGTATTCCACGTGTGCAACTGTTTTGCACCCGTTGTATTTGAACGTAGAGCCTATCACACCCGATCATCATGTGGTGTCTCAGCACGAAGAACTTTCGCAACGGTGCATACTCAGGGAGAACACTTATACTTTGATAATTTAGTGAGGGATCATCTTATAATGCTACCGTCAATCAAAGCAAGATAAGATGCATAAAAGATAAACATCACATGCAATTAATATAAGTGATATGATATGACCATCATCATCTTGTACTTGTGATCTCCGTCTCCGAAGTACCGTCATGATCACCATCGTTACTAGCGCGACACCTTGATCTCCATCGTAGCATCGTTGTCGTCTCGCCAATCTTATGCTTCCACGACTAGCGCTACCGCTTAGTGATAAAGTAAAGCATTACAGCGCGATCGTATTGCATACAATAAATCGACAACCATATGGCTCCTGCCAGTTGCCGATAACTCGGTTACAAAACATGATCATCTCATACAATAAAATTTAGCATCATGTCTTAACCATATCACATCACAACATGCCCTGCAAAAACAAGTTAGACGTCCTCTACTTTGTTGTTGCAAGTTTTACGTGGCTGCTACGGGCTTAGCAAGAACCGTTCTTACCTACGCATCAAAACCACAACGATAGTTTGTCAAGTTGGTGCTGTTTTAACCTTCACAAGGACCGGGCGTAGACACACTTGGTTCAACTAAAGTTGGAGAAACTGACACCCGCCAGCCACCTGTGTGCAAAGCACGTTGGTAGAACCAGTCTCGCGTAAGCGTACGTGTAATGTCGGTCCGGGCCGCTTCATCCAACAATACCACCGAACCAAAGTATGACATGCTGGTAAGCAGTATGACTTATATCGCCCACAACTCACTTGTGTTCTACTCGTGCACAACATCAACGCATAAAACCTAGGCTCGGATGCCACTGTTGGGTAACGTAGTAATTTCAAAAAAATTCCTACGCACACACAAGATCTTGGTGATGCATAGCAACGAGAGGGGAGAGTGAAGTCTACGTACCCTCGTAGACCGGCAACGGAAGCGTTGACACAATGTAGAGGAAGTAGTCGTACGTCTTCCCGATCCGACCGATCCAAGTACCGAACGAACGGCACCTCCGAGTTCTGCACACGTTCAACTCGGTGACGTCCCTCGAACTCCGATCCAGCAAAACGTTGAGGGAGAGTTTCGTTAGCACGACGGCGTGATGACGGTGATGATGTTCTACCGACGCAGGGCTTCGCCTAAGCACCGCTATGATATGACCGAGGTGGAATATGGTGGAAGGGGGCACCGCACACGGCTAAGAAACGATCACGAAGATCAACTTGTGTGTCATGGGGTGCCCCCTTGCCCACGTATATAAAAGAGGGAGAGGGGGAGGTGTGGCCGGCCCTAGGGGTGCGCCTGGAGGAGTGTAGGATCGAAAGTATGTCTAGAGGGGGGGTGATTAGACTACTTGACCAAATAAAAACTTAACCTTTTCCCAATTTTAGTTCTTGGCAGTTTTTAGCTATTGTAGGACAAGTCAAGCAATCATCACACAATTCAAGCAAGCATGCAAAGAGTATATTGGCAGCGGAAAGTAAAGCATGCAACTTGCAAGAATGTAAAGGGAAGGGTTTGGAGAATTCAAACGCAATTGGAGACACGGATGTTTTTCCCGTGGTTCGGATAGGTGGTGCTATCCTACATCCACGTTGATGGAGACTTCAACCCACGAAGGGTAATGGTTGCGCGAGTCCACGGAGGGCTCCACCCTCGAAGGGTAATGGTTGCGCGAGTCCACGGAGGGCTCCACCCACGAAGGGTCCACGAAGAAGCAACCACCCACGAAGGGTCCACGAAGAAGCAACCTTGTCTATCCCACCATGGCCATCGCCCACGAAGGACTTGCCTCACTAGCGGTAGATCTTCACGAAGTAGGCGATCTCCTTGCCCTTACAAACTCCTTGGTTCAACTCCACAATCTTGTCGGAGGCTCCCAAGTGACACCTAGCCAATCTAGGAGACACCACTCTCCAAGAAGTAACAAATGGTGTGTTGATGATGAACTCCTTGCTCTTGTGCTTCAAATGATAGTCTCCCCAACACTCAACTCTCTCTCATAGGATTTGGATTTTGTGGAAAGAAGATTTGAGTGGAAAGCAACTTGGGGAAGGCTAGAGATCAAGATTCATATGGTAGGAATGGAATATCTTGGTCTCAACACATGAGTAGGTGGTTCTCTCTCAGAACATATGAGTTGGAATTGTGTATGTGTTCTGATGGCTCTCTCCACGAATGAAGAGGAGGTGGAGGGGTATATATAGCCTCCACACAAAATCCAACCGTTACACACAGTTTTCCAATCTCGGTGGGACCGAATCAACAAACTCGGTCGGACCGAAAAGGTAAACCTAGTGACCGTTAGAGATTTTCGGTGGGACTGACATGCAACTCGGTAGGACCGATATGGTTAGGGTTTGGGCATAACGTAATCTCGGTGAGACCGATTACACAAACTCGGTGAGACCGAGTTTGGTAATAAGCTAACCAGAGAGTTGGTCAGGCAAACTCGGTGGGACCGATTTGCTCTTTCGGTGAGACCGAAAAGTTACAAAAGGAAACAAAGAGTTTACATTGCAATCTCGGTGGGACCGATTCGCTCTTTCGGTGAGACCGAAAAGTTACGAAAGGGAAACAGAGAGTTTGCAATCCCATCTCGGTGAGACCGAGATCCCTATCGGTAGAACCGAATTGCTAGGGTTTGGCAGTGGCTTATGACAAGTGAAACTCGGTGGCGCCGGATAGAAAGAATCGGTAGGACCGAGTTTGGCTTAGGGTTTAGGTCATATGTGGATATGGGAAAGTAGTTGAGGGTTTTGGAGCATATCACTAAGCACATGAAGCAAGAGGCTCATTAAGCAACACCTCATCCCTCCTTGATAGTATTGGCTTTTCCTAAAGACTCAATGTGATCTTGGATCACTAAAATATAAAATGAAGAGTCTTGAGCTTTTGAGCTTGAGCCAATCCTTTGTCCTTAGCATTTTGAGGGTTCCACTTTCACATCCATGCCATGCCAATCATTGAGCTTTCCTGAAATAGTCATCTTGGAATAGCATTAGCTCAATGAGCTATATGTTGTTATGAATTACCAAAACCACCTAGGGATAGTTGCACTTTCAATCTCCCCCTTTTTGGTAATTGATGACAACATATAGATCAAAGCTTCGACAAATGATAATAAGCATGAAATATATCGTCGCTTTGAGAAGTATGTGACAAGTAAGAGCTCCCCCTAAATTTGTGCATATTTAAAATTTGCTTTGGACTGCAAATGCATAAAGAGTTAGAGTCATGGGTTACTCTTCCATGTCACATACATCTTGGTGGAGCGCTTAAAATGATAAGAATGAAATACATGCACTCATCACCAAGAATAGTGAATGATCACATAAGATAGATAAGATGATAATATTAAGCAAACATTAAGTGTAGCTTATGATCAAACACATGATCATCAATGTCTCACGAGCAATGACATATTATCTCACACAAAAGCAAACAAAGTTCGAAAAACCACCAAATAAAACAATAGAGAATAAAAGCAACACTCTCTCTCGAAGTCTATGATCTATACATTTTTCTCCCCCTTTGGCAAAAAGTTACCAAAAAGTTCCTAGAAAATGCATAGTGCTAAGTCGACACTCAGGCTTGATCTTCAGACGTGGTCGGAGTTGAGGCTGAAGTGGACGCTGGAGCTGGTGGAACTGAGGCTGTAGCTGGTGCAGACGTGGTGGCTCTGGGGTCAGCAACTGGCACTGCAGACGACCTCGGACCTCGTGGCACTCTAGCAAAGGCATCAGTTGTAGTCTTGCCTCTCCTCTCCTGCATGTCATCCTGGAGCTGCTCCACAGCAGTCTGAATCTCTGTCACTTTGACATCCAAGTCATAGAACTTTTGTTCCATGATCCTCTCTAAGCTTGCCTGGTTCTGAGTTAGGGTGGCTAGTCCTTGCTCAATCCGCAGGGTGGATGCAATCAAATAACCAAGCTGCTCTTGCTTGGTTTTCAGGAAATATTCAGATGCCTCCTCTTGAGTAGGCATCTTGGCAGCTTTCTCCTTCCTCGCCTTCTCCTTCTTGGCTCGTGCTAGGGCAGATGATGGCTCATTCTCAGTCATGACCACTTGATTATCTTCAAAGTCTGGATGGATGGGCAGGTGTTCCTTGTCCAATAAGTATATGCCCGTGCCCATCTTAGAGTTGATGAGCTCCTGAATCTGTGGGGCATATCCACAGCTCCTCTTCTGGCCTGCTGCTGTCCTCTTGATTGTTTCAATCATAAGGCTCATGACTTTGAATTTCTGTGGCACGTCAAAGATATGAAGCAAGTTGATCGCGTGGCCCCTGATCATCTTGTGATCTCCAGACTTGGGCAATAGGGTGTGCCTAAGAATCTAGTTGATGGTTGGCAGCCCTGACAGAAGATAGTGTACTGAGCCAAACTTGAATGTATCAAGTGCTTCATTTGGAATCTCCTTGTACATGTTTGACATTGAGTTGTGGTCCATCTTCTTCTTGGCATAAATGTCCAAGTCATCGTCATGCTCTTCTGGGGCATTAATCAGCTGAGCCCATTCAGCAACTGTAGACTGGTACCTCGTACCCTCTGACATCCATACAATCCTGCCATCTGGATAGAAATGGGCTGTGGAGTAGAACTGCATGATGAGTTCCTCGTTCCACTTTGTGAGCTTCTGCCCAACAAAGTCCTCTACTCCACATGCCTTGAAGCTGTCCTGCACTCTAGGGTAGTACTCTTCGTTGTTCTTGATGTATTGCCAATCAACCCATCTCATATCACAGACAATTGGCTTCTTGTCTAGCAGCACTGTCTCATAAAAGTCTTGCTGCTCCTTGGTGTGAAACCTATAGTCAACGGCAGTCCTTCTCCTTGAAGCATACGGGTCTGCTTCTCTCCACTTCCGAAGCCCTGAATCTCTCCTGAGTTTCATATCCTCAGCCACAGGATGAGCATCGTTGTGGTCTGGGATCTTGGGCTTGAGCTTTCTAAGAACATTCTCTTCTTCTTCTTCTTCTGCAGCTTCAGGCACTGGGGCCTTGTTCTTCTCAGTAGCTGGGATGCTTCTTGTGTTCCTCTTTGGCTTTGGTTTGGAGCTGGCTTGGCCTTGGAAGCAGCTGCCCCTGTTCTTATGGCATCACCCATCAGCTTGGGTGCCTTAGGTGCTGGTGCAGCTACCTCTTCTTCTTCCTCCTCATCTTCCATGATGGAAGCCTTGCCAAGCACTCTGGCTACAGTTTTCTTCACCCTTTCTTTCCTCTTCTTGCCTTCAGCAGCAAATGGCTCAATGGGAGTGGGCTTCTCAGTTGAAGCTCTGGCCTTTGACATAGGCTGCCTGCCTGCTGGCCTTTTGATCTTCATCCCTGGTTTTATGCCCTGTGCTGGCTCAACTCTC
This sequence comes from Triticum aestivum, assembly GCF_018294505.1. Classification (NCBI taxonomy): domain Eukaryota; kingdom Viridiplantae; phylum Streptophyta; class Magnoliopsida; order Poales; family Poaceae; genus Triticum; species Triticum aestivum. The sequence continues at coordinate 566,116,213 of NC_057812.1, read as the reverse complement.
TTGGAAGTTGCTTCCTCTTCTGCCACATAATCCTCATCTTCTGAGTCTGAGGTTCTCTTGTTTCTCTGTCTTGTTGCAGCTTTAGGCAGATTGCTACGGGTGCTCCTGCTGCCATCATCTGAGGAACTTGAGGGACTAGTGCCCTCACTCATCTGCACTTGCTGCTCTGACAAGTTCTGGCTATCACTTTGCTCTGACATGATGCAAACTCTGACTACTGACCCTGTGAATAGGTTATAGATGAGATAGAGTGGATAAGCATCACAAAATGCAGAGATTTTTGCAAAAGAATAATTCAAAAACTTAGTTTTAGTTTCCCACTGAAAGCATCTCGGATCTACCGATTTCTAAACTCGGTGATACCGAAGCAGTTTTGGCACCTAAACTAGTGAACTCGGTCAGACCGAGTCATAGTTCAGTGGCACTGAGATTTCTAGGGTTTCACAGAGTTCCAAAATCGGTCACACCTATAAGTAATTCTCGGTCAGACCGAGTCTCACTTGTGCAATGGCATAAGCCAAATCGGCGGGACCGAGTTTTTCAACTCGGTGGGTCCGAGATGGTTTCGGCGGAAACCTAACCCTAAATTTTTTGAATTAAACCTAATCTACGAGTTCATTGACTGGATAGAAGTTTAACAAACGTGGCAAGAATCATGATGACCACAATGTGCTAAGAATCGGATTGGGGAATAGCACAAAGATCGAGTCCATACCCTAGTTCGGCGGAGACTCGCTACGGCGGCAACGGCGGGGTTGAATTTCCGTTGACGGCGACGGAGACCAGCGACTGGAGGCGGCTGGCGGCGAGGAGATGATCCGGAGACCAAGTTGGCAGAGCAGGCTATCGTGCGGGCGAAGGGGTTCGGAGAAATTTCCAATTTTTTGTCGGTGACTGTATATAGCCCGACCCTGTCGGTGTGACCGAGTGGAACAACTCGGTGGCACCGAGATGCAAAACTGTATATAGTTGTTGCAACTCGGTGTGACCGAATGGTTCAAATCGGTTGCACCGAGATCAAAAACCTAGATCAACTTAATGATCTCAGTAGGACCGAAAGTAGGGTATCGGTCAGACCGAGAATCATAAAGAGGTTTTGGAAGTTTAAGTCTATGCGTAGTTTGAATTATTGCTACGTTCCCCAACAGTGGCATCATGAGCTAGGTCTATGCGTAGTTTCTATGCACGAGTAGAACACAAAGTAGTTGTGGGCGTTGATTTTGTTCAATATGCTCACCGTTACTAGTCCAATCTTGATTCGGTGGCATTGTGGGATGAAGCGGCCCGGACCGACCTTACACGTACTCTTACGTGAGACTGGTTCCACCGACTGACATGCACTAGTTGCATAAGGTGGCTAGCGGGTGTCTGTCTCTCCCACTTTAGTCGGATCGGATTCGATGAAAAGGGTCCTTATGAAGGGTAAATAGCAATTGGCATATCACGTTGTGGTCTTTGCGTAGGTAAGAAACGTTCTTGCTAGAAACCCATAGCAGCCACGTAAAACATGCAAACAACAATTAGAGGACGTCTAACTTGTTTTTGCAGGGTATGCTATGTGATGTGATATGGCCAAAAGGATGTGATGAATGATATATGTGATGTATGAGATTGATCATGTTCTTGTAATAGGAATCACGACTTGCATGTCGATGAGTATGACAACCGGCAGGAGCCATAGGAGTTGTCTTAATTTATTTATGACCTGCGTGTCAACATAAACGTCATGTAATTACTTTACTTTATTGCTAACCATTAGCTGTAGTAGTAGAAGTAATAGTTGACGAGACAACTTCATGAAGACACGATGATAGAGATCATGATGATGGAGATCATGGTGTCATGCCAGTGACGATGATGATCATGGAGCCCCGAAGATGGAGATCAAGAGGAGCAAAGTGATGATGGCCATATCATGTCACTATTTGATTGCATGTGATGTTTATCATGTTTATGCATCTTATTTGCTTAGAACGACGGTAGTAAATAAGATGATCCCTCATTAAAATTTCAAGAAAGTGTTCCCCCTAACTGTGCACCGTTGTGAAAGTTCGTCGTTTCGAAGCACCACGTGATGATCGGGTGTGATAGATTCTTACGTTCGAATACAACGGGTGTTGACGAGCCTAGCATGTACAGACATGGCCTCGGAACACATGCAAAACACTTAGGTTGACTTGACGAGCCTAGCATGTACAGACATGGCCTCGGAACACAAGAGACCGAAAGGTCGAGCATGAGTCGTATAGAAGATACGATCAACATGAAGATGTTCACCGATGTTGACTAGTCCGTCTCACGTGATGATCGGACACGGCCTAGTTGACTCGGATCATGTAATCACTTAGATGACTAGAGGGATATCTATCTGAGTGAGAGTTCATAAGATGAACTTAATTATCCTGAACATAGTCAAAAGGTCTTCGCAAATTATGTCGAAGCTCGCGCTTTAATTCCACTGTTTAGATATGTTCCTAGAGAAAATTTAGTTGAAAGTTAGTAGTAGCAATTATGCGGACTAGGTCCGTAAACTGAGGATTGTCCTCATTGCTTCATAGAAGGCTTATGTCCTTAATGCACCGCTCAGTGTGCTGAACCTCGAACGTCGTCTGTGGATGTTGCGAACATCTGACATACATATTTTGATAACTACGTGATAGTTCAGTTAAACGGTTTAGAGTTGAGGCACCGAAGACGTTTTGAAACATCGCAGAACATATGAGATGTTCCAAGGACTGAAATTGGGATTTCAGGCTCGTGCCCACGTCAAGAGGTATAAGACCTCCGACGACTTTCTTAGCCTGCAAACTAAGGGAGAAAAGCTCAATTGTTGAGCTTGCGCTCAGATTGTCTGAGTACAACAATCGCTTGAATCCAGTGGGAGTTGATCTTCCAAATGAAATAGTGATGGTTCTCCGAAGTCATTACCACCAAGCTGCTTGAGCTTCGTGATGAACTATAATATATCAGGGACATATATGATGATCCTTGAGATATTCGCGATGTTTGACACCACAAAAGTAGAGATCAAGAAGGAGCATCAATTGTTGATGGTTTGTGAAACCACTAGTTTCAAGAAGGGCAAGGGCAAAAAGGGATGCTTCATGAAATGGCAAATCAGCTGCTGCTCTAGTGAAGAAACCCAAGGTTGAACCCAAACCCGAGACTAAGTGCTTCTGTAATAAGGGGAACAGCCAGTGGAGCAGAATTACCCTAGATACTTGGTAGATGAGAAGGCTGTCGATAGAAGTATATTGGATATACATTATGTTAATGTGTACTTTACTAGTACTCCTAGTAGCACCAGGGTATTAGATACCGGTTCGGTTACTAAGTGTTAGTAACTCGAAACAAAAACTACAGAATAAACGGAGACTAGCTAAAGGTGAGATGACGATATGTGTTGGAAGTATTTCCAAGGTTGATCAAATATCGTACGCTCCCTCTACCATCGAGATTGGTGTTTGCATTGAGCATAGACATGATTGGATTATGTCTATCGCGATACGGTTATTTAAGGAGAATAATGGTTACTCTGTTTATTTGAATAATACCTTCAATGGTCTTACACCTAAAATAAATGGTTCATTGAATCTCGATCGTAGTGATACACATGTTCATGCCAAAAGATATAAGATAGTAATGATAGTACCACCTACTTGTGGCACTGCCACTTGAGTCATATTGGTATAAAACGCATGAAGAAGCTCCATGTTGATGGATCTTTGAGCTCACTCATTTTTGAAAAGTTTGAGACATGCGAACCATGTCTATTGGTGTATATGCATGAAGAAACTCCATGCAAAGGGATCGTTTGGACTCACTTGATTTTGAATCACTTGAGACATGCAAATCATACCACATGGGCAAGATGACTGAAAGCCTCGTTTTCAGTAAAATGAAACTAGAAAGCAACTTGTTGGAAGAAATACATTTTGATGTGTGCAGTCCAATGAGTGCTGAGGCGTGTAGTGGATATCGTTATGTTCTTACTTCACAGATGATTTGAGTAGATGTTGAGTACATTTACTTGATAAATCACGAGTCTGAATTATTGAAAGGTTCAAGTAATTTCAGGGTGAAGTTGAAAGATCATCGTGACAAGAGGATAAAATATCTATGATATGATCATAGAGATGAATATCTGAATTACGAGTTTGGCACAGAATTAAGACATTGTGGAAATTGTTTCACAATTAATACAACCTGGAACACCATAGTGTGATGGTGTGTCCGAACATCATAACTGCACCCTATTGGATATGATGCATACCATGATGTCTCTTATCGAATTACCACGATAGTTTATGGGTTAGGCATTAGAGACAACCACATTCACTTTAGAAGGGGCACCACGTAATTCCGATGAGATGACACCGTATGAACTATGGTTTAGAGAAACCTAAGTTGTCATTTCTTAAAAGTTTGGGGCTGCGACGCTTATGCGAAAAGGTTTCAGGCTGATAAGCTCGAACCCAAAGCGGATAAATGCATCTTCATAGGACACCCAAAACAGTTGGGTATACCTCCTGTCTCAGATTCGAAAGCAATAAGGGATTGTTTCTAGAATCAGGTCCTTTCTCGAGGAAAAGTTTCTCTCGAAAGAATTGAGTGGGAGGATGGTGGAGACTTGATGAGGTTATTGAACCTTCACTTCAACTAGTGTGTGGCAGGGCACAGGAAGTTGTTCCTGTGGCACCTACACCAATTGAAGTGGAAGCTTATGATAGTGATCATGAAACTTCAGATCAAGTCACTACCAAACCTCGTGGGATGACAAGGATGCGTACTACTTCAGAGTGGTACGTGATCCTGTCTTGGAAGTCATGTTTCTAGACAACAATGAACCTACAAGCTATGGAGAAGCGATGGTGGGCCCGGATTCCAATAAATGGCTCGAGGCCATAAAATCCGAGATAGGATCCATGTATGAAAACAAAGTGTAGACTTTGGAAGAACTACTTGATGGTCGTAAGGCTGTTAGGTACATATGGATTTTAAAAGGAAGACGGACAATGATGGTAAGTATCACCATTAAGAAAGCTTGACTTGTCGTTAAGATGTTTTCCGACAAGTTCAAGGAGTTGACTGCGATGAGACTTTCTCACTCGTAGCGATGCTAAGAGTCTGTTGGAATTATATTAGCGATTACTGCATTATTTATGAAATCTTGCAGATAGGATGTCAAAACATTGTTTCCTCGACGATTTTCTTGAGGAAAGGTTGTATGTGATACAACCGGAAGGTTTTGTCAATCCTGAAAGATGCTAATAAGTATGCAAAGCTCCAGCAATCCTTCTAAGGACTAGAGTAAGCATCTCGGAGTTGGAATGTATGCTTTGATGAGATGATCAAAGATTTTGGGTGTATACAAAGTTTATGAGAAACTTGTATTTTCCAAAGAAGTGAGTGGGAGCACTATAGAATTTTTGATGAATATATGTTGTTGACATATTGTTGATCAGAAATGACGTAGAATTTCTGGAAAACATATAGGGTTATTTGGAAAGTGTTTTTCAATGGAAAGCCTGGATTAAGCTACTTGAACATTGAGCATCCAGATCTATAAGGATAGATCAAAACGCTTAATGGTACTTTCAAATGAGCACATACCTTGACATGATCTTGAAGGTGTTCAAGATGGATCAGTCAAAGAAGGAGTTCTTGCCTGAGTTGTAAGGTATGAAGTTAAGACTTAAAGCTCGACCACGGCAGAATAGAGAGAAAGGACGAAGGTCGTCCCCTATGCTTAAGACGTAGGCTCTTCAGTATGCTATGCTATGTACCGCACCTGAAATGTGCCTTGCCATGAGTCAGTCAAGGGGTACAAGAGTGATCCAAGAATGGATCACAGGACAGCGGTCAAAGTTATCCTTAGTAACTAGTGGACTAAGGAATTTTCTCGATTATGGAGGTGGTAAAAGAGTTCGTCGTAAAGGGTTACGCCGATGCAAACTTTGACACTAATCCAGATTATTCTGAGTAGTAAACTGGATTCGTATAGTAGAACAGTTGTTTGGAATAGCTCCAAATAGAACGTGGTAGCTGCGTCTACAAGATGACATAGAAATTTGCGAAGTACATACGGATCTGAAAGATTCAGACCCGTTGACTATAACATCTCTCACAAGCATAACATGTTCAAACCCAGAACTCATCGAGTGTTAATCACATGGTAATGTGAACTAGATTATTGACTCTAGTAAACTCTTTGGGTGTTAGTCACATGGGGATGTGACCTTGAGTGTTAATCACATATCGATGTGAACTGGATTATTGACTCTAGTGCAAGTGGGAGACTCTTGGAAATATGCCCTAGAGGCAATAATAAATTAGTTATTATTATATTTCCTTGTTCATGATAATCGTTTATTATCCATGCTAGAATTGTATTGATAGGAAACTCAGATACATGTGTGGATACATAGACAACACCATGTCCCTAGTAAGCCTCTAGTTGACTAGCTCGTTGATCAATAGATGGTTACGGTTTCTTGACTATGGACATCGGATGTCGTTGATAACGGGATCACATCATTAGGAGAATGATGTGATGGACAAGACCCAATCCTAAGCCTAGCACAAGATCATGTAGTTCGTATGCTAAAGCTTTTCTAATGTCAAGTATCATTTCCTTAGACCATGAGATTGTGCAACTCCCGGATACCGTAGGAATACTTTGGGTGTGCCAAACGTCACAACGTAACTGGGTGGCTATAAAGGTGCACTACGGGTATCTCCGAAAGTGTCTGTTGGGTTGGCACGAATCGAGACTGGGATTTGTCACTCTGTGTGACGGAGAGGTATCTCTGGGCCCACTCGGTAGGACATCATCATAATGTGCACAATGTGATCAAGGAGTTGATCACGGGATGATGTGTTACGAAACGAGTAAAGAGACTTGCCGGTAACGAGATTGAACAAGGTATCGGGATACCGACGATCGAATCTCGGGCAAGTATCGTTCCGCTAGACAAAGGGAATTGTATACGGGATTGATTAAGTCCTTGACATCATGGTTCATCCGATGAGATCATCATGGAACATGTGGGAGCCAACATGGGTATCCAGATCCCGCTGTTGGTTATTGACCGGAGAGTCATCTCGGTCATGTCTGCATGTCTCCCGAACCCGTAGGGTCTACACACTTAAGGTTCGGTGACGCTAGGGTTATAGAGATATAAGTATGCGGTAACCCGAAAGTTGTTCGGAGTCTCGGATGAGATCCCGGACGTCACGAGGAGTTCCGGAATGGTCCGGAGGTAAAGAATTATATATAGGAAGTGCTATTTCGGCTATCGGGACAAGTTTCGGGGTCACCGGTATTGTACCGGGACCACCGGGTGGGGCCACCTGCCCCGGGGGGCCACATGGGCTGTAGGGGGTGCGCCTTGGCCTGTATGGGCCAAGGGCACCAGCCCCAATAGGCCCATGCGCCAAGAGATAAGGGAAAGAAAGAGTCCTAAAGGGGGAAGGCACCTCCGAGGTGCCTTGGGGAGGAGGGACTCCTCCCTGGCCGCACCCTTCCTTGGAGGAAGGGCCAAGGCTGCGCCCCCCCCTCTCCCTTGGCCCTATATATAGTGGGGGGAAGGGAGGGCAACCAAACCTAAGCCCTGGCGCCTCCCTCTCCCTCCCATGACACATCTCCCTCCTCCCGCAGCGCATGGCGAAGCCCTGTTGGAATCCCGCTACTTCCACCACCACGCCGTCGTGCTGCTGGATCTCCATCAACCTCTCCTTCCCCCTTGCTGGATCAAGAAGGAGGAGACGTCGCTACTCCGTACGTGTGTTGAACGCGGAGGTGCCATCCGTTCGGCGCTAGGATCATCGGTGATTTGGATCACGACGAGTACGACTCCATCAACCCCGTTCTCTTGAACACTTCCGCGCGTGATCTACAAGGGTATGTAGATCCACTCCTCCCTCGTTGCTAGATGACTCCATAGATTGATCTTGGTGACACATAGGAAAATTTTGAATTATTGCTATGTTCCCCAACAGGGGTATATATAGCCTCCACACAAAATCCAACCGTTACACACAGTTTTCCAATCTCGGTGGGACCGAATCAACAAACTCGGTCGGACCGAAAAGGTAAACCTAGTGACCGTTAGAGATTTTCGGTGGGACTGACATGCAACTCGGTAGGACCGATATGGTTAGGGTTTTGGCATAACGTAATCTCGGTGAGACCGATTACACAAACTCGGTGAGACCGAGTTTGGTAATAAGCTAACCAGAGAGTTGGTCAGGCAAACTCGGTGGGACCGATTTGCTCTTTCGGTGAGACCAAAAAGTTACAAAAGGGAAACAAAGAGTTTACATTGCAATCTCGGTGGGACCGATTCGCTCTTTCGGTGAGACCGAAAAGTTACGAAAGGGAAACAGAGAGTTTGCAATCCCATCTCGGTGAGACCGAGATCCCTATCGGTAGAACCGAATTGCTAGGGTTTGGCAGTGGCTTATGACAAGTGAAACTCGGTGGCGCCGGATAGAAAGAATCGGTAGGACCGAGTTTGGCTTAGGGTTTAGGTCATATGTGGATATGGGAAAGTAGTTGAGGGTTTTGGAGCATATCACTAAGCACATGAAGCAAGAGGCTCATTAAGCAACACCTCATCCCTCCTTGATAGTATTGGCTTTTCCTAAAGACTCAATGTGATCTTGGATCACTAAAATATAAAATGAAGAGTCTTGAGCTTTTGAGCTTGAGCCAATCCTTTGTCCTTAGCATTTTGAGGGTTCCACTTTCACATCCATGCCATGCCAATCATTGAGCTTTCCTGAAATAGTCATCTTGGAATAGCATTAGCTCAATGAGCTATATGTTGTTATGAATTACCAAAACCACCTAGGGATAGTTGCACTTTCAATCTCCCCCTTTTTGGTAATTGATGACAACATATAGATCAAAGCTTCGAGAAATGATAATAAGCATGAAATATATCGTCGCTTTGAGAAGTATGTGACAAGTAAGAGCTCCTCCTAAATTTGTGCATATTTAAAATTTGCTTTGGACTGCAAATGCACAAAGAGTTAGAGTCATGGGTTACTCTTCCATGTCACATACATCTTGGTGGAGCGCTTAAAATGATAAGAATGAAATACATGCACTCATCACCAAGAATAGTGAATGATCACATAAGATAGATAAGATGATAATATTAAGCAAACATTAAGTGTAGCTTATGATCAAACACATGATCATCAATGTCTCACGAGCAATGACATAGTATCTCACACAAAAGCAAACAAAGTTCAAAAAACCACCAAATAAAACAATAGAGAATAAAAGCAACACTCTCTCTCGAAGCCTATGATCTATACATTTTTCTCCCCCTTTGGCAACAAGTTACCAAAAAGTTCCTAGAAAATGCATAGTGCTAAGTCGACACTCAGGCTTGATCTTCAGACGTGGTCGGAGTCGAGGCTGAAGTGGACGCTGGAGCTGGTGGAACTGAGGCTGGTGCTGGTGCAGACGTGGTGGCTCTGGGGTCAGCAACTGGCACTGCAGACGACCTCGGACCTCGTGGCACTCTAGCAAAGGCATCAGTTGTAGTCTTGCCTCTCCTCTCCTGCATGTCATCTTGGAGCTGCTCCACAGCAGTCTGAATCTCTGTCACTTTGACATCTAAGTCATAGAACTTTTGTTCCATGATCCTCTCTAAGCTTGCCTGGTTCTGAGTTAGGGTGGCTAGTCCTTGCTCAATCCGCAGGGTGGATGCAATCAAATAACCAAGCTGCTCTTGCTTGGTTTTCAGGAAATATTCAGATGCCTCCTCTTGAGTAGGCATCTTGGCAGCTTTCTCCTTCCTCGCCTTCTCCTTCTTGGCTTGTGCTTGGGCAGATGATGGCTCATTCTCAGTCATGACCACTTGATTATCTTCAAAGTCTGGACGGATGGGCAGGTGTTCCTTGTCCAATAAGTATATGCCCGTGCCCATCTTAGAGTTGATGAGCTCCTGAATCTGTGGGGCATATCCACAGCTCCTCTTCTGGTCTGCTGCTGTCCTCTTGATTGTTTCAATCATAAGGCTCATGACTTTGAATTTCTGTGGCACGTCAAAGATATGAAGCAAGTTGATCGCGTGGCCCCTGATCATCTTGTGATCTCCAGACTTGGGCAATAGGGTGTGCCTAAGAATCCAGTTGATGGTTGGCAGCCCTGACAGAAGATAGTGTACTGAGCCAAACTTGAACGTATCAAGTGCTTCATTTGGAATCTCCTTGTACATGTTTGACATTGAGTTGTGGTCCATCTTCTTCTTGGCATAAATGTCCAAGTCATCGTCATGCTCTTCTGGGGCATTAATCAGCTGAGCCCATTCAGCAACTGTAGACTGGTACCTCGTACCCTCTGACATCCATACAATCCTGCCATCTGGATAGAAATGGGCTGTGGAGTAGAACTGCATGATGAGTTCCTCGTTCCACTTTGTGAGCTTCTGCCCAACAAAGTCCTCTACTCCACATGCCTTGAAGCTGTCCTGCACTCCAGGGTAGTACTCTTCGTTGTCCTTGATGTATTGCCAATCAACCCATCTCATATCACAGACAATTGGCTTCTTGTCTAGCAGCACTGTCTCATAAAAGTCTTGCTGCTCCTTGGTGTGAAACCTGTAGTCAACTGCAGTCCTTCTCCTTGAAGCATACGGGTCTGCTTCTCTCCACTTCCGGAGCCCTGAATCTCTCCTGAGTTTCATATCCTCAGCCACAGGATGAGCATCGTTGTGGTCTGGGATCTTGGGCTTGAGCTTTCTAAGAACATTCTCTTCTTCTTCTTCTGCAGCTTCAGGCACTGGGGCCTTGTTCTTCTCAGTAGCTGGGATGCTTCTTGTGTTCCTCTTTGGCTTTGGCTTTGGAGCTGGCTTGGCCTTGGAAGCAGCTGCCCCTGTTCTTATGGCATCACCCATCAGCTTGGGTGCCTTAGGTGCTGGTGCAGCTACCTCTTCTTCTTCCTCCTCATCTTCCATGATGGAAGCCTTGCCAAGCACTCTGGCTACAGTTTTCTTCACCCTTTCTTTCCTCTTCTTGCCTTCAGCAGCAACTGGCTCAATGGGAGTGGGCTTCTCAGTTGAAGCTCTGGCCTTTGACATAGGCTGCCTGCCTGCTGGCCTTTTGATCTTCATCCCTGGTTTTATGCCCTGTGCTGGCTCAACTCTCTTGGAAGTTGCTTCCTCTTCTGCCACATAATCCTCATCTTCTGAGTCTGAGGTTCTCTTCTTTCTCTGTCTTGTGGCAGCTTTAGGCAGATTGCTAGGGGTGCTCCTGCTGCCATCATCTGAGGAACTTGAGGGACTAGTGCCCTCACTCATCTGCACTTGCTGCTCTGACAAGTTCTGGCTATCACTTTGGTCTGACATGATGCAAACTCTGACTGCTGACCCTGTGAATAGGTTATAGATGAGATAGAGTGGATAAGCATCACAAAATGCAGAGATTTTTGCAAAAGAATAATTCAAAAACTTAGTTTTAGTTTCCCACTGAAAGCATCTCGGATCTACCGATTTCTAAACTCGGTGATACCGAAGCAGTTTTGGCACCTAAACTAGTGAACTCGGTCAGACCGAGTCACAGTTCGGTGGCACCGAGACTGCTAGGGTTTCACAGAGTTCCAAAATCGGTCACACCGATAAGTAATTCTCGGTCAGACCGAGTCTCACTTGTGCAATGGCATAAGCCAAATCGGTGGGACCGAGTTTTTCAACTCGGTGGGTCCGAGATGGTTTCGGCGGAAACCTAACCCTAAAATTTTCGAATTAAACCTAATCTACGAGTTCATTGACTGGATAGAAGTTTAACAAACGTGGCAAGAATCATGATGATCACAATGTGCTAAGAATCGGATTGGGGAATAGCACAAAGATCGAGTCCATACCCTAGTTCGGCGGAGACTCGCTACGGCGGCAACGGCGGGGTTGAATTTCTGTTGACGGCGACGGAGACCAGCGACTGGAGGCGGCTGGCGGCGAGGAGACGATCCGGAGACCAAGTTGGCAGAGCAGGCTATCGCGCGGGCGAAGGGGTTCGGAGAAATTTCCAAATTTTTGCCCGTGACTATATATAGCCCGACCCTGTCGGTGTGACCGAGTGGAACAACTCGGTGGCACCGAGATGCAAAACTGTATACAGTTGTTGCAACTCGGTGTGACCGAATGGTTCAAATCGGTTGCACCGAGATCGAAAACCTAGATCAACTTAATGATCTCGGTAGGACCGAAAGTAGGGTATCGGTCAGACCGAGAATCATAAAGAGGTTTTGGAAGTTTAAGTCTATGACGAATCGGGGACTCCGAGCGCTCCTCACACAGAGTGGTTCGAATCTGACTTGATCAAATTTTGTGATGTAGCATGAATAGAGTTTGAGACGAGAAAAGCATAGATAGCTAGAGGAGGTTCTTAGGCATTCTTGTCCATCCACTTGGCAAAAGGAAATAAAACCAAACAATCAAAACAACAAGTGGATGTCCTCGAATGAGTAAAATATGCAACCAGCATGCTCACACAATAAGATGGCAAATGAAATATGTGACAAGGCATGCACAACCAATTCTAGCATCTATCAAGCAATTTGCGATGACAAGGTCATCTATATATGAGTATATTGACTTAGGAGTCAAGTGAGAACACTTGATCATAGGTCATACTCATCGTTTAAGCTCAAGTGGGGTTACCACTTTTACATAAAGCATTGTTGTGTTCACATCTTTAGAGTTGCTTTAGCTCAAGTCTTAGAGTAAAGCTCCCCCTAGATGTGATATCCCCCCTTAGAGGGATGAACTAACCTCGGGTTTTGTCGATGATGACTTCATGTAGATGTTGAAGATGTGGATGCTCAATGTTGATGTAGATCACTTGGAGCTATCCATTTGAGTGAATTGCACTTTCAATACCTACATGGGTTAGTCCCACAAGGAACAAACAAGGATATCCATAGACATAGAGTGATGCACACACAAGATGATGTCCATGAAAACTTTTAGGTTACCTTGTCCCTTGTCTTACCAACAAGAGGGTTTGTGACTCCTTGAACTAGTGCAAGATGTGGAAGTTGATTGCACTTGTTCTTGCCAAAATGATAAGAGTGAAGTATGTTGGCGGAGTCACCCTCAAGAACTCTCTAGTTCTTCTTCTTTTGGATCCACACCATCTTGATGGGAATCCTTGGAGTTGTAGTCGTACTTGATGAAGTGGAACTTGAAGTAGTCTTGGGAATCCACTTGACTAAGGTCTTAGGAGCTTCTTCAAATGCATCAATTTCCTCTTGAAGCTTGTCCTTGCCTTTTTGCTTGTAGTCTTGTGGTGGAAGATCATCTTGAGCTTGTGTCCCCTTGAAAGAAGTATCATACTTCTCTTGTTGAGGAACAAACTTTGTCTTGGGGTATTGATCTTCTTCCCACTCAACTCCATTGGCATTGAACTTTCGTTCAAAACCAACACCTTGATTCTTCCGGTGCATTCCTTGCTTGCGCACAATTTCCTCGAATTGCTTACTCCCGGCAAGGCTTTTGTACACTCCTTTCTCTATAATTCCCTTCAATAAGCTATTTTCTTGCTCAAGTGTAACTTGGCTAAGAGAATCATTAGTGGAATCAAGAGAACTACTAGAAGCAACAATATTGGATTTAGCATGATCATTGTTACTGCTAGAGGAAGAATCTTTCTTGTTCTTGTTACTAGACTTGACTTGAGGCATGTAAGTGGATAAGAGTAAACGCTTGGCAATGTAAGAAGAACTTTTCTTGCGGAGATCATCATTGATTGCTTTTAAGAACTCATGCTCTTGCTCAAGATTGAGCTTTTCAAAGCGTAATTTCTCATGAGCTCTTAAAAGTTCTCGATGATCTTCGAAGATAGTTTCATGAGCTAACTTAAGAGTGTTTAGTTCTTTAGTTAGAGCCTCAATCTTCTCCTTATCATTGTCATTCGTTTTATCTTGATTAGCATGATTAATTGACGTTTCATCATAGTATTCATCACTAGAGTTGTCAACAAGCAAATCATCACCTAACAAGTCATCTTCATCACTATTGAAATCAACATACTCGGGGTGTGTTACCTTAGGACCTTTGGCCATGAAGCATCTTCCAATTCCTTCATTTGGTGAGTCAAATATGTCGTAGGAGTTGGTTGACACAAGTGCTAGACCGGCAACACCTTCATCTTGAGTATCTTCGGAGTCGGAGTGATAACTTCTCTCGGAGTGGCTGTCGGAGTCGGAGCCGGATACCCATTCACCAACATGAGCTTGATGTCTTCGTTTTGTGTAGCTCCTTGATGATTTTTCCTTCCTTTCCGAATCCTTGCTTCTCCGTGAGTATCTTCGTTCATAACGATCATCTCTACTCCTTCTCTCTCTTGGTGGTGATTCTTTGCTTCTTCTTTTTGGAGAATCTTCTCTTCTCTTGTAGGGAGCCGTACACTCATTGGAATAGTGTCCGGGTCTTCCACAACTGTAGCAGTTTCGCTCTCGACTAGAAGATCTTTTGTCATTGTAGGACCTTGACTTGAAGCTTCTATCTTTGCTTCTACTCTTGTAGAACTTGTTGAAGTTCTTCACCATTAAGCTCAATTCTTCATTGAAGTTTTGTTTCTCACTTGATGATGTAGGGGCTTCACATGAGGCTTTGTAGGCACCACTTGATTTGTTGTGAAGTTCCTCTTTATCCTTAAGTGACATCTCATGAGCAACAATTCTTCCAATCACCTCCGTTGGCTTGAGATCTTTGTAATTGGGCATCATTTGGATCAATGTGCACACGGTATCATATTTTCCATCCAAGGCTCTTAGAATCTTCTTGATGATGAATCTATCGGTCATCTCTTCACTTCCTAAGCCGGCAATCTCATTTGTGATGAGAGCAAGCCTAGAGTACATTTCAGCGACACCTTCACCATCCTTCATTTTGAACTTGTCAAGTTGACTTTGAAGCACATCCAACTTGGATTCCTTGACGGAGTCGGTACCTTCGTGCATATCAATCAAAGTGTCCCAAATTTCCTTTGCATTCTCAAGACGGCTGATTTTGTTGAATTCTTCGGGGCACAATCCGTTGAAGAGAATATCACAAGCTTGAGCATTGTATTGCAACATCTTCAACTCATCCGCGGTAGCTTCACGGTTTGGTTCTTTCCCATCAAAGAAGTCACCTTGCAAACCAACACACACAATAGCCCAAACGGCGGGGTTATGTCCAAGAATATGCATTTTCATTTTATGCTTCCAACTAGCAAAATTAGTACCATCAAAGTAAGGACCTCTACGGTGATAATTTCCCTCGCTAGACGCCATACTCTCCTAGGTTGTGAAACCAAGGCTATGACCACCAAAAGCTATGGAGATCAAAGCAAATGGAGACCAAAGCTCTGATACCACTTGTAGGATCGAAAGTATGTCTAGAGGGGGGGTGATTAGACTACTTGACCAAATAAAAACTTAACCTTTTCCCAATTTTAGTTCTTGGCAGATTTTAGCTATTGTAGGACAAGTCAAGCAATCATCACACAATTCAAGCAAGCATGCAAAGAGTATATTGGCAGCGGAAAGTAAAGCATGCAACTTGCAAGAATGTAAAGGGAAGGGTTTGGAGAATTCAAACGCAATTGGAGACACGGATGTTTTTCCCGTGGTTCGGATAGGTGGTGCTATCCTACATCCACGTTGATGGAGACTTCAACCCACGAAGGGTAACGGTTGCGCGAGTCCACGGAGGGCTCCACCCACGAAGGGTAATGGTTGCGCGAGTCCACGGAGGGCTCCACCCACGAAGGGTCCACGAAGAAGCAACCACCCACGAAGGGTCCACGAAGAAGCAACCTTGTCTATCCCACCATGGCCATCGCCCACGAAGGACTTGCCTCACTAGCGGTAGATCTTCACGAAGTAGGCGATCTCCTTGCCCTTACAAACTCCTTGGTTCAACTCCACAATCTTGTCGGAGGCTCCCAAGTGACACCTAGCCAATCTAGGAGACACCACTCTCCAAGAAGTAACAAATGGTGTGTTGATGATGAACTCCTTGCTCTTGTGCTTCAAATGATAGTCTCCCCAACACTCAACTCTCTCTCATAGGATTTGGATTTTGTGGAAAGAAGATTTGAGTGGAAAGCAACTTGGGGAAGGCTAGAGATCAAGATTCATATGGTAGGAATGGAATATCTTGGTCTCAACACATGAGTAGGTGGTTCTCTCTCAGAACATATGAGTTGGAATTGTGTATGTGTTCTGATGGCTCTCTCCACGAATGAAGAGGAGGTGGAGGGGTATATATAGCCTCCACACAAAATCCAACCGTTACACACAGTTTTCCAATCTCGGTGGGACCGAATCAACAAACTCGGTCGGACCGAAAAGGTAAACCTAGTGACCGTTAGAGATTTTCGGTGGGACTGACATGCAACTCGGTAGGACCGATATGGTTAGGGTTTGGGCATAACGTAATCTCGGTGAGACCGATTACACAAACTCGGTGAGACCGAGTTTGGTAATAAGCTAACCAGAGAGTTGGTCAGGCAAACTCGGTGGGACCGATTTGCTCTTTCGGTGAGACCGAAAAGTTACAAAAGGGAAACAAAGAGTTTACATTGCAATCTCGGTGGGACCGATTCGCTCTTTCGGTGAGACCGAAAAGTTACGAAAGGGAAACAGAGAGTTTGCAATCCCATCTCGGTGAGACCGAGATCCCTATCGGTAGAACCGAATTGCTAGGGTTTGGCAGTGGCTTATGACAAGTGAAACTCGGTGGCGCCGGATAGAAAGAATCGGTAGGACCGAGTTTGGCTTAGGGTTTAGGTCATATGTGGATATGGGAAAGTAGTTGAGGGTTTTGGAGCATATCACTAAGCACATGAAGCAAGAGGCTCATTAAGCAACACCTCATCCCTCCTTGATAGTATTGGCTTTTCCTAAAGACTCAATGTGATCTTGG
Source organism: Triticum aestivum (assembly GCF_018294505.1). Classification (NCBI taxonomy): domain Eukaryota; kingdom Viridiplantae; phylum Streptophyta; class Magnoliopsida; order Poales; family Poaceae; genus Triticum; species Triticum aestivum. Next base: position 566,099,285 of record NC_057812.1, on the reverse strand, counting down.
ATCACTAAAATATAAAATGAAGAGTCTTGAGCTTTTGAGCTTGAGCCAATCCTTTGTCCTTAGCATTTTGAGGGTTTCACTTTCACATCCATGCCATGCCAATCATTGAGCTTTCCTGAAATAGTCATCTTGGAATAGCATTAGCTCAATGAGCTATATGTTGTTATGAATTACCAAAACCACCTAGGGATAGTTGCACTTTCAAGGAGTCCTACTCCCACTGGGAGTAGGACTCCCCCTTCTTGCCTTGTTGGAAAAGGAAGGGGGAAGGGAGAAAGAGGAAAGGGGGGCACCGCCCCCCTTCCTTGTCCTATTCGGACTAGGGGGGAGGGGGCGTGCGGCCTGCCCTGGCCGGCCCTCCTCTTCTCCCTTATGGCCCATGTAGGCCCAATAACCCCCGGGGGGTTCCGGTAACTCCCCGGTACTCCGGTAAAATCCCGATTTCACCCGGAACGTTTTTGATATCCAAATATAGGCTTCCAATATATCAATCTTTATGTCTCGACAATTTCGAGACTCCTCGTCATGTCCGTGATCACATCTGGGACACCGAACAACCTTCGGTACATCAAAACACAAAAACCCTAATTACGATCGTCACCAAACTTTAAGCGTGCCGACCCTACGGGTTCGAGAACTATGTAGACATGACCGAGACACGTCTCCGGTCAATAACCAATAGTGGAACCTGGATGCTCATATTGGCTCCTACATATTCTATGAAGATCTTTATCGGTTAGACTGCATAACAACATATGTTGTTCCCTTTGTCATCGGTATGTTACTTGCCCGAGATTCGATCGTCTGTATCTCAATACCTAGTTAAATCTCGTTAGCGGCAAGTCTCTTTACTCGTTCCGTAATACATCATCCCGCAACTAACTTATTAGTTGCAATGCTTGCAAGGCTTATGTGATGTGCATTGCCGAGAGGGCTCAGAGATACCTCTCCGACAATCGGAGTGACAAATACTAATCTCGAAATATGCCAACCCAACAAGTACCTTCGGAGACACCTGTAGAGCACCTTTATAATCACCCAGTTACGTTGTTACATTTGGTAGCACACAAAGTGTTCCTCCGGTAAACGGGAGTTGCATAATATCATAGTCATAGGAACATGTATAAGTTATGAAGAAAGCAATAGCAACAAACTAAATGATCAAGTGCTAAGCTAACGGAATGGGTCAAGTCAATCACATCATTCTCCTAATGATGTGATCCCATTAATCAAATGACAACTCATGTCCATGATTAGGAAACATAACCATCTTTGATCAACGAGCTAGTCAAGTAGAGGCATACTAGTGACATTCTGTTTGTCTATGTATTCACACATGTATTATGTTTCCGGTTAATACAATTCTAGCATGAATAATAAACATTTATCATGATATAAGGAAATAAATAATAACTTTATTATTGCCTCTAGGGCATATTTCCTTCAGTAAGTCCATCAAGAGTTCACGAAACCACTCTGCTTCAACAGTGGCAGTGTCTAATGCTGTGAGTTCTGGTTCCATAGTTGACCTCGTTAAGATGGTGAGCTTGCAAGACTTCCATGTAACAGCGCCACCACCATGTGTGAAAACATAACCACTTGTGGCCTTAATCTCATCAGCATCAGATATCCAGTTTGAGTCACTACTAGTAAGTGTGCACGTGCAACGCACGTCTATTTGAACTAATAAGTGTGCACGTGCAACACACGTCTATTTGGATTAACACACTATACTAAACTTAATACAAGACAATTTATTCATAAATTTGAATTTTCCCTATAAAATACACAATCTCTTATTCCCTACTCGTACAAACAATTTAAAATATCGTTTCTCCTTAATCAACATGTCGCCTGTATTAAAAGACCACCCAGTGTTCCCAATGTATAAAACTCAAAATTATTTAAAAGATTCATCATGATTCTCCATATGCACACATTTATGCAAGTATAATCACACATGAAAATGTCACTTAGGACAAGCTAAGGAACCGTTTCAGTGCCAACAAACTCCAGTCAAGAATTATTATTACAAGACAAAAGCATTAATATGACAACTTGGAACAGTTACTGCAGTACTACACATTTTCTTTAAGGGCTCAACATTCTAAAATTTTGACAATATAACAAATATCCTCTCAGTTTGTAGTAATAATGATACGAAGATAAATAATTTGGAAATGGTCTTCAACATGCATAGGCTACCACTTGTAAGAATAACAGTGGCAAAAAAAGGCCAACAAATGTCGGTTTAGAAAGAAAAAACTGCAGACATGCTTCCAATTTTAGCAACTCTAGTGGATAAAACATACCTTACCTCTCAAATCAGGAAATAATCAAATGAAAAAATGTACTTCTTATAAGTAGTAGAGATGAAGTCATAAGGATCATTGATTCAAGATATTCGGAGAAACATGGTTGGTCTCTCTGTATGATGCGAACTCGTCAACTCTACCAAAATGGTCGTGCGTAGTATGTAATGTAGAGTGCAATAATGAAATAAAATAAATGATATGAGAATTTACCATGACCACAAAATATCCTACATTCGTCATCATCATAATCAACATGCATTTTTTGCTTCTCTTGTATGTGGTCCAAGTTTTCTATCAGGAAAACATGTTAACTCAACTATAGATAAGGACGGTATGAAAATGCTCATGTAAAATTACAATTGCCATGTATCTGCTGGACAAGCAAATACACTTATGCAAACTTCAGGTTTTTTTAGTAAAACTTATGCGAACTTTTTTTCACTAAAACTTATGCAAACTTCTGGGTTTTTTTCATGTAATTTCATGACTGCAAGTAAGGTCTTGGTTCAGCGAATTTGCCTGTGAGTTCACTATGTAGTCGTGAGTTGGCCATGTAATAACCGATAGTCAGTACTTATAAAAACAGGGATGTCTGTTGCAAGTACGCGAAAATCAGTGAAAAAATAAATAAAGAAAGAAGGCATTGGTTGCCTGAAACCCAACAGTGTGTGCTCCAGCGCACCTCTGTTTCTCATTGCCTCATCTCTAATTTGTGTACTTCTAGATGTGTCATCACTGGCGAGGTAGCGATGACAGTAAAAAAACAACACTCGATGCTTATCTGATTAGCGCGTTCGTGCGGCGCATTCGTGTGAAGGCGAGCATCTCCGTCGTTCAGGCCTGCGAGCGGCCGCGACGACCGTGTCCTCTCACCAGCTGGGCGGCGTTGTCGATGCAGGTGAATCAGTCATCCAGCTTTGAGGCAGCGCCCTCCATGCACCGGGGCGCCCCCCACTCGAACTTTTTGGCCCGCTTATACTGATCCAAGATACTCAGCGTTGCCCCCACTTGAAGGGCGTCGGCGGTGGGTGGTTGTCAGCATGGGTATTGTGGACGGAGTTGAAGTCGACACGGATGCCGATGGTTCCTGGAGAACATGCCAGGACGTGAACGAAGTCGTTGCAGTCAGTAGAAAAGTGACCTGGCCTCCAGGCAGAAGACGAAAGCGGCGACGACACGTGTGTGTGTTCGGTGGAAGCCGCGGCTCCTCCTCGCGTGTCTCCCACTGTGGCTCGTGTGGGTGGTGGGCTGGTGACGGCAGGCAACTCGCAATTGCGATTCCCGAGACGATAGGACGCCCTCGCGATTAGTTTCCTAATAATTAGATGTATTCATGATTAGTTATCTAATAAGAATCGTCCGTAATTAGTTTTCTAATAATTAGATGCATCCATGATTAATTTCCTAATAGGATGCGCGCGTGGTTATTTTCCTAATAATAGGATGCGCCCGTGATTAGTTTCCTAATAATAAGATGCGTTTGTGATTAGTTTCTTAATAATTAGATGCACCCGTGATTAGTTTCTTAATAGGAGTGTCCGTGATTATAGTTTTCTAATTGAGCGGACGTGGACTTTCATATTTTCCTCCACGGTGGAGTACGATCAGTCAATGTAAATTGCTAAGTGCACACAGAGAAGATAATATTTAGTGGGACTAATCATGCGGTGGTAATGTATTCGTGTATGTTTTGTGAGGTGCACTTAGAGAAGATAATATTTGCTCTTTTATAAGTAGTATAGATATAGATTATTTTTCTAATAATAGGATGCGCCCGTGATTAGTTTCCTAATAATAAGATGCGTTTGATAAGATGCGTTTGTGATTAGTTTCCTAATAATTAGATGCGTCCGTGATTAGTTTTTTAATACGAGTGTCCGTGATTATAGTTTCCTAATTGACCGGACGTGGACTTTTATATTTTCCTCCGCGGTGAAGTACGGTAAGTCAATGTAAATTGCTAAGTGCACACAGAGAACAAAGTAGGTTAAGGCTAGCCGTTAGATTGAGTTTAATGGGACTAATCATGCGGTGGTAATGTATTTGTGTATGTTTTGTGGGGTGCATTTAGAGAAGATAATGTTTGCTCTTTTATAAATAGTATAGATATAGATAACTCTCCAGTATCCTTGGATACCCGGTGTAGTGAATCCCATAGCTTGTGGCGCCTTTCAAATAGCGCATAACTCTCTCAAGCGCATGCCAATGATCATCTCCCGGTTTTGACACAAACCGACTCAGCTTGCTCACAGCAAAAGAGATGTCAGGCCTCGTGGCACTTGCCAAATACATAAGCGAGCCAATAATCTGAGAATACTTCAGTTGATCTCTAACAATCCGTCGGTTCTTTCGAAGCAACACACTAGTATCATATGGAGTTGGAGAAGGCGTGCAGTCGCTATACCTAAAACAACTCAAGACTTTTTCCACATAGTGAGACTGAAGCAGTGTGATCCCACCATTCTCATCTCTCAACAGCTTGATTTTTAAGATAACATCAGCTACTCCTAGATCCTTCATCTCAAAACAGCGAGATAAGAAATCCTTAACCTCCTTGACTAAATCAAGTTTGGTTCCAAATATCAGTATGTTGTCGACATACAGACAAAGAATAACTCCTTCGCCCCCACCATAGCGATAGTACACGCACTTGTCATCATCGTTTACTACAAAGCCGGCAACAGTTAATGTTCTTTCGAACTTCTCATGCCACTCCTTAGGAGCTTGTTTAAGGCCATATAAAGACTTTAATAACTTGCACACCTTTCCTTCCTGACTAGGTAGTACAAAACCATCTGGCTGATCCATGTAAATTTCCTCCTTCAACTCTCCATTGAGGAAAGCTGTCTTAACGTCCATTTGATGAACGAGAAGACCATGTGAGGCAGCCAGTGATAGTAGCACCCTAATTGTGGTCAGTCTAGCCACGGGTGAGTAAGTGTCAAAGAAGTCTTCACCTTCTTTCTGGGTATAACCCTTGGCCACAAGCCGTGCCTTGTACTTTTCAATCATACCATCAGGTCTAAGCTTCTTCTTGAACACCCACTTACATCCTACAGGTTTGCACCCATAAGGACGGCCAGTGATCTCCCAGGTACCGTTAGCTAAGATGGAATCCATCTCGCTACGTACATCTTCCTTCCAATAGTCAGCATCAGGAGATGCATAGGCTTATGAAAGTGTGTCATCCATGAGGTACACAATGAAATCATCACCAAAGGACTTTGCAACCCTCTGTCTCTTACTCCTCATAGGAGTTCCATTGTCACCCTCAATGGGATTCTCAACGTGTTCCATCGCAATGGTGGGTTCAGGAATTACAGTGAATTCCTCACTAGATGGAGTAGGTATCTCCTGATTTGATGAACTCGACATATCCTTCATAGAAAATATGTCCTCAAAGAAAGTTGCATCATTCGACTCCATAATCGTACCAACATGCATGTTGGATAACTCAGATTTTATTATCAAAAATCTACAGCCGATGCCATGAAAAGCATAGCCCAGAAGAACACAATCCACAGTTTTTGGTCCAAGCTTGCGCTTCTTGGGAATTGGTATATTGACTTTCGCCAAACAACCCTAAGTACGTAGGTAAGAGAGTTTTGATCTTTTTCCTTTCTCATTCCTCAAACGGATTCATGGTCTTATGCTTTATGGGAACTCGGTTTAGGACATGACACGCAGTCATTAGCGCCTCCCCCCACCATTCCTTGGAAAGACCCGATGTGTCTAACATGGTGTTAACCATATCAGTTAGAGTTCGGTTCTTTCTTTCGGCTATCCCATTTGACTGAGGTGAGTAGGGAGGCGTCCTCTCATGGATTATACCATGTTCCGCACAAAACAGATCAAATTCATTGGAAAAATACTCTCCACCACGATCGGACCTAAGCCGTTTAATTTTTCGATCAAGTTGGTTCTCTGCCTTAGCTTTATAATTTTTGAAGAAATTTAAAGCCTCATCTTTTGATTTTAGGAGATACACATAACAATATCTAGTGGAGTCATCAATCAACGTCATGAAGTATCTCTTTCCACCTTTTGTCAACACGCCATTCATCTCATAAAGATCAGAATGTATAAGCTCTAGTGGCGCCAAGTCTCTTGCCTCTGCAGTCTTATGGGACTTGCGAGGTTGCTTAGCTTGCATACATACTTGGCACTTAGAGCCTTTGACAGTAGAGATTTTCGGAATTAAATTCATATTGGCTAGCCGCGTCATGCAACCAAAGTTAATGTGACAAAGTCGCGAATGCCAAATATCAGACTCATTGTTGTGGCAAACATTATTAATAACTTTAGTGCAAATATCTGACAAAGACAAGCGGAACAAGCCTCCACTCTCATAGCCTTTTCCAACAAATTGTCCATACTTAGAAATTACAACTTTATTAGATTCGAAAACCAACTTAAAACCATCTCGACATAAACGGGAACCGCTAACGAGATTTTTATTTATGGACGGCACATGATGAACGTTCTTCAGACGCACAGTCTTCCCCGAAGTAAAGTTCAGATCGACCGTACCAACACCTCGAACGATGGCATGTGACCCGTTCCCCATCAGCACGGGTGAAGTCCCTGTTGCCTGGTAAGAAGAAAACATGGAGGCGTCAGCACAAACATGTACATTGGCACCGGTGTCAATTAACCAATCAGGGGATTGAAATACTGAAAGGATGGTAGGAAAAATACCGTACCCTGATTCCTTCATATCAATATCACCGATGACAACATTAGCGGACTTGCCGCTCTTCTCATGTTCACGCTCCTAAAGTGGTTAGAACACTTCGGAGCCCAGTGATTAGGATCACCGCAGACATGGCAAAGTCCCTTCCCCTTCTTATGAGAATTCTTCTTGAAGTTGGTAATGTGATGGCTTGTTCTTTGTATCAAACTTGCCTTTGCCCTGAGTTTTGTTCTTATTGTTTTTGAACTTGTTGGGCTGGGAGTTCTTCTTCTGTACCATGTGGGCACTAGAACCTCCCTCAGCAACTCGAGCATGTGTGTCCTTTGCTCTCGCCTTCTCTTCAACATCAAGAGTACCAATGAGATCCGCAACGAAAAACTCTTGTCTCTTGTGTTTCAGGGAAGTAGCAAAATTGTTCCACGAAGGTGGTAGCTTGGCAATGATGCCTCCGGCAACAAATTTGTCCGGCAACACACACTTGAAGTACTCAAATTCTTTTGTGAGCGACTGTATCTCATGAGCCTGCTGTACAACAGGGTGCTTATCAGTCATCTTGTAGTCATAGAATTGCTCCATGACGTACAACTCGCTGCCGGCGTCCGAGGCACCAAACTTGGCCTCGAGCGCAGCCCACATGTCCTTGCCGTTGTCAAACGACATATACGAATCCACAATGGAGTCATCAAGAACACTCAGAAGAGCGCCTTTAAAGAGGGTATCGATCTTCTCGAAAGCTTCCAGCTGTGCTGGATTAAGATCGCCCTCAGACTTGCCCTTGGTGGCATCATAGCAGCCCATGGTCTGAAACCAGTAGACTGCTCTCATGCGCCACCTCTTATATTGCGCCCCCTTAAAGGCAGGCGGCTTCAGATGCGCAGCAAAACCACTCGGAGTAAATTGCCTATAATCAGGTTTTTGGATTGTTGGAAATATGAGCAAGTTACTACGAGATTTAATCCAAATAATTAGAAGATAAATCATGACTACAGTAGCAGAGATTAAACTAATCATGCGAACTAACATAGCAGATGAACATATCACATGTAGGGCACATACTAGAAACATGAATTCTACCACGATCTCGAACATGAAGGATAGAAGCACATACGGTGCAGCGGGAGCAGCACCGCCGGCGTTGATGTTATCGCCCATGTCATCGAGGATGAGGTTGCCGAGGTCGGGGAAGAAGTCGTCGTTCACGAAGTCGTCGCTGCCAGCAGTCGTGCGAGTGCGCTCCCCAAAAACCTGATCGCCCTCTCCCGTACAGGATCACGAGAGGCGGGGTTCCGGAGGCCTGCTGTCCCTTCTCCCGGTGCACGCCGAAAGGAGGGATGGAGAAGACTTGCTTGGCGGCGCAATGATCCGAAACGGTGGTGAGAAACCATACGAAGCGGCGGCGGCTAAGGTAGACGTCTGCCTGACTATATAGTGCGGGCCGGGTAGGTCGTGGGAGCAAACCCCACGTCCGAGTCGTCACGATCCAAAAGAATCGAAAACGGTTCAGTAATTAACGCGTCCGTTAATTATTAATTAATGACTCATTATTTTTTCCCGAGCAGCAAAAATATAGACAACCTGCATAGCTCTGTCCTCGGCTCGGCTTAATCCTGCGGCGCGGCGCGGCGCGGCGAGCGAGGAGGAGGAGCGCGCGTGTAGGTCTCCTCTTCTCATGCTCATACAAGTGGTAGAAGAGCTCACCTTATAAAGAGGTGCAACTCTCTCTCAACTTCCGGGTAAAACTAAACTTTAGCCTCACCCACTCCACTCACATCTGTGCATGAATAGGTCAAGAGAATTTCTGAATTTTAGTTGGGCTTTGGGCCAAAAGGCCTACTAGCAAAATTTCAACATCGCGTTGCAGTAGTTTTCTGCAACACGGGTCATGTTGCATAATTTTTTGTAAATAAAAGTTTTGTTACAAAAAAAAGTTTTGCAACTGAGATCTTGTTGCAATTTGTTTACAACTAAGGTCTTGTTTTTTTTTTTGTAATAGTTGTTGGGTGACGTATTACATCCTGCAACATCTGCCGTGTTTTAGTAATCTCCGGCGGGTTGTAGAAATAGCAACGGTGTGCTGGAATCTTGCCTTGCGATGGTGAGAAACCAACAGAAGGAAAGAAGAAAATGACACGTGTTGTTCGATAGAGGTGATGCCTGCGTTGTAATCCGTCGGTTGAAGGGGAGGATTTCCCATGTAAATTTGTTTTTATCGATCTTTCCATTGCATTGACTATTTTTTTTCTTTGATGATTATCAAATGTAAAATGCCCTTTCAATGTTTCTTTCTAAGCGGTCATTACCCAAGACGGCCTGCCTCCTCCTGTAGAAAAGTCTAGGGTTCCTCTGCATCCTGTCGGCGCTACCGTCCGTCCGCCTCGTCTTCGGTGGCGTTAGGGCCATGGAGGCGCGATGGATCTCGTCCCTTACCGGCGGGAGGGCTCTGTTTTCATTTATTTCTTTGTGTTCTGTTAGCGTTTGTGTCCTGTTCAGAAAGATGAGACGGCGACGGCTCCCTGGAGGATGGAATAAGGTTTTCTCTGCCTAGTCCCCATCCCGATGGTGTGTCTAGCATCATCGATGAGTGTGTGGAGGTGTCTCCGGCGGATCTGTCTTTGGTGAATTTGCTCGGATCTAGTCGTAGTTCATCTACATTCATGTGTTTTTAGGTTGGATCCTTCCAATCTACGCTACTCTTCATCAGCGACGGTTGTTGTTCTTCTACATTGGTCCTATAAGGCCTTAGCACGATGACTTCCTGATGTCTACCACAACAAATTTCGCTCGACTCCAGCAAGGGAGGGGGCAATGACTGCGGCGCGCCTTCGGCTCGTTTCAGTGTTTGTAGTCGTCACTAGGTGGTCTACGATGTGGATGTAATTTTTATTATTTCTAGTGTTCGTTGTATCGCCATGATTGAAGATGAATAGATCGGAAGTTTTTCTGAAAAAATATTTCTTTCTAAAAAAAGGTAATATACTAAAACCAGGTACTCTAACATTTTTTTTGCGGGAAACTGTCGATCTATTCATCTTCAATCATGGTAGTACAACGAACACCAGAAATAATAAAAATTACATCCAGATTCATAGACCACCTAGCGACGACTACAATCACTGAAGCGAGCCGAAGACGCGCCACCGTCATCGCCCCTCCCTTGCCGGAGCTGGGTACAACTTGTTGTAGTAGACAGTCAGGAAGTCGTCGTGCTAAGGTCCCATAGGACCAACGCCCCAGAACAACAACCGCCTGAAGATACATGAACAAAGACGAACAAAGACCGGATCCGAGCAGATCCACCAAAAACAACCACCGACTAAATCTCGCGAGATCCGCCAGAGACACACCTCCACACGCCCTTGGATGATGCTAGACACACCATTGAGACGGGGGCTAGGCGGGGAGAACCCTATTCCATCTTCAAGAAGCCGCCGCCGACTCGTCTTCTTGAACAGGACACAAACCCTAACAAAACTTGAAAAAGCACCTGAAAACGGAGCCCTCCCGTCGGCAAGGGCCGGGATCCACCGCGCACCCATGGCCCTAAGGCCACATGAGACGTGGGAGATCGGCGGCGCCGTCGACGGGAGGCAGAAACCCAAGCCGCCTTTTCTTGGAGGAGGGACAAAGGGAGGAGCAGACTTTTTCTAACCATCAGATGAAAAATTCTAAAAATATTTTCAGCATGGACGCATATCCTTATCTTTCTAACCTGTCAAGGAAATCACTGGAAAATGAAATCACAGTATTTCCAGCATGAGTGTGTGCTCTGGGCACTCAGGTTCCCCTGAAAAAAATCAACGTGCCAAAATGCACCATCAGAGAACTACCCCCTACTCCCTAGATCAGTTTTGTTGCATATACTTGTTGACATCCTCACCACACAAACACACGCTACTTTCTGCATGCATTTTGTCATCTGTGTCATTCGACCTGCTTTTCCCATATCTGATTCCAAAATAATTCTCCCAAGAATAAAGATTGTAAAAGTCATAAAACTCGCTCAGGCCTTGTTCGTTTAATCCTCCTCCCAAGGGGATTGGAGTGGATTGGAGAGGATTTTGGCTTGTAGGGGATCTAATCCCCCTCAAACCCTGCCATTCCCCTTCAAAAACTACCTCAACCGAACAAGGCCTCAAGGAGTTGAAGCTGGTGCCAAGAGCAGGTTTGATGACATTTTCTGTCGGGTTCTCTCTTCTCTGCGAACCCCCCTGTAGATTTCTCCAGGGTGCCTACTCTGCTCGGACAATGGGTCCTTTCTGGCGGAACCGAACCAGCTCTAATTCTGCAGCCGGCAAAAACAGATGTTCAGCAGTGAAAATATGACGCGTCTACATTTGCAAATTCAATGTAACTAGATACAGATAGTACCAGAATCAAGCTCAGTGCTAAACAGCAGTGCAGGGAATTTGTTCACACGCTAACAAGTACTAACCTCTTCGTCCAATCAGGGAATTTTGTCACTGGATTCTGCCGTTCCCGCGACAACAGTCAGAGCCCCCTTCCAATCTCGCCGGCTGTTCGCGGATCGCTCCTGTCATCTGCAATAGTCCTACTGATGATGGCTCTGCTGCGGCTCCACCGACGACGCTCGCGTCGACTGTATCACATGGATCGATCGGGGTCTCACCATCCCCCATCGCTTCAAGAAAAGGGAACCTGGTTGCATCTCCCTGAGAATAAGAGATATGCCTGAATAGGGAGGCAAATGAACTACGGCACAGCTTGAACATCACTTTACCTGTCAACAGGAGCCAGCAAGAACTCCATCTTCCTCTACAGACCTCGACTCGATTTCCAGCAGCCCAGATTGCAGGAGCATGTGTGCTTGGGCTTCAAAACACCCTCCCTACTTCCTAGACTGATTCCATCAAACTAGAGCCAGGAAGTTTCTTTGAATCGCTTCCGTTAGCGCTAGCCCTTAAATTAGCAGATTCATTCCACTGTCCTTCCTGTACATACACTTCTGAAATCAAAGCACAAGTACCTGGGTCCTGTGGTCCGTGCTCAAGGAGCTCTTTGCTTATAATATGCCCAAGCAGTGTATTTCCATATGTTCTGCAAGCAGAGAGGAGAGCACAATACATGCTTGATTTATCAGTCAACGACAATAGCTTTATAAACTTGTATCCTTCTTCTAACTGTCCTGCCCGACCCAATAAGTCAACTATGCAACCATAGTGCTCTTCTTGTGGATGAACTGAATACAGCGAAATCATTGACTGAAAAATACACCAACCCTCCTTAACAAGGCCAGCATGACTGCAGGCAGAAAGCACAGAAGTGAATGTTAACTCATCAGGCTTAATTTTTTCCTCTTCCATTTGCTGAAACATTTCAAGAACCTTAAGATAAAATCCATGCATCCCATAAGCACTGATCACCGCATTCCATGAATCCAGGTTTTTGTGTTCCATACTGAAGAAAAGAGCTTCTGACAAATCCAACCTTCCACATTTAGCATATGCAGTTATCAAAGAATTTGCGGTAATTGTATCTTTCTCCATGGAGGCATGGTAAACAAAGCATTGAATTTCTTTTACACCCTTCAGATGTCCAAGCTCAGAAACAGCCTGAACTGCATACATAAGAGTGACAGAATCGGGCTTCTCCCCGTCTTGCTGCATTAATTGACATAATCGAACAACCTCATCTGCACACCCAAAAGATAAGTACCCCTTCATCATGGCTGTCCATGAAAACAAGGTTTTCTTTTCCAATGAGTCAAATACAATCTTTGTTGCGACAATTTCTCTGCAAATTGAATACATATGCAGAATTTGATTTGCAATGTCCACATCTGAAGAAAAGCCATGTCTAATTGCAAATCCGTGAATCCACCTTCCTCTTACTAAATCCCTTTGATCAGCAAAAGCTGCGAGCAGGCAAACAACAGTTGCAGAATTTGGTGCAATACATTCTTTCATCATGTGATTGAGTAATGTGGTGGCTTCATCTGCCAGGCCGTTTTGCAGATAACCATGTATCATCACGTTATAGGAGACTGCATCCTTAACCGTCAGTTGATCAAAGAGATGCCTGGATCTCACAACTCTTTTGCACTTGGAGTACACCTCGATAAGAGCAGTGGCCAAAACAAGATCCAGGGCTATAGTTCTTCTGATCAAGTAGGCATGAATACTAGCAGCATAGCCACAATAGCATAATTCAGCACAAGCAGAAAGCACATTTGCAAAGGTTACTGAATCTGGAGTTACTTTATGATGATGAAGCATAACAGAAAAATACTGGATTGCATCCCTACTCTTTTGAGTTCTAGTAAGACCAGAAAGCACAGCGTTCCACGAAGCCACGGTTCCCTTCGAATTGTTCAAAAGAGCATATGCTAATTGATAAGCTCCACATCGAGCATACATGTCAACAAGGCTTGTCTCTAGGACTTCATCTGAGACGCCAATTCCTCTTCTTATGGCATAGCTGTGCATTGATTTACCCAGTCGGAAGGCTTCCAAATTCCCAGCAACTTGCAATAAGCTTACCAGTGTCACACGGTTTACTTCCAAGTTATTCCTTATCATTTCACTGGCAATTTCGAATGCATTCCACGCAGACGAATCCACTACATCAGAATAGCCAGAGATCATTGAAGTGTAAGCAACAATATCCTTCTCAAAGATCTCTTCAAACACTCGCTGTGAATCATCAATCTTGCCAAGCTTGGAGTATAACCCAATCAGCGAGGAACCGACAAATTTATCCCCACTCAGGCCAAGCTTCAGCGAATCTACATGCAATCCTTTGCCCAAAAACAAATTCCTGAGCTGAGTGCAGCTCTTCAAACCAAATGTAATAGCTTTCTCATTCAAACAAAACTGAAGCAACTTCAATCTCCTGTACAAAAGAATAACTTCCTCCAAGTAACCAGCTCTGAAATAATCAACCATGGCAGAATTCCACAGGGCAAGATCGCCATTCACAATACTCTGGAAAACAAGCCTTGAATCGGGCAAGGCGCCTAAATGTGCATACAAGCCAAGAATCTTAGATCCAAGGATCGCATCCCAGCCAAGTCCGTGTGCCAAAACACGAGCATGCAGCTTCTTTAGAGACCGAACATCTGAACAGCTTTGGACCAGCAGAGCAAGCTTTTCAGCACCGCATACCTTCTTACTAGAACCCACAGCTGTACCACTGATAGATCCTGATAGCCTCCTAGCCGGCACTATAATCTTAACGAACTTTGACACAGACTGCATACTAGCTGAAGAAACTTCCGATATGTAAAAAGGAAGCACTCGAGAGAGAAATTATTATGCCTTTGATTCACATTTTCCACCAATGCTAGAATCAAAATTTGCTTTTAAAGAAAGACCGTGTCGCCTGCTATTTCGCCATTGCTGCCTAAATAAAAAATTCACAGTGCATCAACATCTCTATAAATTAATGGGTGGGGTGCACATCTAAATTTCCAGAACAGCTCAATTCGTCACATGACATTCAGAACAGGACACACTCGACATGGGCGCTTGCACTAATCAGAAATAGGCATCGGTGCAATGGACATACCTGACCAAAACTAGGGGTCCAGGCAGTGCTCTAGGGCGTTGAGCGCGGCGTGTCAGCGTGGGCGTGCCGCGTGCGGGCGGTGCGGCTCCAACCGCCCAGAAGCCGAGGAGGAAGAGCCTCGGGCCGTCGGGAGCGGGCGCGCGGCGTGCCGGTGCGGGTGTTGGGCGTGCGGCCACTCCAGTTGCCGGCCGAGAAGAAGAGGAGGGCGGGAGGCGGCCGGCCGGCGCGTGGGTCGCCAGCGGAAGGAAATAGGGAGGGAGACTGTCGACGGCCAGATGAGCAAAAGGATTCAGATCACACGGTGCATATCAAGGGCTTTCTTTGTATCTCAGGAATTTAGAAACTTAGGAATGAAAAAAAGAAGCAAAAATGAGATGTCACGTACAATGAATTTTTTTTGAGGGGACGTACAATGAGTTCTTGTAGGATCTATAAAAAATGAAAATTTTACAATATGTGTGTCTTGAATGGTGCGCAGAAAATGCACGCAAGAAGATTGAGATAGAATGGAGATGGATAAAGTATTAGTGCATTGGACTTTTGAAAGAAAAAAATAAAAAAAATTAAGCTCATGTTTAGATTTGTATGGAATGGGGTGAATTGAAATGCACACGTGGTCGGGGTGTATTGAGCGCCATCTCCTTGCCTATTGTGGCCGAAGGTCGGGCTAGGCGAGTTTAGCTACGTTTGGTCCTCTGTTTAGGTTGAGCATCTCTTTCCTCACTGCTCCACGCACCATGCTCGCAACTCCTTATGTTTGTGTAGCGTGTTGTACATTTTTTTTGTATTTTTCCTATTTTCTGTATCAATGAAAAGACACGATAACTTTGCATATTCATGAAAAATACAGACTCCATAGGAATCTGACGAACCATTCCTATGATCCAAAGGGTTTTTATAGAAAAAATTCCTATGGATTGAAATTGAGAGAAGTGCATATTTTAACCCTTAACTTTTGCCCTAGTCCAATTTACAACCTCCAATTCTAATATGGTCTACATTACAGCCCCGAACTCTTAGAACCGACCAGCATTAAGCCCTCCCCTTCTAGTTGACCGGTTTTGACCCTTGACCATCCAGTCAGCGTGTCAAGCCACCAAGCCTCATCAGCAGAAAAATTCAAAATTTCTAGAAAAAGCCGAAAAAGTCAGGGAAAAATGTAAAAAATTGGAAAAAAATGGGGGTTGTATTCTGAAAAATCTGAAAAAAGAATTCAAAATTCTGAAAACTCCAGATGCTTAGTACTGTTTTCCTGATCGTATAGATTATTTTATTTTTATTAGATTTTTAAAAAAAATTATAGCTTTTTTCCTGATTTTTTATTTTATAGTTTTTTTCTACAAATTTTGATTTGTTTGCTAGCGTGGCTTGGTGTCTGGATGGTCAACGAGTCAAAACTGGTCAACTAGGTCAAAACCGGACAATGGGGAGGGGAGGGGAGGGTAGAATCCTGGCCCGTTTTAAGAGTTTGAGGTTATAATATACAACTGTATTGAAGTTGGGGTTGTAAATTAGATTAGGGCAAGAGTTAGGGATTAAAATATGCACTTCTCTCATTGGAATCCGCCAAAATGCCTGTATAATTACTTCAGGACTTATTTAATTGTGGGAAAAGTAGTGGTAGGGAATGAAGATTTAAGAGGTACAAGACATATGATCCATTGTTTGGTTGGGGCAAAGGAAGTTGGGGAGAGAAAAGGAATTAAAGAGGTCAATTCTCAACGTATATCCCCGTTCTCCCCGATTAATTTACGCGAGATGATACTTCCTTTCAAATTTTCACTACTATTTTTCATCCCACACCATACATGGGTTTTGAATTAAATTCAAATCTTTTAAGTTTAATCCCGCAACAAACTCCCTCTTGTAAACTCAGATCCCCTTTCCCCATTGTAGCCAAAATGTTGTCGGAGTGTTGGGGCCATTGTAAAGTTATACACGATCTTTTGTTGTCAATTAAAGCATGCCTTTGAATGAAAAAGTAAGTAAAAACCAGTTATGTGAGCATGTGAGTACACTCAAAATTGCAGAAACTTATTTTTTAGTGGACTAGGTAATTGCCTGTGCGTTGCAACGAGGACATAAATATTTTATAAACAGTCACCGTGGTTACTTGCCATACCATAGTGCACACGCTTTGATATGGAACCACAATAAAAAGGCATGAGAAAGCAATGTTTCAAATGAGTACAAATTCAACTATTGTTTCAGCTATGTCACAATGCAATGTTTCGAAATTCAATCTTTTTCAACTACTATTTGAACTACATTTACAATAGCTACATTTCTAATGGTTATATAATTCCAATGGTGCACTGAGTTGAGCCATACATACACACACATGCCAACCCATACTCATCAATCCTCAAGCAACTGATTTGAAGATGTTAAAGTAAAAAAACTAGTTTGTTGCCATCAATCAGTATATATATTTTTAATGATCTTTGGAGGAAAAGAAAGCATTCGAAAGTCTGGTTAGTTCCTGCTCCTATACAAGAGTACATCTTATACACACCATTTTTACAGTGTGCTTATCTAGTAGTTCAAGGGAAAGCAATGGCGAGCGTGCCATTAATCTTTCCATAAGGTCAAGCTAAATTTTCCCTTGCAAATAAGGTCGCTACTGATCGACAACGGGCAAAATAGTTATGAATTTGTTTGCATAAGTTGAGATACCTCCATTGCGCCGCCCCAAAGCTCGACTTGGGAAAGCCAAAGGAGGTCCATCTTGGATCAACACTACCCCTATGACATAATCCGAAGCATCAGTTTCCCCTACAATAGAAGCATAGTCATGGAAGTGTCTTGCGATGAGCATCACTTTTTGTCCGAAGAGAATTTGTTGGAGGCTGAGTAAGTCGTTCATTCTTCTGTCCCACCAAATGTATTTTTTGGGGTCATGTGTCCCGTAGAATGGTATCTCAATGCTGTCCTTGAAGTCAAAGTAGCTCTTGGGAGTAGTGGACTTGAGCTTGGGAAGCTTCTCTTGTCCATAGTCTTGAGGGGCTTGTCGTGTCACTCTTGTCGACGAGTTTTGGGGGTGGCTGTTGTCGCTACACCTCTTGAAGATGTACTTAACTTATTGTACTTGTTGGCAGAGTCGCCAAGGCCACCTTCATCCTTATTTCTTATGTGGTTCTCTTGCATGGAGTGTAGGCGATAAAGTTGTTGAGGCGCCGTCGCAAATTTTTCCACAAAATTTTCCCTATACATGATGGCACTAGTGCAAATAGTAAGTGGCTAAATGGAGAGAACAAAACCAAGTTACTTCTCCAATCCTTGGGGGCAAAGGATCAAAGATTGACGAATATGTACCAGAGAGCAAAATGGTGTTGATAAGTGTTCCCCAACACACACCTACAAACTCACAAAAAAGCTATATGTGGAACTTGGTAAGGTTAGTGGACCAAAATCAAGCAATAAGTGGTTCAAGATATTGAATATCTTGAAATTATTAGGCAATACACAAATGAATTCAAAGCAATGCAACATTGATCTCAAATGTGGAGTAAATAGGAAACAAAGGAACACACGCCCAAAGATAATGGGTCTTGTGCAACCAAAGGAACAATCAACCTTTTTTTCCTAGTGAAGACTAAGCTCGTGTTGCACAAACACAAGAAGATACTCTAGCTTGATTGCATGTAGAGGGCAACGGATTCACAAATTTGGCACCACTCTAACCACTCAAAAACTTGACATCTACCTATATGAAGTATCTTTGGCACATGTATCTCTTTGGTCTTTCTCTTTTGCTATAAGCTTTCCATTTTTTACAACTTTTCTTCCTTTGACTTTTCTTTGTGCAAAATCCAAGATACAAGACTAACAATCATGAGATATGACTAACATGTATACAAGATACCAAGTGATGCGAAATGTATATATCATTAAATCTTACTATGCGATGCTCAAGATAGCAACGATGTACATGATGAAGATGTCACTACAGTGCTCAAGTGTATGACCCCTGGAAATATTCAAATATATAGGCTTGATATGATCGAGGATGTCACAAAGGGTAGAATGACTCACCAAGGTAATGGCAAGGGAAGGCAAATCTTGTGATGGAATGGATACCTTCATCACACTTAACCTTTTCATGAAGTCAGGGATAACCGACCTTGCTTCCAATTGAAGGTGTCAATGGATTAAATGGTTGTAGTCGATGATAGCATGGACGATGTACTTTGTGGTTGTCGATGTAGGCAGTGCCTAATGGTCACTCAGTTGATGCTTGGGTGATGAAGCGATGGCACGAGTGCGGTGGTTGGTGGAAGTGTTGGGTGTCAATGAAGTTCCTCCAAATTTGTGCCATCCAAATGAGCTGGAAATCAACATGATGATCAATAACACGACTATCTTCAAAACGAGCCCAAGGATGCTCAAATCGGAGTATGGGAGTGGATATTATGGCTAAAATGATGAACGAATGTCGGCTGCTCTCGGGTCCCATGGGCTCGGGGTCCAGGAGCCCCAAGGGCATGAGATATCCATAGAGGATACAAACATAGGGCATAGGGGTGGCTGAAAAAACACGACTCCGAAGGGAAAATTGAAGGAAAAAAGGGCCAATGGCCAAGGGCCAAGGAAGGTAGATGAAATAGTTTTGGAATGGATCCATGGATCAAAACCGACAAATTCGCACAAAATCTAACAAATCACAAGAAATTACGTATGACTATTTTTGTGTGGAAAATTTTGAATTTGGGCCAGACAAATCAAAATAAGACTAGAAAATGGAGGGGAGGGGGTCCAATTCATGGAAACTTTGCTCATGATACCAAATCATACGGGACAAGTTGCTAGGGGTGCCCGATCTTCACGAATTGCAGGGGGGTTAGGAAGAACATGGATGAAAACAAGAGGAATCATATGGGAAACAAGCACAAATCAACACACATCGATTCAGTACAAGATACGCATTGGTAAATCCTTGAACCAAATCATCCACAAGAGAGAGATGGACCATGATAGAGTCCCTCCGCCAGTCCTAAGACAAGGAGCACTTGAGTTCCGCATGGGGAATCTTGTCCATGGAAGCTGGTCTTGTTGGGGAACGCAGTATTTCAAAAAAAATCGTACGATCACGCAAGATCTATCTAGGAGATGCATAGCAATGAGAGGGGAGAGTGTGTCTACGTATCCTCGTAGACCGAAAGCGGAAGCATTTAGTAATGCAGTTGATGTAGTCGAACGTCTTCACGATCCAACCGATCAAGTACCAAACGCGCGGCACCTCCACGATCTGCACACGTTCAGCTCGGTGACGTCCCTCGTACTCTTGATCCAGCTGAGGCCGAGGGTGAGTTCCATCAGCACGACGGTGTGTTGACGGTGATGATGAAGTTACCAACGCAGGGCTTCGCCTAAGCACCAAGACAATATGACCGAGGTGTAAAATTATGGAGGGGGGCACCGCACACGGCTAAAGATCAACTTGTGTGTCTATGGGGTGCCCCTCCCCCGTATATAAAGGAGGGGAGGAGGAGGCCGGCCGACCCCAAGGGGCGCGCCCAAGGGGGGGGGGAATCCTACTCCAAGTAGGAATCGGTCCCCCTTTCCTAGTCCAAGTAGGAGAAGAAGGAAGGAGAGGAAGAGGGAGAGGGAAAGAGGGGCCGCGCCCCCTCCCCTAGTCCTATTCGGACTCCCCTTGGGGGGGGGGGGGGCGTGCGCCACCTCCTGGCAGCTGCCCTCTCTCTCCCCTATGGCCCACTAAGGCCCATTACTTCCCCGAGGGGTTTCGGTAACCCCTCCGGCACTCCGGTTTTATCCGAAATTATCCGGAACACTTCCGGTGTCCAAATAACATGGTTCAATATATCAATCTTTATGTCTCAACCATTTCGAGACTCCTCGTAATGTCCGTGATCTCATCCGGGACTCCGAACAATCTTCGTTACATCAAATCACATAACTCATAATACAAATCGTCATCGAACGTTAAGCGTGCGGACCCTATGGGTTTGAGAACTATGTAGACATGATTGAGACTCATCTCCGGTCAATAACCAATAGCAGAACCTGTATGCTCATATTGGTTCATACATATTCTATGAAGATCTTTATCGGTCAAACCGCATAACAACATACGTTGTTCCCTTTGTCATCGGTATGTTACTTGCCTGAGATTTGATCGTCGATATCATCATACCTAGTTCAACCTCGTCACTGGCAAGTCTCTTTACTCGTTCTGTAATTCATCATCCCGCAACTAAATCATTAGTCACATTGCTTGCAAGGCTTATATTGATGTGCATTACCGAGAGGGCCCAGAGATACCTCTCCGACAACCGGAGTGACAAATCCTAATCTCGATCTATGCCAACTCAACAAACACCATCGGAGACACCTGTAGAGCATCTTTATAATCACCCAATTACGTTGTGATGTTTGATAGCACACTAAGTGTTCCTGCGGTATTCAGGAGTTGCATAATCTCATAGTCATAGGAACATGTATAAGTCATGAAGAAAGCAATGGCAATAAACTAAACGATCATAGTGTTAAGCTAACAGATGGGTCTAGTCCATCACATCATTCTCTAATGATGTGATCCCGTTCATCAAATGACAACACATGTCCATGGCTAGGAAACTTAACCATCTTTGATTAACGAGCTAGTCAAGTAGAGGCATACTAGGGACACTCTGTTTGTCTATGTATTCACACATGTACTAAGTTTCCGGTTAATACAATTCTAGCATGAATAATAAACATTTATCATGATATAAGGAAATATAAATAACAACTTTATTATTGCCTCTAGGGCATATTTCCTTCAGTCTCCCACTTGCACTAGAGTCAATAATCTAGATTACACAGTAATGATTCTAACACCCATGGATTCTTGGTGCTGATCATGTTTTGCTCGTGAGAGAGGCTTAGTCAACGGGTCTGCAACATTCAGATCCGTATGTATCTTGCAAATCTCTATGTCTCCCTCATTCACTTGATCGTGGATGGAATTGAAGCATCTCTTGATGTGCTTGGTTCTCTTGTAAAATCTAGATTCCTTTGCCAAGGCAATTGCACCAGTATTGTCACAAAAGATTTTCATTGGACCCGATGCACTAGGTATTACACCCAGATCGGATATGAATTTCTTCATCTAGACCCCTTCATTTGCTGCTTCCGAAGTAGCTATGTATTCCGCTTCACACGCAGATCCCGCCACGATGCT
This sequence comes from Triticum aestivum, assembly GCF_018294505.1. Lineage (NCBI taxonomy): Eukaryota > Viridiplantae > Streptophyta > Magnoliopsida > Poales > Poaceae > Triticum > Triticum aestivum. The sequence goes on along the minus strand of NC_057812.1, from coordinate 566,077,570 downwards.
CTGCTTAGAACTGCACCAACTGACAGCTTCACCATTCAATAAAAATACGTATCCGATTTGTGACTTAGGGTCATTCGGATCAGTGTCAAAGCTTGCATCGACGTAACCATTTACGACGAGCTTTTTGTCACCTCCATAAACGAGAAACATATCCTTAGTCCTTTTCAGGTATTTCAGGATGTTTCTTGACCGCTGTCCAGTGATCCACTCCTGGATTACTTTGGTACCCCCCTGCTAAACTAATAGCAAGACACACATCAGGTCTGGTACACAACATTGCATACATGATAGAATCTATGGCTGAGGCATAAGGAATGACTTTCATTTTCTCTCTATCTTCCGCAGTGGTGGGGCATTGAGTCTGACTCAACTTCACACCTTGTAACATAGGCAAGAACCCTTTCTTTGCTTGATCCATTTTGAACTTTTTCAAAACTTTATCAAGGTATGTGCTTTGTGATAGTCCAATTAAGCGTCTTGATCTATCTCTATAGATCTTGATGCCCAATATATAAGCAACTTCACCGAGGTCTTTCATTGAAAAATTATTATTCAATTATCCTTTTATGCTATTCACAAATTCAGTATCATTTCTGATCAACAATATGTCATCTACATATAATATCAGAAATGCTATAGAGCTCCCAGCCACTTTCTTGTAAATACAGGCTTATCCAAAAGTATGTATAAAACCATATGCTTTGATCACACTATCAAAGCATATATTCCAACTCCGAGATGCTTGCACCAGTCCATAAACGGATCATTGGAGCTTTCATACTTTTTAGCACCTTTTGGGTCGACAAAACCTTCCGGTTGCATCATATACAACTCTTATTCAAGATATTCATTAAGGAATGCAACTTTGACATCCATTTGTTGAAGGAAATATTCCCTAGAGGCAATAATAAAGTTATTATTTATTTCCTTATTTCATGATAAATGTTTATTATTCATGCTAGAATTGTATTAACCGTAAACTTAGTACATGTGTGAATACATAGACAAAACAAAGTGTCCCTAGTATGCCTCTACTTGACTAGTTCGTTTATCAAAGATGGTTATGTTTCCTAACCATAGACATGTGTTGTCATTTGATGAACGGGATCACATCAGACAAGAACCATTCGTTAGCTTAGCATTATGATCGTCACAGTTTCATTGCTACTGCTTTCTTCATGACTTATACATGTTCCTCGGACTATGAGATTATGCAACTCCCGAATACCGGAGGAACACCTTGTGTACTATCAAACGTCACAACATAACTGGGTGATTACAAAGATGCTCTACAGGTGTATCTGATGGTGTTTGTTGAGTTGGCATAGATCGAGATTAGGATTTGTCACTCAGTGTATCAGAGAGGTATCTCTGGGCCCTCTCGGTGATGCACATCACTATAAGCCTTGCAAGCATTGTGATTAATGAGTTAGTTGCAGGATGATGCATTACGGAACGAGTAAAGAGACTTTCCAGTAACGAGATTGAACTAGGTATTTAGATACCGACGTTCGAATCTCGGGCAAGTAACATACCGATGACAAAGGGAACAACATATGTTGTTATGCGGTTTGACCAATAAAGATCTTCGTAGAATATGTAGGAACCAATATGAGAATCTAGGTTCCGCTATTGGTTATTGACTGGAGATGAGTCTCGGTCATGTCTACATAGTTCTCGAACCCGTAGGGTCCGCATGCCTAACGTTCTGTGACGATTTGTATTATGAGTTATGTGATTTTATGACCGAAGTTTGTTCGGAGTCCCGGATGAGATCGGGGACATGACGAGGAGTCTCGAAATGGTCGAGACATAAAGATCGATATATTGGAAGGCTATATTCGGACATCGGAAATGTTCCGAGTGATTTGGGTATTTTTCGGAGTACCAGAGAGTTACGAGAATTCGTATTGGGCCTTAATGGGCCATACGGGAAAGGAGAGAAAGGCCTCAAGGATGGCCACGCCCTTCCCCATGGACTTGTCCGAATTGGACTAGGGAAAGGGGGCGCCCCTTCCTTCCTTCTCCTTCTCCCTTCCCTTTTTCCTATTCCATGTGGGAGGTGGAATCCTACTAGGACTAGGGAGTCCTAGTAGGACTCGACACTTTGGGCGCGCCCTATGAGGGCCGGCCTCCTCCTCCCTCAATCCTTTATATACGTGGCCAGGAGGCACCCCATAGACACACAAGTTGATCATTGATCCCTTAGCCGTGTGCGGTGCCCCCTCCACCATAATCCACCTCGGTCATTGCTATCTCTTGAGCACTGCGTTGGTTTTCCCTTGAAGAGGAAAGAGTGATGCAGTAAAGTAGCGTAAGTATTTCCCTCAGTTTTTGAGAACCAAGGTATCAATCCTGTAGGAGATCATGCTCGAGTCCCATGCACCTACACAAACAAATAAGAACCTCACAACCAACGTGATAAAGGGGTTGTCAATCCCTTCACGGTCACTTACGAGAGTGAGATCTGATAGATATGATAAGACAATATTTTTGGTATTTTTATGATAAAGATAAATAAAAGATGCAAAGTAAAATAAATGGCAATGGAACTAACTAAGTATTGGAAGATTAATATGATAGAAGATAGACCCGGGGGCCATATGTTTCACTAGTGGCTTCTCTCAAGAGCATAAGTATTACGATGGGTAAACGAATTACTGTCGAGCAATTGATAGAATTGAGCATAGTTATGAGAATATTTAGGTATGATCATGTATATAGGCATCACGTCTGTGACAAGTAGACTGAAATGATTCTGCATCTACTACTATTACTCCACACATCGACCGCTATCCAATATGCATCTAGAGTATTAAGTTCAAGAGAACAGAGTAATGTTTTAAGTAAGATGACATGATGTAGAGGGATAAACTCATGCAATATGATTTAAACCCCATCTTTTTATCCTCGATGGCACCAATATAATACATATCAGTTCCCTTTCTGTCACTGGGATCGAACACCGCAAGATTGAACCCAAAGCTAAGCACTTCTCCCATTGCAAGAAAGATCAATCTAGTAGGACAAACCAAATTGATAATTTGAAGAGACTTGCAAAGATAAACCAATCATACATAAAAGAATTCAAAGGAGGATCAAATATTGTTCATAGATAATCTGGATCATAAACCCACAATTCATCGGATCTCGACAAACACACCGCAAAAGAAGATTACATCGAATAGATCTCCAAGAGAATCGAGGAGAACTTTGTATTGAGATCCAAAGAGAGAGAAGAAGCCATCTAGCTAATAACTATGGACCCGTAGGTCTGAAGTAAACTACTCACACATACCGGAGAGGCCATGGAGTTGATGTAGAGGCCCTCCATGATCGATGCCCCCTCCGGTGGAGCTCCGGAAAAGGCCCCAAGATGGGATCTCTCAAGTACAGAATGTTGCGGTGGTGGAATTAGGTTTTCATGGTGCTCCTGGATGTTTGGGGGGTATGTGGATATATATAGGAGGAAGAAGTACGTCAGTGGAGCAAGGGAGGGCCCATGAGGGTGGAGGGCGCGCCCAGGGGGAGTAGGCGCGCCCCCTGCCTCGTGCCTTCCTCCCTTGTTTCTTGACGCACACTCCAAGTCTCGTGGGTCATGTTCGTTGAGAAAATCACGTTTCCGAAGGTTTCATTCCCTTTGGACTCCGTTTGATATTCCTTTTCTTTGAAACCCTAAAATAGGCAAAAAAGGGCTGGGCCTCCGATTAGTAGGTTAGTCCCAAAAATGATATAAAAGTGTAAAATAACGCCTATAAACATCCAAAATAGATAATATAATAGCATGGAGCAATCAAAAATTATAGATACGTTGGAGACATATCAAGCATCCCCAAGCTTAATTCCTGCTCGTCCTCGAGTAGGTAAATGATAAAATAAAGAATTTTTGATGTGGAATGCTTTCTAACATATTTATCAATGTAATTTTTCTTTAATGTGGCATGAATGTTCAGATCCGTAAGATTCAAGACAAAAGTTTAATATTGGCATAAAAATAATAATACTTCAAGCATACTAACTAAGCAATTATGTCTTCTCAAAATAACATGGCCAAAGAAAGTTATCCCTACAAAATCATATAGTCTGGCTATGCTCCATCTTCACCACACAAAATATTTAAATCATGCACAACTGATGACCCAAAAGTATAGGGGATCTATCGTAGTCCTTTCGATAAGTAAGAGTGTCGAACCCAACAAGGAGCAGAAGGAAATGATAAGCGATTTCCAGCAAGGTATTCTCTGCAAGTACTGAAATAAGTGGTAACACATAGTTTTGTGATAGCATAATTTGTAATGAGCAACAAGTAACAAAAGTAAATAAAGTGCAGCAAGGTGGCCCAATCCTTTTGTATTAAAGGACAAGCCTGGACAAACTCTTATATGATGTAAAGCGCTCCCGAGGACACATGGGAATATCGTCAAGCTAGTTTTCATCACGTTCATATGATTCACCTTCGGTACTTTGATAATTTGGTATGTGGGTGGACCGGTGCTTGGGTGCTGCCCTTACTTGGACAAGCATCCCACTTATGATTAACCTCTATTGCGAGCATCCGCAACTACAACAAAAGTATTAAGGTAAACCTAACCATAGCATGAAACATATGGATCCAAATCAGCCCCTTACGAAGCAACGCATAAACTAGGGTTTAAGCTTCTGTTACTCTAGCAACCCATCATCTACTTATTACTTCCCAATGCCTTCCTCTAGGCCCAAATAATGGTGAAGTGGCATGTAGTCGACGTTCACATAACACCACTAGAGGAGAGACAACATACATCTCATCAAAATATCGAACGAATACCAAATTCACATGACTACTAATAGCAAGACTTCTCCCATGTCCTCAGGAACAAAAGTAACTACTCACAAAGCATAAACATGTTCATAATCAGAGGGGTATTAATATGCATATAGGATCTGAACATATGATCTTCCACCAATTAAACCAACTAGCATTAACTACAAGGAGTAATTAACACTACTAGCAACCTACTAGCACCAATCCCGGACTTAGAGACAAGAATTGGATACAAGAGATGAACTAGGGTTTTGAGATGAGATGGTGCTGATGAAGATGTTCATGGAGATTGCCCTCTCCCGATGAGAGGAGCGTTGGTGATGACGATGGCGATGATTTCCCCCTTCGGGAGGGAAGTTTCCCCGGCAGAACAGCTCCGCTAGAGCCCTAGATTGGTTCCGTCAAGGTTTCGCCTCATGGCGGCGGAGTTTCGTCCGAGAAGATGGCTTATGATTTTTTCCCATCGAAAGACTCCATATAGCAGAATATGGCCACCGGAGGGCCACCAGGGGGCCCATGAGGTAGGGGGGTGCGCCCAGGGGGGTAGGGCGCACCCCCACCCTCGTGGGCAGGGTGTGCCCCCCTGGTGAGTTTCTTCCCTGAGTATTTTTTATATATTTGGAAAACATCTTCCGTGAAGTTTCAGGACTTTTTGAGCTGTGCAGAATAGGTCTCTAATATTTGCTCCTTTTCCAGCCCAGAATCCCAGCTGCCGACATTCTCCCTCTTTATGTAAACATTGTAAAATAAGAGAGAATAGGCATAAGTATTGTGACATAATGTGAAATAACAGCCCATAATGCAATAAATATTGATATAAAAGCATGATGCAAAATGGACGTATCAACTCCCCCAAGCTTAGACCTCGCTTGTCCTCAAGCGAAAAGCCGAAATCAAAAAAATGTGTCCACATGTTTAGAGATAGAGGTGTCGATAAAAATAAAATACGGACATGAGGGCATCATGATCATTCTTAGAACAACAACTCATATAATTCTTTGTCATATAATCTCTAATGCTAGAGTAATAATTCAATCACAATATCAAGTATGAATCGTAAACTTCATTGAAAACTAACAAACTACATTCTCAGTCATTGAAGCAATTGCAATTTATCATAACATAGGAAAGAGTCAATGTATAAGAGCTTTTCAGCAAGTCCACATACTCAACTATCATATAGTCTTTCACAATTGCTGACACTCACGCAATACTTATGGGTATGGAGTTTTAATCAGACACAGAGAAAGATAGGGGCTTATAGTTTTGCCTCCCAACGTTTTACCTCAAGGGTAATGTCAACAGTAATAGTTTATGAAAACTCACATCCAATTAGCCATATATACCAGGATCTTTCCAACATATTGTGCTTGCCAAAGGATAAAGTGTAAAAAGGAAGGGTGAAAATCACCACGACTCTTATGCAATGTAGGAGATAAAAGTAAAAGATAGGCCCTTCGCAGAGGGAAGCAGAGGTTGTCATGTGCTTTTATGGTTGGATGCACAAAATCTTAATGCGAAAGAACGTCACTTTATATTGCCACTTGTGATATCGACCTTTATTATGCAGTCTGTCGCTTTTATTACTTCCATATCAAACGATCGTATAAAGCTTATTTCCTCCACACCAATCAATCATACATATTTAGAGAGCAATTTTTATTGCTTGCACCGATGACAACTTACTTGATGGATCTTATTCAATCCATAGGTAGATATGGTGTACTCTTATGGCAAGACTGGTTTAAGGGTATTTGGAAGCACAAGTAGTATCTCTACTTGGTGCAATGAATTTGGCTAGCATGAGGGGGAAAGGCAAGCTCATCATGTTGGAAGATCCAAGACAATATAATTCATCTCAGATGTAAGAAAACATAACCCATTATGTTGTCTTCCTTGTCCAATGTTAACTCTTTAGCATGTCATATTTTAATGAGTGCTCACAATCATAAAAGATGTCCAAGATAGTATATTTATATGTGAAGACCTCTCTTTCTTTATTACTTCCTATTAATTGCAACGATGACCAAAACTGTGTTTGTCAATCCTCAACAACTTTTATTCATCATACTCTTTCTATGTGAGCTCATTACTCTCCATAAGACTCATATGATCTCTTTGTTTCTTTTTATTTCTTCCTCTTTTCTTTTATTCACTTAGGATTATGGAAAAATAATCAAGCCCTTGACTCAACACTAATCTTTATTATATAGCTCACGGACTCGATTACTTAGAAGGATAATAAAGCAAAACTCATGACTAGATCATACTAAGAACTTTTATTCTACTAGATCAAGATATTACCAAACGGATCGAACTAAGAAAAACGGTAAAGATAAAGTGATGGTGATACGATACCGGGGCACTCCCCCAAGCTTGGCAGTTGCCAAGTGGAGTGCCCATACCCATGTGGTTATGTCTCTCTTTTAGGAGGTGGTGATGTAATATTCTTGGCGATGATGCCCCTCAGGATATGATTCTCCTCCTCTAGCTTATTGACTTGCTGCTTGAGGTCCATTATTTCCTTCTGGAGTTTTCCTGTAACAGCCAAAGCTCCCTGCACCCAAGGGTGTTGCATAGCTGTGGGAGAACCAGTGACACTCTTTTTCATATTCTCATAAGAAAGAAATCTAACATTGGAAGGGATAACCGAGTTTGGAATAGCTGAGCTCTGCAGTTCTCCCATTGTGAATCCAACTTGGAGGCGGGAAGTGACTTCTTGATCCTCTTCCATGGCATCTATCCTCTTTAAATCAGCCTCCATCTCTTCCTCCGTTGCTGGCCCAAAGGGGTCAACATGATTGTTTGTCGTTGATCTCGGTGCCGGATGAGACACCCGGCTCTCCCCGACTAACTCTTGTGAAGACATCCTGCTCTAATCTGCAGCAGCAACATCTCAAAACAAAGACAAGAGATATTTGCGTGATACAGGAGTCAAAACCCCTGGGAGGTTATATAATGAATTTTTACCGACCAAAATACGTGTCGTGTACGAAAATGGAGTCCGGAGAGCACACGAGGTGCCCACGAGGTAGGGTGGCGCGCCCAGGGGGGTAGGGCGCGCCCTCCACCCTCGTGGAGCCCTCGTGTCCTTCTCGGACTGCTGCTTATTTTTCTATTTTTCTAAATATTCCAAAAGGGAGAAATATTGCCTTAAAAACTGTTTTGGAGTCGGTTTACTTACCGTACCACATACCTATTCCTTTTCGGAGTCTGAAACGTTCCAGAAAGTGTCCCTTATGTATTCATCCGGGGTTGCGGTTTCGATAACATTGGTTTCAACATTTATGGGATTACCTGAGATATAGTGTTTGATTCTTTGACCGTTCACCACCTTCGGATTTGTGCCTTCGAAGTTGTTGATTTTTATGGCACCGGAACGGTAGACCTCCTCGATAACGTAAGGACCTTCCCATTTAGAGAGAAGTTTTCCTGCAAAAAATCTTAAACGACAGTTGTATAGCAATACATAATCACCTACATTAAACTCACACTTTTGTATCCTTTTGTCGTGCCATCTTTTAACCTTTTCTTTAAACAACTTGGCATTTTTGAAGGCTTGGGTTCTCCATTCATCAAGCGAGCTAATATCAAATAACCTCTTCTCACCGGCAAGTTTAAAATCATAATTAAGTTCTTTAATAGCCCAATAAGCCTTGTGTTCTAGTTCGAGAGGTAAGTGACATGCTTTCCCTAGACCATTTTATACGGAGACATACCCATAGGATTTTTATATGCAGTTCTATAGGCCCATAATGCATCATCTAGTTTCTTGGACCAATTCTTTCTAGACCAATTAACAGTCTTTTGTAAAATTAATTTGAGTTCTCTATTACTCAATTCTACTTGACCACTAGACTGAGGGTGATAAGGAGATGCAATTCTATGATTAACATCATATTTAGCAAGCATTTTACGGAAAGCACCATGAATAAAATGTGAACCACCATTAGTCATTAAATATCTAGGTACTACAAATCTTGGAAAAATAACTTCTTTAAGCATTTTAATAGAAGTGTTATGATCAGCACTACTAGTTGGAATAGCTTCTACCCACTTAGTAACGTAATCAACAACAACTAAAATATGTGTGTAACCATTAGAGGAAGGAAAAGGTCCCATATAGTCAAAGCCCCAAACATCAAATGGTTCAATAACAAGTGAATAATTCGTAGGCATTTCTTGAAATCTACTAATATTACCAATTCTTTGACATTCATCACAAGATAAGACAAACTTATGGGCATCCTTGAAGAGAGTAGGCCAATAAAAACCAGATTGCAGTACCTTATGTGCAGTTCTATCTCCAGCATGGTGTCCTCCATAAGCTTCGGAGTGACACTTGCGTAGGATCTATTCTTGTTAATGCTCAGGTACACAATGTCTAATAACACCATCCACTCCTTCTTTATAAAGATGTGGGTCATCCCAAAAGTAATGCCTCAAATCATAGAATAACCTTTTCTTTTGCTGGTATGTGAAACTAGGTGGTATAAACTTAGCAACAATGTAATTAGCATAATCAACATACCATGGAGCAGTATGAGTAGCATTTATGACATTTAATTGCTCATCAGGAAAGCTATCATCAATAGGTAGTGGGTCATCAAGCACATTTTCTAACCTAGACAAGTTGTCTGCAACGGGGTTCTAAGCTCCTTTTCTATCAACAATGTGCAAATCAAATTCTTGTAGCAAGAGAACCCATCTAATAAGTCTAGGTTTAGCATATTTCTTTTCCATAAGATATTTAATAGCAGCATGATCAGTGTGAATAGTTACTTTAGAATCAACAATATAAGGTCTAAACTTATCACAAGCAAATATAACTGCTAAGAATTCTTTTTCAGTAGTAGCATAATTTCTTTGAGCATTGTCTAGAGTTTTACTAGCATATTGAATAACACTTAGTTTCTTATCAACTCTTTGTCCTAGAACATCACCTACATCATAATCACTAGCATCACACATAATTTCAAAGGGTAAATTCCAATCAGGTGGTTGGACAATAGGTGCAGAGATCAATGCTTTCTTAAGTATTTCAAATGCTTCTACACAATCATCATCAAATACAAATGGTATATCTTTTTGTAATAAATTAGTCAGAGGCCGAGAAATTTTTGAGAAGTCCTTAATGAACCTCCTATAAAAACCGGCATGACCCAGGAAACTTCTTATACCTTTGATGTCCTTGGGACATGTCATCTTTTCAATAGCATCCACCTTGGCTTTATCAACTTCAATACCTCTTTCAGAAACTTTATGCCCCAAGACAATACCTTCATTAATCATAAAGTGGCACTTTTCCCAATTCAAGACAAGATTAGTTTCTTCACATCTCTGCAAAAATCGATCAAGGTTGCTCAAGCAATCATCAAAAGAAGATCCATAGACGGAAAAGTCATCCATGAAAACCTCACAAATCTTTTCACAAAAGTCAGAAAATATAGCCATCATGCATCTTTGAAAGGTAGCCGGTGCATTACATAAACCAAAAGGCATACGTTTATAAGCAAAAGTACCAAAAGGGCATGTAAAAGTAGTCTTTGATTGATCTTTGGCTGACACAGGTATTTGAGATAAACCAGAATAACCATCTAGAAAGCAAAAATGTGTATGTTTGGACAATCTTTCTAGCATTTGATCGATAAAAGGTAAGGGGTAATGGTCTTTTTTAGTAGCCTTATTTAATTTGCGGAAATCAATTACCATCTTATAACCTGTAATAATTCTTTGAGGAATCAATTCATCTTTATCATTAGGAACAATAGTAATACCTCCCTTCTTAGGTACACAATGGACATGACTTACCCAATGACTATCGGCAACGGGATAAATTATACCTGCCTCAAGGAGCTTTAGTATCTCCTTTCTTACCACTTCTTTCATTTTAGGATTCAGCCGGCGTTGATGATCACGAACTAGTTTAGCATCTTCTTCCAAATTAATTTTATGTTGACATAGAGTGGGACTAATGCCCTTAAGATCATCAAGAGTATACCCAATAGCAGCATGGTGCTTCTTCAGAGTTTTCAATAATCTCTCTTCCTCATGCTCTGAAAGGTTAGCACTAATAATAACATGATATATCTTTTTCTCATCAAGATAAGCATATTTAAGAGTATCAGGTAATGGTTTAAGCTCAAACACGGGATCACCCTTGGGTGGAGGAGGATTCCCTAGGATTTCAACAGGTAAATTGTTTTTCAGAATAGGTTCCTGTTTAAAGAAAACTTCATCTAATTCCCTTCTTTCATTCATAAACATGTCATTTTCATGGTCTAGCAAATATTGTTCTAAAGGATCACTAGGAGGTACGACAATAGAAGCAAGACCAATAATTTCATCCTTACTAGGTAATTCTTCTTTGCGGTGTTGTCTACTAAATTTAGAAAAATTAAATTCATGAGCCATATCATCTAAACCGATAGTAATAACATCTCTTTTGCAATCTATGGTAGCATTAACAGTATTTAAGAAAGGTCTACCAAATATAATGGGACAAAAGCTATCTTGTGGGGAACCAAGAACAAGAAAATCAGCAGGATATTTAGTTTTCCCACACAAGACTTCAACATCTCTAACAATTCCCATCGGTGAAATAGTATCTCTATTGGCAAGTTTAATTGTAACATCAATTTCTTCTAACTCAACAGGTGCAATATCATGCATAATTTCTCTATAAAGGCTAATAGGTATTACACTAGCAATAACACCCATATCACATAAGCCATGATAAAAATGATCTCCTATTTTAACAGAAATAACAGGCATGCCTACCACAGGTCTAGGTTTATCTTTATCACAGGGTTTGGCAATTCTAGCTGTTTCATTATAGAAATAAATAACATGCCCATCTATATTATCAGACAAGAGATCTTTAACAATAGCAATATTAGGTTCAACTTTAACTTGCCCAGGAGGTGTATATGTTTTAATATTGCTTTTACGAACCACAATTGAAGCTTTAGCATGATCCTTTATCCTAACAGGGAAAGGTGGTTTCTCAACATAAGAAGTAGGAACAACAGGATCATTATAAGTGATAGTCTTTTCTTCAACTTTAATAGGTGCAACTACTTTTACTTCTATGGGAGGATGGTATTTAAACCACTTCTCCTTGGGGAGATCAACATAGGTAGCAAAAGATTCACAAAAAGAAGCTATTATCTTAGAGTCAAGTCCATATTTAGTGCTAAATTTACGAAAAATATCGGTATCCATAAAAGATTTAACACAATCAAAACTAGGTGTCATACCCGACTCCTTACCATTGTCGAGGTCCCAATCTCCAGAGTTGTGTTTAATTCTTTCCACTAAATCCCATTTGAATTCAATAGTCTTCATCATAAAAGAGCCAGCACAAGAAGTATCAAGTATGGTGCGATTGTTACCAGAAAGCCGAGCATAAAAATTTTGAATAATCATTTCTCTTGAGAGCTCATGATTGGGGCATGAATATAACATTGATTTAAGCCTCCCCAAGCTTGAGCGATGCTTTCTCCTTCGCGAGGCCAAAAATTATATATGTTATTGCGATCACGATGAACAAGATGCATAGGATAAAACTTCTGATGAAATTCCAATTTCAATCGTTTGTAATTCCAAGACCTCATATCATCACATAGCCTATACCATGTCGATGCATCTCCCCTCAAAGATAAGGGGAAGACCTTCTTCTTAACAACATCTCCGGGTACACCTGCAAGCTTAAATAATCCACAAAATTCATCCACATATATCAGATGTCCATCAGGATGTTTTGTTCCATGTCCTAAAAAGGATTAGCTAGCAGTTTTTCTATCATACCCGCAGGAACTTCAAAGCAAGCATTTTCATTTTCAGTAGGTTTAGTAGGTTGAGGAGCAACTCTTTGCTCTACTGATCGGGGTGAAGATACCCCGAACAAGCCTCTTAGAGTATTACTTTCCATGGTAATAATGACAGTAAATTTTAGCACACTATATAAATTTTTCCTTACCAAATTCCACCTACCAAAGGGGCTTCACTCCCCGGCAACGACGCCAGAAAAGAGTCTTGATGACCCAAAAGTATAGGGGATCTATCGTAGTCCTTTCAATAAGTAAGAGTGTCGAACCCAATGAGGAGCAGAAGGAAATGATAAGCGGTTTCCAGCAAGGTATTCTCTGCAAGTACTGAAATAAGTGGTAACAGATAGTTTTGTGATAGCATAATTTGTAACGAGCAACAAGTAACAAAAGTAAATAAAGTGCAGCAAGGTGGCTCAATCCTTTTGTAGCAAAGGACAAGCCTGGACAAACTCTTATATGATGTAAAGCGCTCCTAAGGACACATGGGAATATCGTCAAGCTAGTTTTCATCACGTTCATATGATTCACGTTTGGTACTTTGATAATTTGGTATGTGGGTGGACCGGTGCTTGGGTGCTGCCCTTACTTGGACAAGCATCCCACTTATGATTAACCTCTATTGCAAGCATCCGCAACTACAACAAAAGTATTAAGGTAAACCTAACCATAGCATAAAACATATGGATCCAAATCAGCCCCTTATGAAGCAACGCATAAACTAGGGTTTAAGCTTCTATCACTCTAGCAACCCATCATCTACTTATTACTTCCCAATGCCTTCCTCTAGGCCCAAATAATGGTGAAGTGTCATGTAGTCGACGTTCACATAACACCACCAGAGGAGAGACAACATACATCTCATCAAAATACCGAACGAATACCAAATTCACATGACTACTAATAGCAAGACTTCTCCCATGTCCACAGGAACAAAAGTAACTACTCACAAAGCATAAACATGTTCATAATCAGAGGGGTATTAATATGCATATAGGATATGAACATATGATCTTCCACCAATTAAACCAACTAGCATTAACTACAAGGAGTAATTAACACTACTAGCAACCTACTAGCACCAATCCCGGACTTAGAGACAAGAATTGGATACAAGAGATGAACTAGGGTTTTGAGATGAGATGGTGCTGATGAAGATGTTCATGGAGATTGCCCTCTCCCGATGAGAGGAGCATTGGTGATGACGATGGCGATGATTTCCCCCTTCGGGAGGGAAGTTTCCTTGGCAGAACAGCTCCGCTAGAGCCCTAGATTGGTTCCGCCAAGGTTCCGCCTCGTGGCGGCGGAGTTTCATCCGAGAAGATGGCTTATGATTTTTTCCCATCAAAAGACTCCATATAGCAGAAGATGGCCACTGGAGGGCCACTAGGGGGCCCACGAGGTAGGGGGGCGCGCCCAGGGGGGTAGGGTGCGCCCCACCCTCGTGGGCAGGGTGTGGCCCCCCTGGTGAGTTTCTTCCGCTGAGTATTTTTTATATATTTGGAAAACATCTTCCGTGAAGTTTGAGGACTTTTGGAGCTCTGCAGAATAGGTCTATAATATTTGCTCCTTTTCCAGCCCAGAATCCCAGCTGCCGACATTCTCCCTCTGTATGTAAACCTTGTAAAATAAGAGAGAATATGCATAAGTATTGTGACATAATGTGTAATAACAGCCCATAATGCAATAAATATTGATATAAAAGCATGATGCAAAATGGACGTATCAACAACCCCGATGACAATCCAAGCAATTGTTTCATACTTTTGATGTTCTCAAAATGTTTCAATCTTCACGCAATACATGAGCCTGAGCCATGGATATAGAACTATATGGTGGAATAGAAGGGTGGTTGTGGAGAATACAAAAGAGGGGAAGATAGTCTCACATCAACTAGGCATATCAACGGGCTATGGAGATGCCCATTAATAGATATCAATGTGAGTGAGTAGGGATTGCCATGCAACGGATTCACTAGAGCGATAAGTGTATGAAAGCTCAACAAATGAAACTAAGTGGGTGTGCATCCAACTAGCTTGCTCACGAAGACCTAGGGCAATTTGAGGAAGCCCATCATTGGAATATACAAGCCAAGTTCTATAATGAAAAATTCCCACTAGTATATGAAAGTGATATCATAGGAGACTCTCTATCATGAAGATCATGGTGCTACTTTGAAGCACAAGTGTGGAAAAAGGATAGTAACATTGTCCCTTCTCTCTTTTTCTCTCATTTTTTGGGCCTTCTTTTTTATGGCCTTTCTCTTTTTTTTTCCGTCCGGAGTCTCATCTCGACTTGTGGGGGAATCATAGTCTCCATCATCCTTTCCTCACTTGGGACAATGCTCTAATAATGATGATCATCACACTTTTATTTACTTACAACTCGATACTTAGAACAAAATATGACTCTATGTGAATGCCTCCGTCGGTGTACCGGGATGTGCAATGATTCAAGAGTGTGACATGTATGAAAATTATGAACGGTGGCTTTGCCACAAATACGATGTCAACTACATGATCATGCAAACAATATGACAATGATGAAGCGTGTCATAATAACTGAACGATGGAAAGTTGCATGGCAATATATCTCGGAATGGCTATGGAAATGCCATAATAGGTAGGTATGGTGGATGCTTTTAGGAAGGTATATGGTGGGTGTATGATACCGGCGAAAAGTGCGCGGTATTAGAGAGGCTAGCAATGGTGGAAGGGTGAGAGTGCATATAATCCATGGACTCAACATTAGTCATAAAGAAATCACATACTTATTGTAAAAATCCACAAGTTATCAAAGCAAAGTATTATGTGCATGCTCCTAGGGGGATAGATTGGTAGGAAAAGACCATCGCTCGTCCCCGACCGCCACTCATAAGGAAGACAATCGATAAATAAATCATGCTCCGACTTCGTCACATAACGGTTCACCATACGTGCATGCTACGGGAATCACAAACTTCAACACAAGTATTTCTCAAATTCACAACTACTCAACTAGCATGACTCTAATATCACCATCTCCATATCTCAAAACAATTATCAAGTATCAAACTTCTCATAAGTATTCAATGCACTTGTATGAAAGTTTTTATTAATGCCATGTTGTTCTTAAAGGACTCTCAAAATAATATAAGCGAAGCATGAGATAACAATAGTTTCTATAAAATAAAGCCACCGCCGCGCTCTAAAATATATAAGTGAAGAACTAGAGCAAAAACTATATAGCTCAAAAGATATAAGTGAAGCATAGAGATAGCTCAAAAGGTATAAGTGAAGCACGTAGAGTAATCTAATAAATTTCAAAGCGTGTGAGTCTCTCTCAAAAGGTGTGTACAGCAAGGATGATTGTGGTAAACTAAAAATCAAAGACTCAAATCATACAAGACGCTCCAAGCAAAACACATATCATGTGGTGAATAAAAATATAGCTCCAAGTAAAGTTACCGATAGACGAAGACAAAAGAGGGGATGCCTTCCGGGGCATCCTCAAGCTTAGGCTTTTTGTGTCCTTGAATTTTACCTTGGGGTTCCATGGGCATCCCCAAGCTTAGGCTCTTGCCACTCCTTGTTCCATAATCCATCAAATCTTTACCCAAAACTTGAAAACTTCACAACACAAAACTCAAAATAGAAAATCTCGTGAGCTCCGTTAGCGAAAGAAAACAAAACACCACTTCAAGGTACTGTAATTAACTCATTCTTGATTTATATTGGTGTTAAACCTACTGTATTCCAACATCTCTATGGTTTATAAACTCTTTTACTAGCCATAGATTCATCAAAATAAGCAAACAACACACGAAAAACAGAATCTGTCAAAAACAGAATAGTCTGTAGTAATCTGTAGCTAACGCAAACTTCCGGAACCCAAAAAATTCTAAAAAAAATGCTGGACGTGAGGAATTTATATATTAATCATCTTCAAAAATAATTAACTAAATATAACTTTCCAAATAAAAATGGTAGCAATTCTCGTGAGCGCTAACGTTTATGTTTTTTTACAGCAAGATCAAAAAGACTTTCCCCAAGTCTTCCCAACGGTTATACTTGGCACAAACACTAATTAAAAACAAAAAAACACAACCAAAACAGAGGCTAGATAAATTATTTATTACTAAACAGGAGCAAAAAGCAAGGAATAAAAATAAAATTGGGTTGCCTCCCAACAAGCGCTATCGTTTAACGCCCCTAGCTAGGCATAAAAGCGAAGATAGATCTAGGTATTGCCATCTTTGGAAGGCAATCCGTAAGTGGCTCTCATAATAGATTCATATGGTAATTTAATTTTATTTCTAGGGAAGTGTTCCATGCCTTTCCTTAATGGAAATTGGAATCTAATATTCCCTTCCTTCATATCAATAATTGCACCAATCATTCTAAGGAAAGGTCTACCAAGAATAATAGGACATGAAGGATTGCAATCTATATCAAGAACAATGAAATCCACGGGCACATAGTTCCTATTTGCAACAATAATAACATCATTAATTCTTCCCATAGGTTTCTTAATAGTGGAATCCGCAAGGTGCAATTTTAAAGAACAATCATCGAAATCACGGAAACCTAACAAATCACACAAAGTTTTTGGAATCGTGGAAACACTAGCACCCAAATCACACAAAGCATAATACTCATGATCTTTAATTTTAATTTTTATAGTAGGTTCCCGCTCATCATAAAGTTTTCTAGGGATAGAAACTTCCAACTCAAGTTTTTCTTCATAAGATTCATCAAAGCATCAACGATATGTTTAAAAGCTTTATTTTGACTATAAGCATGAGGAGAACTTAGCATGGATTGCAACAAGGAAATACAATCTATCGAAGAGCAATTATCATAAATAAATTCCTTGAAATCCAAGATAGTGGGTTTGATGACCCACAAGTATAGGGGATCTATCATAGTCCTTTCGATAAGTAAGAGTGTTGAACCCAACGAGGAGCAGAAGGAAATGATAAGTGGTTTTCAGTAAGGTATTCTCTGCATGCACTGAAATTATAGGTAACAGATAGTTTTGTGATAAGATAATTTGTAACGAGCAACAAGTAACAAAAGTAAATAAAGTGCAGCAAGGTGGCCCAATCCTTTTTGTAGCAACGGACAAGCCTGGACAAATTCTTATATAGAGAAAAGCGCTCCCGAGGACACATGGGAATTATCGTCAAGCTAGGTTTCATCAAGATCATATGATTCGCATTCGGTACTTTGATAATTTGGTATGTGGGTGGACCAGTGCTTGGGTGTTGTCCTTACTTGGACAAGCATCCCACTTATGATTAACCTCTATTGCAAGCATCCACAACTACAACAAAAGTATTAAGGTAAACCTAACCATAGCATGAAACATGTGGATCCAAATCAGCCCCTTATGAAGCAACGCATAAACTAGGGTTTAAGCTTCTGTCACTCTAGCAACCCATCATCTACTTAGTACCTCCCAATGCCTTCCTCTAGGCCCAAATAATGGTGAAGTGTCATGTAGTTGACGTTCACATAACACCACTAGAGGAGAGACAACATACATCTCATCAAAATATCGAACGAATACCAAATTCACATGACTACTAATAGCAAGACTTCTCCCATGTCCTCAGGAACAAACATAACTACTCACAAAGCATATTCATGTTCATAATCAGAGGAGTATTAATATGCATATAGGATCTGAACATATGATCTTCCACCAAATAAACCAACTAGCATCAACTACAAGGAGTAATCAACACTACTAGCAACCCACAGGTACCAATCCCAGACTTGGAGACCAGAATTGGATACAAGAGATGAACTAGGGTTTGAATGGAGATGGTGCTGGTGAAGATGTTTATGGAGATTGACCCCCTCCCGATGAGAGGATCGTTGGTGATGACGATGGCGATGATTTCCCCCTCCCGGAGGGAAGTGTCCCCGGCAGAACAGCTCCGCCGGAGCCCTAGATTGGTTCCACCAAGGTTCCGCCTCGTGGCAGCGGAGTCTCGTCCCGAAAGCTTGCTTATGATTTTTTCCTCAATAAAAGACTCCATATAGCAGAAGATGGGAATCAGAGGGTGAGGGAGTCCTGGATTAGGGGGTCCTCGGACAGCCGGACTATATACTTTGGCCGGACTGTTGGACTATGAAGATTCAAGATTGAAGACTTTGTCCCGTGTCTGGGTGGGACTCTCCTTTGCGTGGAAGGCAAGCTTGGAAGTTCGGATATGTAGATCTCCTCCCTTGTAACCGACTTTGTGTAACCCTAGCCCCCTCCGGTGTCTATATAAACCGGAGGGTTTAGTCCGTAGGACAACAACAACCAGAATCATAGGCCAGCTTCTAGGGTTTAGCCTCTACGATCTCGTGGTAGACCAACTATTGTAATACTCATATCATCAAGATCAATCAAGCAGGACGTAGGGTTTTACCTCCATCGAGAGGGCCCGAACCTGGGTAAACATTGTGTCCCCTGCCTCCTATTACCATCCGCCTTAGACACACAGTTCGGGACCCCCTACCCGATATCCGCCAGTTTTGACACCGACATTGGTGCTTTCATTGAGAGTTCCACTGTGCCGTCGCCATAAGGCTTGTGTAACACCCCAAAAATTTAACCAGGTTTTAGTTATTAAAATTTTGCCAAGAGTTTAAAATTTTTGCATGCAAGTATATCTCTTTTGATTTCAAAACTTTTCGTTTAATATTAAGAAATTTTTCCCAAGTGGATCCTTCCAAAATATATTGGACTTATTTTCCCTCTCATTTAAAAAAACATCTCTCAATCAGGAGATTTATTTATAAAATTATTTCACCCTGAGCTTTATTCATTAAATGACTTGTTTTAAAATTTGGAGCTCTTTTTTGAACTACAACCATTTGATATATTGAACTAAAAATTTCACCAAGGTTTGGAGATATCATGTGATGTCTCTAAATCACTTTTGTGCAATAATATATTTCATTCATTGGATATTTTGAGTTCTACACCAAGTTTTCAAATCTGGTCCAGTGGGTAATTTTACACTACAACCTATTTAAATATTTCTTTAAAACTTCTACCAAAATTAGGGGAGGCCAGTAGGAGCCTATTATTCCACTTTGTGCAAAAACCTATTTATGTTCTTTGAAAAAATTGAGTGAATCATCCTCTTTTTCATTCTGGTCCAGCCTTGTGATTTCTACTGCAACCCTATTTAATTTTGCTCCAAAGATCTTGTGTTTTCTCCGACTTGTAGACAGCCCTACCAAACCCCTAAATCCAGGAGCATGCACCCATTGGATTAATTTTGGTTCATGAAATAATGTCATTTATTTCCTGTCCAGAATTGTAGTTTTGCAAAACTTGCACTAACAAGTTTGTGCTTTTCACAAACTAACCTCACCACTCTCTCTTGCATCTAAGGAGACACTGATCTGGAGTTTTTGACCACTCCAAGACTTGCCTAAGTGCCTGTGGCATTTTGTCAAACACCTGGAGTGCATGGTCAGATTTGGCATGGATTTTAGTTAGCAGTGTGAACCTGATCCTCTGACCCCTTAAGCTTGTCCATTGATCTCCTTGCAAGCCATAGCCTAGACCTGCTAACTCCCAGCTCCAACCAAGCACTCTGGAGTGCCATGGCATTTCGCCGAGCATCTGGTGTGCGTGCGCTGGGCGCGCCCAGAGCGCGCAAATTGCAGCCGCACACACGAGCCGCCGCGTCGCGCCCCTGTCTTGTCCCACACTGCAGAACCTCGCCACGCACTCCCCGCCTCGCCACAACAGGACAGCCCGCCCTGGCGCCATACAGCGCCACCGCCAGAGCACTTTTGGCGGCACGCCGGCGTCGGCCGACAGCCCTGCGCCGTTCAGCGCCGCCCAAGCCACCCCGGCTCGCCACCTGGCCCCTTGAACAGCTCAAGCTCATCCACAAGGGTGTCGCCTAGCTCTCGTCGCCACCACGTTCCCCTGCAGCTACAGAACGACGGTTCGTCGGCCGCCTTATCCACCTCCGCGGAACCGACCTCGTCGCGCTATAAAAGGGACCCCGAGCCCCTCTGAGCACGCAAGCAACCTCAAGCTACCCCCACGGAACCCCCATAGCCCGCAATCGTCAGGGAAACGCCGCCTTCTTCATCTCCGGCAACTCTTGCCACCGCCACTATCTCGTTCACTCCGGCGCCACCAGGGCTTCCCCCTCCCCGTTCTCTTCACCAAGAACCCCTCCTTCCATCTAGGAAACCAACCCCCTACTTGATTTTGATCGGGAGCCATCGCCGCCACAAAACCACTTCGCCACCAAAGCCTCCTCCGCCGCGAAGCTCGCCGCCGGCAGCTCCCTCCGCCCCCACCTACCTGACGACCACCAGGATGACCGCCCTGGAGTGGCGGATCCATCCCCGCCCTTGGGGCCCCGCGAGGAGCCGCCAGTCGCCGGCGACGATCGCCGGAGCTCCGCCTCCGCTCGGGACAGAGGAAGGAGAGGGAGAAAGACTAGCCAAACCTGACTAGTGGGCCACCTAGGACCCACTGTCAGTGACCCCCGCTCGGTCCACGCGGAGTAAGTGGAAGCATAAAACTCGCGAGTACGTAACCCCTTCTTAGAAAGTGTATTCGTGGCTGAAATGTTTTCTTTTGTTTTATTTAAAAAAACAGAATTTGACCAAAACTTTGACTGACTATATCTTTTTAAATATAACTCCAAATGAAATGATTCTTTTTCCTACCTCTCTCAAATTTCACCTAGTTTATTTTAAGATTTATTTAAAAAAATTTAGAACAACTTTTGGTGCTGTTTTTATTTTGTGTGTTAATTCTTTTATATTGCTAAAATAGGATTTTTGAAGAGAGGAGAAATGTTTCAAGTTTTGGAGTGCACCCTGCCTTTCCACACATTGAAGGCAAGCATTCTGAATCCCGGCATAATATTTTGGTGTGATCGTTGATACATTTATAACACCACCGCATTTCGAAGGACTTGTTATTTCATGTAGTATGATCATATGCATGAGTGCATATTAGTGATTTCCATGCTGTTGGAAATGAACACACTTGTGATGATAATCACCCTCATGTGCCTTGCATGCATACCGGCAGGAACCCGGGAAAACCTCTGCCTTGGGTAGGCATGAGTTTGTCGCCGGTCTCCGTCGGGACGGTTATGTCTGGTATGGCATGGTAAGGTGATATGAGCGGTGACTCTGTTGGATGAAATATATTCGTTATACTAATCATGCAGGGAATACTTAAACCTCCTGAGTCGACCGTAGATCGAGTCTTGTTCCAGTAACCCCCATACTTGTTTCGTACTACCACTCGTCTCTACAGCAAGTAGAGTACGGTTCAGTAAGTTGTCAACCTCTTTCTAGCACACACCGTAAAGAGAGGCCATGGTGGAAGATACCGGTTGTAGCTGGTAGGCAGGCCACCTGGTCCGGGGGCATGGGTGTTTCCGGTTGGGACCGAGAGGGGAGGCCACCCCTTAGAGCGCGCGATATAAATTTGATCCCATGCTACGCGAGGTTGTAGCCTCCCCACTTAGAGTTTGCTTGACAGGTGTCGTGGGTGATTCCAGACACGTGTGAGTTAAGCTGGTGTGTGCAAGTTAGGTGTGTTTTCAACAAAAAGACCGTAGACGGAATTAGTCCCGATGGACTAAAGAAATCCGTTACTCGTGGGTAAAGAGTACACCCTCTGCAGAGAATAAACCTATTCGAATAGCCGTGTCCATGGTTAAGGATTACAGTCTGGGATGGGTCAGGTGTCGGTCTTATTGTCGGTCTTCGAAGGTGAAACTGTTAACCAGAAATGGAATTACTACTTGTGACTTGTGATAACTATGATTATTATTATTGTTGACTAACCCGTGATATTATTGTTATTATCGAGTATCTTTGGGATGGTTCTACCTCCGGGATATTCACTATGATTGTTTCTTTTAAAGCCCTTTATGTGGTGTCGCTCAGACGCTCGACTGTGGCATTTCTTTTAAAGCCCTTTATGTGGTGTCCCTCAGACGCCCGACTGTGGCATTTCTTTTAAAGCCCTTTATATGGTGTCGCTCAGACGCCCGACTGTGGCATTTCTTTTAAAGCCCTTTATGTGGTGTCGCTCAGACGCCCGACTGTGGCATTTCTTTTAAAGCCCTTTATGTGGTGTCGCTCAGACGCCCGACTGTGGCATTTCTTTTAAAGCCCTTTATGTGGTGTCGCTCAGACGCCCGACTGTGGCATTTCTTTTAAAGCCCTTTATGTGGTGTCGCTCAGACGCCCGACTGTGGCATTTCTTTTAAATCCCTTTATGTGGTGTCGCTAAGACGCCCGACGGTGGCATTGCTTGTTATTTATTTCATAAATTTTAATACTACTATGTTATTGCATTTTTATAAATAACCGCCTGCACGCATCAGAATTTTATTTACTATTTTTGACTGATGTCATGAGCATAAAATATTTTTAGCACATCATTGTTATATTATACCTGTGTTCATAATGTTTGCGAGTACATTCAAAGTACTCACTGGCTTGTCCCTGGCTATTGTCTTGGCCAGATTTTCTTGCACGAAGAGGAGCGATGCGATGACAGCCCCGGAACCTAAGTAATGGAGATAGGAGCCTCGCGAAGATAGGAGTTAACCTGGTCAGCTGTTCCCGTGGGAAATGGAGTCCCATAGACACTGATGTTTCACAACCCGCTTCCGCCATCAACCACTAGAAACCATTTGTTGTACTCACAGGCCAGAATGGCCTTGTACTACATATTTTGTTTTCTGCTTGGAATTTATGTATCAAGTTGGAGCCTCATCAGCTAACAGTAATCCTGGGGCTGATGAGCACGACGGTCTTTTCTGGAAATTTATTACCCCGAAAACCGGTCCTGACAGCTTGATGGATCCTTCGATCATCGGCAACGATGCCATCCAGGGTGAGGTTTTTCTTCCCGGATAGATCTTCGATTTCGGCGGCTTCATACTGTGGGCCAACTCGCTTGGCCATCTGGAGCAGATCGAGAGCTATGCCCCTAGCCATCAGGTCAGGTTTGGAAACTTAAACTACATTGTCGACATCCGAGGAGACTTGATCTTCGACGGATTCGAGCCCATGTCAGGTGCGCCACACAGTCTCGACGAGCATGACTTAGCTCTACCGTCGGACGGTGTCTGGGAGATCACACCTGTGGCTACTCCGGCCTTCGATCCATAGCAGATCATGCCGTCTGAGGATGGGTGGATAGACCCCACCATGGAGGCCGCACACTCAGCGTCGATAGAGCAGAATACAGACACTTAATAGCCATTGTCGACGACTTAACCGACATGCTTGATTTCGGCTCCGAAGACATCAACGGTATGGACGACGATGTAGGAGAAGAATAGGAACCACCGCCCATAGGGCGCTGGACTGCCACCTCATCATATGATATATACATGGTGGACACCCCTAAAGAAAGCGATGCAAATAAGGCAACAGAGGATAATCCCCCCGAGAAGCAATCTAAGCACCGGCGTCAACGGTGCCGCTCTAAGCCCCGCCACAGCAAAAATGATGATACCGACACAAGAGACAATAACACTGCTAGCGCTGAAGATGAGGACAATCCCCTCCAGCCAGGCCTCGAGCGGGAGGATGGGCAAGCCAGCCCTAAGGAACAGGCAGCAGACGGAGAATCAGAGGATGACAATTACATGCCTCTCTCCGAAGGCGAGGTGAGCCTCGGCGATGACGAATTTATTGTGCCTGAGGATCCCGCCGAACAGGAGCGCTTCAAGCGCCGGCTTATAGCCACAGCAAAAAGCCTGAAGAAAAAGCAACAACAGCTTCAAGCTGACCAAGATCTGCTAGCGGATAGATGGACCGAGGTCCTGGCGGCCGAGGAATATGAACTCGAACGCCCAACCAAAAGTTACCCAAAGCGCAGGTTGCTACCCCAACTCGAGGAGGAAGCATTAAAGCCTACGCTCCCAGCATATGATGCGGCTGACCGACCACCTAGTGGCCGAGACAAAGCGGCATATCAGGCCGAAGTCCAGCTCGCACCCCGTCGCCAGTCAATTAAAAACACAAAGGCCTGGGGCAACACGCAGGACCTGCGAGACGTATTGGAAAATAAAGCAGGACATACAAGATCGATCTACGGATCACGGGGGCGCGCCCCAACGCGTGACGATGTCTGTCACGTCGGATACACTAAAATCAAATCCGGTCGGGCCGAATACAACAGACAAGACTCGTATGAACTGTGTCATGATATAGCCCGGCATAGAGGCGCCACACACCCCCTATGCTTCATGGAAGATGTCGTGGTTTTGTCACGACAGATGTCCTAGAGAAAGGACTTAGTCGTGGAGCCATCGCGACGGGTTAGCTTGAAGGGGTTAAAGCGGACACAGGGACGCAAGGGAGTTTATACTAGTTCGGCCCCTTCGATGAAGGTAAAAGCCTATGTCTAGTTGTGATGGAATTGATGGGGTTTCGATGACTAGGGAGCAAACAAGCTTCGCCTATGTCTCGAGTTGTTGTCTATCTTTGAACCGCCGCCGGGTCGTCCCCTTATATACACGGGTGACACCCGTCGGTTCACAGAGTCCCAACACCGGTCGTTATTCGTATTCCGGGTTGGTCTCTCCTTATTCCTAACTTACAATACAGGTTTATATATAAATCCCGGTTTATAGCTACAAGTCTTGAACTGGCTACGGGCCTTAGGCCCTCATCTGCCTTCTTGGGCTTTATCACTCTTGAACTACTGATGAAGTTGACCCGACCTAGATAGGCCGGTTTACGCCCAGCAGTAATATCCCCAACATTAGGCCCCAAACATATCTAGCCCCCAAGTCGCAAGAGGCCAAGTAATTGGAATCATTCTCAATTCTTGAGCTGGTACATGAGCACGTCTTGAGAACTTTTGGCAACCATCACATCGTCTGACCAGATCCTCTGCATCAGCATGAGCAGTTAACCAATAGAAGCCATGGCGAAACGCTTTAGCCACCAGAGATTTTGAACCGGCGTGGTGACCACAATCTCCTGCGTGGATCTCACGCAAAATTTCACGGCCTTCTTCAGGAGACACACAGCGTTGAAATGCTCCTGACACACTGCAATGATGCAACTCGCCGTTGATAATAGTCATGGACTTGGATCGCCGGATTATCTGTCTGGCCAGAGTCTCATCCTCTGGTAACTCGCCCCGGTTCTTGTACGCCAGGTAGGGAAGCGTCCAATCTGGAATAACATGAAGAGCTGCCACCAATTGAGCCTCTGGATCAGGAATAGCCAAATCTGCTTCACCAGGGATCCTGACCGACGGGTTGTGCAGCACATCCAGAAAAACATTGGGCGGAACCGGTTTGCGCTGAGAGCCCAGCCGGCTTAAAGCGTCCGCCGCTTCATTTTTCCGGCGGTCCACGTGGTCCACCTGATAGCCTTTGAAATGACCTGCAACAACAGCCACCTCACGACGATATGCTGCCATGAGTGGATCCTTGGAGTCCCAAGTACCAGACACTTGCTGAGCCACGAGGTCCGAGTCACCGAAGCACTTAACTCGACCTAGATTCATCTCCTTAGCCATCCGGAGACCATGGAGCAAGGCTTCATACTCAGCTGCATTGTTAGTACAAGGGAACACTAAGCGGAGAACATAACAAAACTTATCACCTCGTGGGGAAGTTAATACGACTCCAGCCCCCGAACCTTCCAATTGCCTGGATCCGTCAAAATGGACGGTCCAATATGTGTGATCCGGCTTTTCCTCAGGTGCTTGCATTTCCGTCCAATCATTGATAAAATCAACCAGTGCTTGAGACTTAATCGTCGTCCGAGGCACATACTTCAAATCGTGCGGCCCAAGCTCTATAGCCCACTTGGCAATCCGGCTAGTTGCTTCCCGGTTCTGGATGATATCCCCCAAAGGAGCAGAACTGACCACCGTAATTGGATGCCCTTGGAAGTATTGTTTAAGCTTCCAGCTTGCCATAAAAACTCCATACACCAGCTTCTGCCAATGCGGATACCTTTGCTTGGACTCAATGAGCACCTCGCTGATATAATAGACCGGACGTTGAACCGGATGCTCCTTACCTGTCTCCTTTCGCTCCACCACAATAGCCACGCTGACCGCCCGAGCATTAGTAGCAACATATAGCAGTAACGGCTCCTTGTCAATGGGAGCGGCGAGCACAGGCGGATTGGCCAATTGCCGCTTTAAGTCCTCAAATGCTTCATTAGCAGCAGAACTCCAGACAGACTGATCCGTCTTCTTCAACATCTGATACAACGGGATTGCCTTCTCACCAAGACAACTGATAAACCGGCTTAACGCGGCAATCCAGCCTGCCAAGCGTTGAACATCATTGATACACTTCGGTTTAGCCAGGGAGGTGATGGCTGTGATCTTCTTCGGATTAGCCTCAATTCCCCTATTGGACACCAGGAAGCCTAATAACTTGCCCGCCGGTACACCAAAGACGCATTTGTCCGGATTAAGCATCATCTTGTATGTCCTCAGGTTATCAAAAGTTTCCTTTAAATCACCAATCAGAGTCTCCTTCTCCCTGGATTTAACCACGATATCATCCACGTAGGCGTGTACATTACGGCCAATCTGTTTGTGTAGACAATTTTGCACACAACGTTGATAAGTTGCCTGGGCACTCTTGAGCCCAAAGGGCATAGACACATAGCAGAAGGCTCCAAAGGGAGTTATGAATGCCATTTTATCCTGGTCCTTAACTGCCATTTTGATCTGATGATAGCCAGAATATGCATCCAAAAAACTTAAACGCTCACAAGCCGCCGTAGCATCAATAATTTGATCAATACGGGGGAGGGCAAAAGGATCTGCTGGACAAGCTTTATTAAGATCTATGTAATCCACACACATGCGCCAGGTGCCTTTTTTCTTAAGGACCAGCACCGGATTGGCAAGCCACTTAGGGTGAAAAACTTCAACAATAAAACTAGCTGCTAAGAGCCTGGCTACCTCTTCTCCAATTGCCTTGCGTCTTTCTTCGTTAAACCGGCGGAGGAACTGTTTCAACGGTTTGTATTTAGGATCCACATTAAGGGTGTGCTCAGCGAGTTGCCTCGGTACACCTGGCATGTCAGAGGGCTTCCATGCAAAAATGTCCCGATTCTCACAGATGAACTCGATGAGCGCGCTTTCCTATTTCGGATCCAAATTAGCGTTGATGCTGAACTGCTTGGACGAATCGCCAGGTACAAAGTCAACAAGCTTAGTTTCTGCTGCCGATTTGAACTTCAGGGCCGGATCATGCTCCGTAGTTGGCTTCTTTAATGGAGTCATGTCCGCCGGATCAACATTGTCCTTATAATACTTCAGCTCCTCGGTGGCACAAACCGACTCTACATAGGCCGCATCACCTTCCTCGCACTCCAAAGTGATTTTGCGGCTTCCGTGAACTGTCATTGTCCCCTTGTGACCCGGCATCTTGAGCTGCAAATACACATAACAGGGTCGTGCCATAAACTTGGCATAGGCCGGTCGCCCAAATAGGGCGTGATATGGACTTTGGATTTTCACCACTTCAAACATCAATGTCTCCGACCTGGAATCATGATCATCACCAAAGGCCACTTCCAGAGCTATCTTACCAACAGGATATGCTGATCTACCAGGTACTACACCGTGGAACACCGTATTAGACAGTTTAAGATTTTTATCTGTTAATCCCATACGACGGAAGGTCTCATAGTACAAGATATTAATGCTGCTACCTCCATCCATGAGCACCTTGGTGAACTTGTAACCTCCCACCTGAGGCGCCACCACCAGAGCCAACTGACCCGGATTATCGACCTGGGGAGGGTGATCCTCTCTGCTCCATATGATTGGCTGTTCAGACCAACGTAGATAACAGGGTATGGCCGGTTCAACAGAGTTGACCGCCCGCCTCTGAACCTTCCGGTCTCGCTTGTCCAAGCTAGTGGTGAAGACATGGTACTGCCCAATACTCAACTGCTTTGGGTTGCTCTGGTAACCTGACTGTTGCTGCTGGTGATTGTAACCACCCTGGTTGTTCTGACTATTTTGACCATTATGTCCGCTCGGATTACCATTAAATCCTGAACTGGAACTTCCTCCACCGTAACCCGGCCCGGATCCTGAGCCACCGCCAGATTCGTGATCATACCGTAAATTATTAGAATTCTTGAACTCCTGCATAATAAAGCAATCCTTCCAAAGGTGGTTTGTTGGCACCTCCTTCGTCCCATGTCTTGGACAGGGCTGGCTTAGCAGATAGTTTAGGCGGTCTGGGTTAGGGTTGGGTACCCCATTACGATTTTTCGGTTTACCCTTGCGTCGCTGGCCATTGTCCTGTGCGTTGGTATTAGCCACAAAGTCCATATTACCATCCGCTTTACGCTTGCCTCCACCACCATTGCCTGCCCAGTGATGCTGCTGACCTTTGGAGTTGCTGTTCCTCTTTCCCTTCCCTGTCTTGTCATCATCAGATTCGGGATCCTTGGTACTATCAGAATCAGCATATTTCACCAAAGCGGCCATGAGGGTCCGCATGTCAGTGCAATGACGCTTCATCCATCCCAACTTCAGCTTCAGGGGCCCAAACTGACAGTTGCCTTCTAGGGTTAATACTGCGGTGTCAGCGTTGATGCGGTCTGATGAGTGCAACACTTGTCAAACCCGGTGCACCCAATGAGTCATTGATTCTCCTTCCTCCTGGACGCATGCAGCTAAGTCCACTATCGACATAGGCTGTTTACATGTATCCTTGAAATTGCTGATAAACCGGGCTCGTAATTGGGCCCATGAACTGATAGAATTAGCCGACAAGCTTTTTAACCAAGTACGGGCCGTTCCTTCAAGCATCATGGTGAAGTATTTCACACACACCGCATCATCCACATCAAGCATCTCCATGGCCATCTCATAGCTCTCCACCCATGTCTCTGGAGGCTAATCCACCGTGTAATTTGGTACCTTGCACGGGCCCTTGAAATCCTTGGGCAGGCGCACATTGCGTAAAGCGGGGATAAGGCAAGGCACCCCCAAAGAACTAGAAGTAACACCAGGTTCGATCGAGATGGTTGGATGAACCGGCGTGAGCTGCCGAGCGTGATGTTGTGTGGCTAACTCGGCCTCCCTGCGCGCTCGGGCCCGGTTCACCACTTCCTGAGCATTATCAGCACCACCCGTTGGGTTGTTGCCATGGGGTGCTCCACGTCGTTCGTTACTCGACACTGCCGGTTCATCCATATGTCTGCTATAGCTCCGTCTTGGACGGGGGGTCGAGTGGATCCGGTCGCGGCTATACGAGTATGCTTCCTGTTGGACCAAAGCTGTCCTCAGAAGCTCCTTGACCCATCGCGTCTCTACTGCCTGCGGCGAATCACCTTCAATTGGAATGGCCTCCAGCCGTGCAGCAGCGGCAATGAGATTGTCCATCAGGTTGGAGTAGTGACCCGAAGGTGTTAAAACAGCCTGAGGTATAACGGTGTTTTGACGAGGCGGGTCCATCTGACGAGGCTGAACCAGTGCACCGGTCCCGGGAGCTTCCGCCTGGTTTCCCTCCAGCGGATTGCCGGTTCCTACTCCTAGAGTGTTGAAAAGGTCTCTGGCCTCAAAAATCGGAGGCAAACGGGATCGGTACTTCCTCCTCATGACTTCCTGCGACGCACTCTGGTCCAACATGAGCCTGTAGGCCTGTGCGTCTAAAGCGGCCCGCTCCGTGGCCATCCTGGTGTCCTCAGCTGCCAGATCTGCCTTGGCCTGGGTGATCTGTTCCTTCACTTTTGCAATCTCTGCGTTGTGAATGCCCTGATCCGCCGGATTAGCCTCCGCCATAAGCATAGCCAATGCATCAAATAGCTCTGATAGAACTTGAGCCGGCGGGCGCACAGGGCCTCCTGCCCCGGCAGCCGTCGCCGCTGCTGAACCGGAGGTTGTTGCCGCAGCAGTCGAAGAATGAAGCACTGCTTGTGTGCCAGTCATGAATATTCCAACCCGGTTGGGCAGATCAGAGGGGTCCGGAATACTGTCGCCATCGGAACAGCCCCCAATCCGGCCGTCTTGTAGCTAATAAAGAGATTCGGTTTCTCCGGTCGATGACTCGTCATCGGAACAAACGATGGTATCGCCGCGAGATTCCGATCCATCCTCATAACTTCCTCCATGGATGACTCCCACGAAGGCACGCTTCATGGCCAGTTTAACCCGGGCGGATCACGCACGCTGAGCCGTCTCGACGAGGTTGGTGCAGATGTCCGGCTCAGGGCCCGGTTCACCTATCTTGCCAATGAAAACGTGAATGCCACCAAAGGGGACCCGGTACCCGTACTCAATTGAGCCGGCCTTGGGGCCCCAACCTGCGTCGTCGATGTAGAACTTGCCGCGACGACTCTTAGTCATCCGGCCTACAGCGTAGCCCTCGAGTCCTTCAAAGCTTCCCTCCAAGAACCGGAAACCATCATGCGATAGCCCCATGGTGGGCGCCAACTGTCGTGGTTTTGTCACGGCAGATGTCCTAGAGAAAGGACTTAGTCGTGGAGCCATCGCGACGGGTTAGCTTGAAGGGGTTAAAGCGGACACAGGGACGCAAGGGAGTTTATACTAGTTCGGCCCCTTCGATGAAGGTAAAAGCCTATGTCTAGTTGTGATGGAATTGATGGGGTTTCGATGACTAGGGAGCAAACAAGCTTCGCCTATGTCTCGAGTTGTTGTCTATCTTTGAACCGCCGCCGGGTCGTCCCCTTATATACACGGGTGACACCCGTCGGTTCACAGAGTCCCAACACCGATCGATATTCGTATTCCAGGTTGGTCTCTCCTTATTCCTAACTTACAATACAAGTTTATATATAAATCCCGGTTTATAGCTACAAGTCCTGAACCGGCTACGGGCCTTAGGCCCTCATCTGCCTTCTTGGGCTTTATCACTCTTGAACTACTGATGAAGTTGACCCGGCCCAGATAGGCCGGTTTATGCCCAGCAGTAATATCCCCAACAGAAGAAGTAATGGATCATGAATTCCCAGAAGGTTTTAAACCCGTGAATATTGAATCATATGATGGCACAACAGACCACGCGGTATGGATCGAAGATTTCCTCCTCCACATCCACATGGCCCGCGGTGACGATCTACATGCCATCAAGTACCTCCCATTAAAACTCAAAGGACCTTCTCGGCATTGGCTCAATAGCCTGCCGGCAAACTCCATTGGCAGTTCGGAGAACTTGGAAGACACATTCCTTGACAACTTCCAGGGCACTTATGTGCGACCACCAGATGCCGATGACTTGAGTCACATAACCCAACAGCCAGGGGAATCAGCCAGGAAATTCTGGACTCGGTTCCTAACTAAAAAGAACCAAATTGTCGACTGTCCGGATGCCGAGGCCTTAGCGGCATTTAAGCATAATATCCATGATGAGTGGCTCGCCCGACACCTGGGCCAAGAAAATCCGAAATCCATGGCAGCCCTCACGACACTCATGACCCGCTTTTGTGCGAGCGAGGATAGTTGGCTGGCTCGCAGCAACAACACATCAAGAAACCCTGGCAATTCAGATGCCAAAGATAGCAACAGCAGGCCACGTCGTAACAGGCACAAGCGCCGCAACAACGGCGACAACACCGAAGACACGACAATTAATGCCGGATTCAGTGGCTCTAAATCCGGTCAGCGGAAAAAGCTGTTCAAAAGAAGCAATCCGAGACCGTCCAGTTTGGACCGCATACTCGATCGTTCGTGTCAAATTCACGGCACCCCCGATAAACCAGCCAACAACACCAACAGAGAATGCTAGGTGTTCAAATAGGCCGGCAAGTAGAATGCCGAAAACAAGGAAAAGGGGCTGCATAGCGACGACGAGGAGGAGCGCCGGCCGCCGAACACAGGAGGGCAGAAGAAATTTCCTCCACAAGTGAAAACGGTAAACATGATATACGCAACCCATATTCCCAAGAGGGAATGGAAGCGTGCACTAAGGGACGTCTATGCGTTGGAGCCAGTCGCCCCAAAGTTCAACCCATGGTCTTCTTGTCCGATCACCTTCGATCGCAGGGACCACCCCACCAATATCCATCATGGCGGTTCTGCCGCATTGGTCCTTGACCCCATCATTGACGGATTTCACCTCACTCGGGTCCTTATGGACGGTGGCAGCAGCCTGAACCTGCTCTATCAGGATACAGTGCGCAAAATGGGTATAGACCCCTCGAGGATCAAACCCACCAAAACCACCTTTAAAGGTGTCATCTCAGGTGTAGAGGCCTGTTGCACGGGCTCAATCACGCTAGAAGTGGTCTTAGGATCTCCGAACAACTTCCGAAGCGAGGAATTAATCTTCGATATCGTCCCATTCCACAGCGGCTATCACGCACTGCTCGGACGAACCGCATTTGCCAGATTCAATGCGGTACTACATTATGCATACCTCAAGCTCAAAATGCCAGGACCTCGCGGGGTTATAACAGTTGATGGAAACACAGAGCACTCACTCTGCACGGAGGAACACACCGCGGCCCTCGCAACAGAAGCGCAAAGCAGCCTTATGAGGCAAACCGCCAATTTAGCGAAAAGAGCCCGGACACCTTCAAGCGAGTCTGGAGTACCCCGCAAGAGGATCGCCATGCATGTTTAGAGCTCGCCTAGCAATTCGGCCTCCGTCCTAGTCACATTCAAGCGGTGAAATTAGTGCCGCGCGTACATAATTACGCACTCAAGATACCATGGGCATAGGCGGAGACACGGCCACGACACATCCCACAATGCGGCTCAACCGCTTCAGGGCCCGTATACCTTTAACATTTTCTTCCTTTTAGGCCCCTACTCTCTAAAGGCCCTCTCCGGTAGTCTGATTATCGGACCCGTCACGGGAAGGAAACACCAAGGAAGCAAGAAGCTTTGCCGTACAAGGGAATCCCCAGGTGATCTCTGATAGCGATCACTATACCTATTTTACAT
This sequence comes from Triticum aestivum, assembly GCF_018294505.1. Classification (NCBI taxonomy): domain Eukaryota; kingdom Viridiplantae; phylum Streptophyta; class Magnoliopsida; order Poales; family Poaceae; genus Triticum; species Triticum aestivum. Next base: position 566,044,033 of record NC_057812.1, on the reverse strand, counting down.
ACCCACACACAGCTTGCCCTTGGATAGGACATGTCAAATAGTCCTATTTTTTACTTATTACACTAATGTATACATACGCTTTAACGTATCATTTAAATAACAATATACAACATCAGCTCATTATTGCATTCCTTTATCTTTTCTTCCTTTTGTCTTCTTACTTACGACAAGTTGCACCCGTACATTCTGATATGACCAGTGCACCAGGGGCTTCAGTTTACCCCATAACACGGCATGAAAAGTCCGAACACTTTCGACAGTGCGGTACCCCGAACTTATAGCATTATATGCATCAGCTCTGAATCATGTCTTGGGTCAATAGTTGGGTTTTCCCGGCTCCCATGTTTTGGTGCCTTACATTCCGCTCTATCAGCTAAGGTAGCACTGGGAGAACTACTGTGATTGTGTCCCGGTTCTTCCGGACGAGCACCTCAATAGAGAAAGCCGAAAACTAACTGTCATGATGCGGCGAGAGCTAGTCGCTGTTCGAGAGGTCTCAAATCCTTAAAGACTTTTTCCGCTTCGGGCGTGGAGTCGGCCTTGTCCGATTTAGGCGTACATAGCGCCCCAAGCTCGGCCTTCCGAATACTAGGGGCTTCACCAAAATTTAAAATTGTAGATTTCTATGGTTAAGTGAGAGTGATAAAGCCTTATAGTCCGATTGCCTGGTTCGTTGTGCTGAACACCTCCTTCGAAGGACCCAAAACTGGGATAAAGATTGATCAGGTTTATCCCGAACACCTCAGTACTAGTTACATGGGGGCAGAAGCCGACGACTGGCCAACTCTCAAATTTTATAAACGGCCGCACATAAGGTAATATTTTAAATTAACAAGCATTACATAGCGCACATAAACTCGTTTCATATTACAGGATCAAAGAGTACATTCATTCAAATATCACATCCTTGGCACATTCATCTGCCACAAGGCAAGCACCCTTCAGGACACTGTCATAATACTTTTTGGGGTGGCGATGCTCCTTGCCCTCCGGTGGCCCCTCCTTCACCAGCTTTTCGGCGTCCATCTTCCCCCAGTGCACTTTCGCCCGGGCAAAAGCCCTGTGCGCACCCTTAATGCAGGCGGACCGCTTTATGACTTCAAGCCGGGGACAGGCGTTTACAAGCCGCCTTACCAGGCCAAAATAGCTGCCAGGAAGGGGCTCGCCAGGCCACATCCGTACTATGAGGCCCTTCATGGCCAGTTCGGCCGCCTTGTGAAGCTCGACCAACTACTTCAACTGGTCGCTCAAGGGCATCGGATGTTCGGTCCCAGTATACTGAGACCAGAACAACTTCTCCGTCGAGCTCCCTTCCTCGGCCCAGTAGAATTCCGTGGCATCCGACACACTGCGGGGTAGATCTGTGAACGCTCCTGGAGAGCTCCGAATTCGGGTAACTAAAAGGAAAGTTTCTTTCACATGCTTGCTTTGCATAAAGAATGCCTTACCCGCCGCTATCTTCCTGACCGCCTCAATGTCCTGGAGGGTCTTTTGGGCTTCGGCCTTAGCATTTTGTGCGTTCTCGAGGGCCTTCGCAAGCTAGGACCCTTGCGTCTTAGAGTCACGCTCCAAGGACTCGTACTTCTTGACAAACTCCTGGAGCTCTTGCTGAACCTCGCCAACTCAGGCCTCTTGCTTCTCATGCTCGGCACACTCCTTGGCCGCTTTGCCTTCGGCCTCGGACAGCGCCTTCTTCAGGGTCGCCACCTCGGTCGTGGCCCCTAGTAAAATTCATGACAATCCTGTGATTTAACAGCCAGTTTCCTCTTTCTTTATCAATGAACAGATGAGGTATCACTTACCTTTGTTCTCCTCGAGCTGCCTCTTGGTAAGGCCGAGCTCTTCCTCGGACCGCTCAGGGTCCCGCTTCAGTGTGGAGACCTCTGCCGTGTGAGCGGCAGTGGCCAGCAGTGAAGCCTGCTTATTCACATAGACATATTCTGATTAGACTCCTGTGATTATTATTTGACCCTCTATTCGGCCTTTCTTCCGAACACCAAACAAAGCATCAGGGGCTACTGTCTATGCTGTAACATTTTCTCACAATTTGATTACTTACCTCAAAGCCTATTAGGAGGCTAGCACAGGCTTCAGTCAGTCCGCTTTTGGCGGACTGAATCTTCTTGACCACCACACTCATAATAGTGCGGTGCTCTTCGTCAATGGAAGCGCCGCTAAGCGCTTCCAACAAATTGTCCAATGACCCTGGATGGACAGAGGCCATCGGCACAGGCTTGCTGCCCCCGGCGTGAGAGCCCATGGGAGTCTTGCCCCTCGTGCGCCCAGCATCCGGAATGTCGCCTTCGGGCGCTTCCAGAACTGCCTCCCCTTGGTTCGGTACCCTCCGAGACAGCACCTCGACATCGTCCATAGGGCGGGGGGAGGAGGCGGTCGGGAGTGAATCGCTGTTCATCTCCGACGGGCCCAAAGACTCATCCGAAGAGTATACGTCGATACGGGCTCTGGAGGGGCTGCATGATCATGTTCGGCATGATAAGAAATAATAAAATACAACATACCAAGAGCTATTATGGTATCCGGATACTTACGACTTCGCCAGGGGCTTGTTCCTGGGCAACCACTCCTCGTCGCTAAAAGTGGCCGCCGTGGAGCAGTCCGGAAGGAGAGTCCTTCCCTTCTTGGACCCTTCGGCTTCCCCTGACGGGGCGGCCTTCCTTTTCTTGTCTCCCCCGGCTGGGGGGGGGAGAATTTTCCTCTTCCTCCTCCTTGTTTTCGTGGGAGGAGGGTGCCTTAGTGTTTGTCGGAGTAACGGGCCACGGGTAGGCCAACCCGACCCCCAGAACCTTTCAAGACATCGGGGCAGGCTGCGCCCCTCAAGACCCCAGGACGAAGAGCCGCCTTCGAGAAGTCAACCGCAAGATGGCCGACTGACCACTCACGACCGAGTCCCACGGACGGCTTCAGGGAAAGCCGACTCTTGATTGGCGACTTCCAGAGAAGCCGGCTTTGGGGAGTTAGCCTGCGACTCCAACACCCCTCACGACCTCATCAAGTGGGACGAGGCAGGGGAGTGACAACAATGAAGCCCGCTCCTGCCCCTTACCAAGGGCAGGCATGGCCATAGCACGTCGTACCCTGGAAGATCTCCGTGCGGCGTGGCACTGTAGCCATGCCGGCCCTGACATCAGCACCGCAGGACCGAATCCTGCACCCACGATGGCTTGTCTGTACGGCCCAGAGGCAGCGGGTCCCACCAGTCAGTGAGACCCCAGGAGACGGCAAGAGGACCACCAGTCAGGTCCGTCGAGAGTTGGCCCCTGGGAGTCGGCCGAGCCCTCCCCCGGGGCCCACGCGCCATTAATCGAGATGTGATGGAGAGTGGCAATAGTGATCGCCCGGTAGGCGACGGGGCTGTTGCCACGACCTCCTGGTCAAGCCCGCGTCATCAGAAGCACGGCTACAGTAATCAGCAGCCAGCAAGACCCGCCCGCGGCGGACACGGCCTGTCGGCTCCATACCAGGCAAGTCGGCGGGGCCCGCCAGTCGGCGGGCCCCAGCGGTCGGCAGAGAAGACAGAGGCCAGAGGCACTGATGGCTGGGCCCGTGTCCAGCCAGATTACCATTGTACCCCTGGGGGGTAGGCCTATATAAACCCCCAGGGCACCCATGCAAAGGGTTGGAACCCATTAGCTCTAGACCAGATCATATAGAAGGGAGAGAGCTAGCCTCGCCCTCTCCTACCACCAGAAAATAGCTCAAGGAGCAACCGTGTAAACACTTTGCCATAGTGATCATGCAGAGACCCCACAGAGCAGCAGTAGGGGTATTATCTCCCCGGAGAGCCCTGAAGCTGGGTAAGATTCGCCGGCGTGCATGCCTTCGCCTCATCCCGTTTCCAGGCACCGACGACGTTCTACTCGCCCCCACCATGATAAGCCATCATTTGGCATATGTCGCACCAAACCCCCGACATTTGGCGCCCACCGTGGGGCCTGGTGCACCGCTGTCCGGAGACCTATTCTGGACGGGAACCCTTTTTCTCCCTGGCGAGCGCAGCCAGCTAGGCACGCCAGACGGAGTTTGCGCCGACGCGCTAAGCGGCGTTGAGATCGCCTGCGCAGCCAGCTGCCTGGCCGAGCTTGTCGGCGAGGTCCGCCTCTCCGACGAACCTGCATCCAACGCAAGCACGGGCGGCCCCGAGAGCCTCCTCGCGGGCCTCCTCGATCAACTCCACGTTTCCGGCGAGCCTACCGTAGACTTGGAGTCTGTGGGCTCCACCGACCCGATGCTGGTCGACTCCGACACCGCATCGCTCGACGCCTTCCCCACCAATGTGGTGGTCTACGACGAACCCCTCCCTCACGCGGAGAGCGACGTAAGCACTGTCACCGAGGTGCTAGTCATCAGTCATGACGAGCTCCGTGGCGGAGGAGCGCACGACTCACTCGGTGCGGCGCTACAGGACCTAACTACGCCCATTCCGGAAGACGCTGACGCGGAGACGTTGGAGGCGTGCCGCCTTCAGCTCGTTGAAGGCGCAAAGAAGCTAGCCAGCATGAGGCGCTTGTCAGAAGCCTACCAGCGGGAGATGGATCGCGCCGTCGGCAGCTCACCGGCCCCGGCGGGGCCCAGCCGCCTTGGCGCGGTCCAGCAGCGCGGCGTAGCCATCGCCAACCTGTTTGGGGCAAGCCGCCCTGTGTATGCTACACCAGCAGAGAACATCCGAGCCGCCCAGGCAGCGGCGGATGAGCTGGACAATTTCGAGGGCGAAGAATGCCGCCTCATGATGGAGCGAGTCCAGCGGCTCCTCAATGCGGCCGCCACGCAGAACGAGGCCGGCTGCCGCACGGAGGCGCCGCAGCGGCCAAACGACGACCTTCACCGAGATCAAGGCGCGACGTCTCAGACGCTGACTGGCGGCGCCCGAGGAAGAAGAGACAAGGAGCCGGCTGTCAGCCACAGTCGGACTTGCATTACCATAGAGCGTGACCGAGATGGCCGCCCGAGGGCAGTGGAACGATGGGACGACTGTCCGCCTCCCCCTCCTCGCAAGGAGAGGCGAGTCTCCCCGCCGCCTGTTGATCATCCGACTCTCGGCGACCGCCTTGGCCGCCGAGAGGGAGTTGGAGAGAATGACGCCCGCCACCGGATCGACCGGCTTCACCGATCCCTTGCGCTGGAAGAAGAAGACGAGCTGGGTCCGCCTTGTTTCGGGCCCCGCATTCGAGACGAGCCCTTTCCCAGAGGGTTCACGCTCCCAAGAGACACGCCCAAGTATACCGGCTCCGTGAAGCCGGAAGACTGGCTAGTCGACTACTCCACGGCTGTCAGCATAGCAAACGGCAACAAGCGTGTCACCGTCAAGTACGTTCCGCTCATGCTCCAGGGCACGGCCCGGACATGGCTGAACAGCCTAAAGCCCCGCAGCATCAGTAGCTGGGTTGACTTCACCGAAGCGTTCATCCGCAACTTCACCAACATGTACAAGCGTCCTCCCAAGCCCCGTTAGCTCTCCTTGTGCGTGCAAGGCCCCGACGAGTCGACTCGCGATTACCTCACGCGTTGGGCCGAGCTTCGGAACTCCTATGAGGGCGTGCACGAGGTGCAGGCCATCGAGTACTTCACAGCCGGGTGCAGAGAAGGCACCCTCCTTAAGCACAAGCTCCTCTGTGACGAGCCAGAAACCCTCGACGAGCTGCTGATCATAGCGGACAAGTACGCCACGGCCGACTCCTCCATGAAGGCGGAGATTCAAATCAACACAACTGGCAAAGTGGCCCCGCAAGCTCCAAGAACTCCAGCGGGAGACGCCAGCCGGCGACAACAGCAGGGCGACCACAAGCGCAAGGCCCCGCAGCCGGCTTCCAGCAGCCGGCAGATCGCGACCGTTGAAGCCCAGCAGCCAGATGAGAAGCCTCCGCCCAAGCGACAGAAAGGCGGCAAGCCAAACTGGTTGTCGGCCTTCTCCTATGAGCAGACCCTGGATGGACCTTGCAAGTTCCATAGCTGCGCGAAGCCGTCGAATCACACCACCCAGAAGTGCCACTGGCTCACCAGGATCGCTAAGGGAGACGACCTCCTGCCTCCCCCGCCTGCTGGGCAGCCGCCTCCGCCTCCGCCCCAGCAGCCGGCTGTCAGGCCAGTCGGCGCAGTACAAGACGAATACCCTGAAGAGCACGGAGCCTACGTGGTGTTCACCGGTGTGGCTGATGATCGACGCAGTAGGCGACTACAGCGACAAGAGGTGAATGCCATAGCATCAGAGATGCCAGAGTTCATGCACTGGTCCGAGAAGCCCATCAGCTGGAGCAGGGCCGACCATCCAGAAGTGATGCCGAGTCCGGGCTCCTATGCCTTGGTCCTGGACGCCACCTTTGCTACGGACAGACGAGCCACGCGTTTCTCGCGAGTTCTGATAGACGGAGGCAGCAACATCAATATCCTGTACAAGGACACCATGGAGAAGTTAGGAATCAAGCAAAGACAGCTTTAGAACAGCCGAACTGTGTTCCACGGCATTGTTCCTGGGCTTTCCTGCTCGTCAATCGGCAAGATCCTGATGGACGTCCTCTTTGGAGACAAAGATCACTTCCGCAGAGAGTCTATTTGGTTTGAGGTGGTGGACCTTGAGAGCCATACCATGCGCTACTTGGCCGACCCGCCTTGGCCAAGTTCATGGCGGTCCCCCACTACGCCTACCTCAAGATGAAGATGCCCAGTTCCAGGGGAATTCTGACTGTGGCTGGCGACTACCGGAAGTCGTCTGCTTGCGCGGCTGAGAGCAGTCGGCTGGCCGAGTCCCTGGTAATCGCGGCCGAGAAGCGGCTCCTTGAGCGAGTTGTGGTGATGGCCGGCAAGCAGCCTGAGATATCGCCCAACCCAAAAGAGTCGGAGGCTGAGGGTTCGTTCAAGCCGGCCAAAGAGACAAAGAAGATACCCTTGGATCCGGAGCACCCAGAGAGGTACGCCGTCGTAGGTGCAAACCTCGACAGCAAATAGGAAGGCGAGCTCGTCGATTTCCTCCGTGAGAATCGGGACATCTTCGCATGGTCCCCCAAAGACATGCCAGGTGTACCGACGGAATTCGCCGAGCACAAGTTACATGTCCGATCTGATGCAAAGCCGGTCAGGCAGCCCCTGCGCCGCCTATCAGAAGAGAAGAGAAGAGTTGTCGGAGAAGAGATAGCCCGACTCCTAGCAGCCGCTTCATTATGGAAGTGTTCTTTCCAGAATGGCTAGCAAATCCGGTCCTGGTACTGAAGAAGAACAAGCAGTGGCGAATGTGTATTGACTACACGAGCCTCAACAAGGCCTGCCCCAAGGACCCATTTGCTCTACCAAGAATCGATCAGGTGATAGACTCCACAGCCGGATGTGAGCTATTGAGTTTTTTGGATGCATACCCAGGATATCACCAGATCAAGCTGAACCCGGCTGACAGACTGAAGACCGCCTTCATCACGCCGTTTGGAGCCTTCTGCTTCCTCACCATGATGTTCGGCTTAAGGAATGCCGGCGCCACCTTTCAGCGTTGCATGTAGAAGTGCCTCCTCAAGCAGCTCGGCAGGAACGCCCACGTCTACGTGGACGACGTGGTGGTGAAGACAGAAAAGCATGGAACACTGCTGGAAGACCTCAAGGAGACTTTTGAGAACCTGCACCGATTCCAGATCAAGCTCAATCCCGAGAAGTGTGTCTTCGGAGTACCAGCGGGCCAGCTCCTTGGCTTCCTGGTCTCTGAATGCGGCATAGAATGCAACCCAGTAAAAATCAAGGCCGTTGAGAGAATGGAGGTACCCAGCCGACTGTTGGATGTGCAAAAGTTCACCGGCTGTTTGGCGTCCATCAGCCGATTCATCAGTCGGCTGGGCGAGAAAGCTCTCCCCTTATACCAACTCATGAAGAAGACAACTTTTTTCAAGTGGAACCATAAGGCGGACGAAGCTTTTCACCAGTTGAAGAAGATGCTGACTGCTCCACCCGTCCTGGCGGCTCCGACTCCCAAGGAACCTATGCTCCTGTACATCGCCGCCACTAGCCGAGTAGTCAGCACGGTCATTGTTGTGGAACGCAAGGAGGAAGGCAAGGCGCTACCTATCCAGAGACCGGTGTATTACCTGAGCGAGGTACTGTCGACCTCCAAGCAGAACTACCCCCACTACCAGAAGATGTGCTATGGCGTACACTTTGCTGCCAAGAAATTGAAGCCTTACTTTCAAGAGCATCCAATCACGGTGGTCTGCACGGCCCCACTTGCCGAGATCATTGGTAGCCGAGATGCTTCTGGCCGAGTGGCCAAGTGGGCCATAGAGCTGGCTCCTTACACCATCCACTACCAGCCCCGCACCGCTATCAAGTCACAAGCACTGGCCGACTTCCTCGTCGACTGGGCCGAGACCCAGTACCTACCTCCAGCGCCTGACTCCACCCATTGGCGGATGCATTTCGACGGCTCCAAGATGCGCACCGGCTTGGGAGCCGGCGTCGTCCTCACCTCTCCTAAAGGCGACAAGCTCAAATATGCACTGCAAATCCATTTTGCCGCCTCCAACAACGTCGCCGAGTATGAAGCGCTCATTCACGGGCTCCGGCTTGCCAAAGAACTTGGCATCCGCCGGATCTTGTGTTATGGCGACTCGGACTTAGTGGTCCAGCAATCATCTGGCGACTGGGACGCGAAAGACGCAAACATGGCGAGTTACCGTTTCCTCGTACAGCAACTCAGCGGGTATTTCGAAGGGTGCGAGTTCCTCCGTGTGCCAAGAAACGACAACGACCAAGCAGACGCCTTGGCACGAATCGGCTCTACCCGCCAAGCAATACCATCTGGCGTCGCCCTTCAGCGCCTCCTCAAGCCGTCTGTCAAGCCTTCACCAGAATCAGACTCCATTTTTGTGCCGGCTCCTCCCGAAGACGTCGGATCCGACTCCAGAGCTCCGGCAGTCGGTACGGGGATTTTGGCGGATGACTCCAAAGCCACCACAGTCGAACCCGGCCCGGGGACCGCGACGGTGGACTCGAAGACTCCAGAACTCGGCCCAAGGGTCGCGCCAGTCAGCCTGGGGACTTCATTAACCCAGCAAGCGGCTGTTGACTGCAACACGCCACCTCCCAGCCTAACCGCCCTCGTCCAAGTCGCAGTTCTGGCAGTCGAAGAAATAGCAGCACCCTCATGGGCCCAGCCCATCCTCAAATTCCTGGTGAACAAAGAGCTGCCGACTGATGAGACCTCAGCTCGGCAAATACAATGTCGGGTGGCAGCCTACACCATAGTCAACAGAGAGTTGGTCAGGCGCAGCGTCATTGGTGTCTACCAGCGCTGCGTAGAGCCAGAGCAAGGCCAAGCGATTCTCAAAGACATCCATGAAGGCAAGTGCGGCCACCATGCGGCTTCAAGAGCACTCATCGCCAAAGCCTTTCGACACGGTTTCTTCTGGCCAACTGCCTTGGAAGAGGCCAAGGAGTTGATCCAAAAATTCAAAGGGTGCCATAAGTTCAGCTCCAAGCCGCACCAGCCAGCTTCCGCACTCAAGACCATCCCCATTGCCTGGCCTTTCGCAGTTTGGGGTCTAGACATGGTGGGACCATTCAAGACAGCACAAGGTGGCTTAACTCACTTACTTGTCGCAGTGGACAAGTTCACCAAGTGGATAGAAGCGAAGCCAATCAAGAAGCTAAACGATCCAACTGCCGTGACTTTCATCGTCGATATCACAATTCGGTACGGCATACCACACAGCATCATCACCGACAATGGCACAAATTTCGCCAAAGGTGCCTTGGCCCGTTTCTGCGCAACACAGGGCATCCGACCGGACCTAGCGTCTGTCACCCATCCACAGTCAAACGGCCAGGTGGAGTGAGCAAACGGCCTCATCCTGTCCGGCATCAAGCCCCGGCTGATCGAGCCTCTGGAGCGCTCGGCTGGTTGCTGGCTCGATGAGCTACCAGCCGTCCTCTGGAGTCTGCGCACGACTCCAAATAAGTCAACCGGCTTCACACCTTTCTTCCTCGTCTATGGTGCCGAAGCCCTCATCCCAACGGACATAGAGTTCGACTCCCCACGAGTCACCATGTACACCAAGGAGGAAGCAGAAGAAGCACGACAAGACGGCGTCGATCTGCTGGAAGAGGGCCGGCTGTTGGCACTCAGCCGGTCCAGCATCTACCAGCAGAGCCTGCGCCGATACCACAACAGGAAGGTCAGGCCAAGATCTTTCCAAGAAGGCGACCTTGTGCTCCGGCTGATCCAGCAAACAGCCGACCAGCACAAGCTGTCGGCGCCTTGGGAAGGCCCTTTCATCATTAGCAAAGTATTGGGCAACGACTCCTACTACCTGATTGATGCTCAGAAGCCCCGAGCACTCAAGAGGGACGACTCCGGCAAGGAGACAGAGCGGCCATAGAATGCAAATCTCCTCCGAAGATTTTACAGTTGATGCAGTATGTACCACGCTACCTTTTGTATTAAAGTACCAAGACTTTGGGCCCCCCGAGACGAGCTCGGGGACTGCCCTCTTTTGTCTATATGATAAAAATTATGCCTACAAGTATGTTACTCTTTGTCATACCGCTTGGCACCGGGCTCGACAAGTCGGCCCGGGGACTTGCTGCCTTGCACTATGAAATGCTTCCTGCAGCCAGACAAGTAGTGTGTAACACCTAAACCGTCTTTTGTCAGAAGCCGCAGCTCGCAGAGCGACTGTACGGTGGGTAGAGGTAAGGTAGAATGGGCGTTCGCATGAAAAATGGTTAAGGACTCAAAGCATAAAACATAGCTCAAGACGGCTTCCAGCCTTTTTCGCAAACCGACTCTCGAATAGTCGGATTGCCGCCTTCTATTCAACTTGCTCAGAAACTCTTAAAAATGGCTAAGTACTTGCCTTCTCAAAGTAGCCAAGCATTTGATCCAGCGACAGTCCGCAGAGCGGCTGTCCGATTGGCAAGGCAGGCAACTAAGAGAAAGCGGCAAAGGAAAAAAGCCAAAAGAGCAATGAGCAAAAAAAGATAGAACTCGGATGAATATATTTACATAACATAGGCCCTTGGCCGAATCTTCGAGCAGAAGTTCAAAATACACCAGGCGGGTGGAATTGTGCGAATTAACAAGTTCTTCAAAGACTACTGAAGCAGATAAAATAAAGAAAAAGCGGCAACTTAGGAAGCAGCAGACGGATTCGGAGGGTCGAAGGAGGCGGCAGCGTCAGACGTTGGAGCGGCCGGCTGGGTAGTCTCAGCTTGATCGCCTCCTGCGGCAGTCGACTCGGTCGCGCGCGGCTCGTTGCTGGAGGCGCGGTCGAGCTGAGGTTGGCCGTCTGCTCCGTCTTCTGGTGCCTCCGCCTCGCCTCCGTCCTCCGCCTCGCCCTCCTCCTCGACGCTGGAGCCAATCACCTCCACCGAGTCCTTGCCGTAGTCTGGGTTCATCCCAAACCACTCCGGCGGTACCTCCTCGCCGTCTTCAGACTGCTCGGGGACGAAGATACTGGTGTCGGTGTACTCGGCGATCGCCGTAGCACGCTTGACGAGGGCGTCTTCCGCAGCTGCCAGCTCCGGCTGGGCCTCTGACCGAAGCGTGGCCAGCCGGTCTAGATCCAGCCCCGGATACCATGCCTTGACGAACTCCAAGGCCTGGCATGCTCCAGCTCGGGCCGAAGAGCCCTTCCAGGCCTCAAGACGACCAGCCGTGACCTCTAGCCAGTCGTCCGTCAGGCTGGGGGTGCGCGGATCCTGCATATCCGGCCACAGGGCAGCAATCGCCTGGGCACCGACACGCTGAAGCCGGCGCAACATCCGATGAGCCGGTCGAAGGCGAGCCTCGATGCTCAGGATGTGCTCGTCAAGAGTTCGGGGGGCGTTGGCGGCAATCTCTGCACCCTCCGCCCTCCGACCTTCACGGTCAGCCTCGATGGCTTGGATGGCGGCCTGCGACTGCCTAGGAAAGAAGTCTGCAAAGACAGGAAGAAACAAAGAAGCAAGTCAAAAACCAGAAGTCGGCACAACTTAAATCGGCAGCTCGAAGAAAGAAAGTAAAGAAACCCACCATCAACGATGTCTTCAATCTCATGGAAGCCGGAGGCCAGCATCGCCTCCTTGTTAGACCAGGAGGAGCGCTCGCTCGCGAACTCGGCCAGGAGGGCGGTTTCCGTCTCCTCCGCCTCCCTCTGCGTCTTCACAAGTAGCTCCTTCTGCTCTGCCAATTGAGTGGCCAGCAGGTCGCGCTCCGTGGCGAGCTTGCCGCACTCCTCCTCTTTGGCGCGCAAAGCGGAGTTGGGCGTCGCTCAGCTGCTGTTGAAGAGAAGTGTTGGATCCTGAAAAGAAGGAAGAAAGAAGGCGTTAAGTCATCAAGTAAAGAAGGTCACCGGGGAGATCCGGCCCGACTGCTCAGCAGTCGGCCCGAATCTCGGGGACTACAGCCCGCGGGTGCGCCAGCGCGCCCCCGGAAAGAAGGAAAAGGACTTACTCCGGCTCTCCGACAAATCGGCGGTCCGCTTGCCCAGCTCTTCAACATTACGGTTGAAGGCAGTGACGCGGAGGTTGTGGTAATCCTACGTCAAACATTTCAGACAAAAAGTTAATACCCAGAGTTCATCAATTGGAGTTCTGAGCCGCCTGCTCAGCAGCCAGCCCGAAACTCGGGGACTACACCCAGTGGGTGCGCTGGCGCGCGCCCCCACAGAGAGGAACAAGAAAACAAAGACCAAAGGAAAAAACATACCCGGACGGCTGCCCGCGACGCCAGGAACGCCTTGGTGCAACTCTGGAGAGCGTCGCCCTCAGCGCGAAGCTTCGCCTGGACGTCCAGGAGCGCCTGGTTCAGCGGCCCTGTGCCGCCTCCTCCCACCCACCCAATGGGCGCGGCGCTTGTCACTTCGGCGTCTGGGATCGCCGAGCTGGTGGTGCCGGCTTCCAGGGGGCGGGGCGCCGAAGTCGCCTTCTCCAGACGGCGGCGCGTTGGCGAGCCGACTCGGAGGAGCAGCCTCGCCACGGCCTCGTCTTCGGTCGGCAGCACCGGATGGTCCGCTGGCTGCTCCCCTTGCACACTCGCAGACGGCGGCGGAGGCGGCGGCGGAACAATCACGTCCGGCATAGAGGGGTCGCCGCCTTCCCTCTCTACGACGGGGTTCTCACCGCCGGCTTCCCCAGTCTGCCCCGTGAACTCCGGAGGCGGCAGCGCAGAGTTTAACAGGGTGACGAACACCGCCGATTGGCGGCGTGCGGCTTCCTCAGCCTGCCGCTTCGTCGCGGCGGCGACTTCGGCCTCCGCCAGTTTTTCTTGGCAGAGGCCTCCGCCCTGTCGGCCTCCGCCTTCTCCAGGCGAACGGCCTCTTCTTCGTTGCGCTTCTCCTACGCATTCCGCTCCGTCGCCTCCCGGAGGTCAGCAGCGGGGTCAATCCGCCGAGTGGTGGCGGACGTCTCCGCTGACCCCATGACGAAGGCGGCGGTGACCCTCTCAAGAGTGAGGGGAGCCCTGAAGCAAGGGGAGCAAGCAAAGACTCAGACAAAGCCACAAAGAAAGAATAAAGCATTGAGACAGAATACTCACGCGGAGACCAATGGTGGCTTCTTCACTTCCTTCCGGAAGCGGATGGCCTTCGCGGCTGCCTCGTCCCGCCGGGTCGCCGCAGCCGAACCCTTGGGTTTCTTCGGCCGACTACCGAACAAGGTCGGCATGGCCCTGCGCTTCTTCCCGCCGCCTGGAGCACCCGGCACGGCAGAAGAGCCCGCGCCAGGCTGGCTGGCTCCTGGCCGATGGCGGGGGGGGGGGCGACTTCCCCCTTGGCGTCGTCGTCAGGCCAGTCGACGAAAGTGGCCGAAGGCCTGAAGTCGCCTGGTGTTCCTCCTCCTTCCTCGACGTTGTCCTCCAGAGCCGCCGCCCCCAGATCGGGGTCGTCAACATTGCTCTCCGCTCGGTCGGCGAGGAACTCACGGGCAGGCCCCGAGGTGCCAGCTGGCGGGTGGAGGAGGGGATTCTGACCAAAGCCGACTGGTCAAAACAAACTCAGTGAGAGAGAAGACAATCCAAAGAAAGAAAGGATAGGCAACTCACCACGGGCGGAGGGTTGGCTTGGGGGTACGGCTCCTTGTCGAACTGCCAATCCTCCAGGAGCTTGCTATCCGAGAGGTAGTTCACCATGAAGGCCACCTCTTCGTGAGGCATGTCCTTGGTGCACATCTGACTCGGGTCGCGGTGCCCGCTCATTTGGCATATCATGTGGGGGCGGCCTTGGAGTGGGAGAACTCGACGTGCCACGAAGGCGGCCAACAGGTCTGGACCAGTCAAACCCTCCGACTGCGTCAGCACTCGGAGTCGCACGATGGCGCCGGCTCCCGCAGGCGTCAGCGACTTGGCCCGGTACGACCAGTTGGGCAGTCGCCCAGCCGGCGGGTCGGCTTCGAAAGTCGGCAGGTTGACCCAGTCCCCCCTCGCGGAGATGCTCCTGACGTAAAAGTAGGATCTCTGCCACATCTTCACCGAATTTATCAGCGAGATGGAGGGGAAGGTATTGTCGGCCCCCGACCTCCGCACGGCGATGAAAGCGCCGCACTGAGCCGGCACGCCCGCGGCCTGGGTGCCAAGATTGGAGAAGAAGAACTCCCCCCAGAGCTCGAGGGTGGGGAGGACTCCGAGGAAGCCTTCGCACAAGGCCACGAAGGCGGACAACAGCACCACTGTGTTGGGGGTGAGGTGGTGCGGCTGGAGGCCGTAGAACTCCAGGAAAGATCGGAAGAAACTGCTCGCCGGCAGCCCCAACCCGCGCAAGCAGTGCAAGCGGAAGATGACCCGCTCACCCTCCTGCGGCGCGGGGGAAATCTCCCCCTTCGGCGCAAGGTGCACCCGCACGTGATCCTCGCCGGGAAGCCGACGAGTCCGGCGAAGGAACTCGATGTGGTCGTTGTGAACTTCGGAACCGTCCCAAGTGCCGGAGCGCACCGGGGGAGGCGCGGCGGCGGAGGAAGAACTCATCGCGAGCTGATCGCTGCGGCGTTCGCCGGAGCTTGGGAGCACGGCGGAGCGAAGAAGAAGAAGAAGAAGGAGGAGAGCGAGGAGCAGTGAGAAGGAAGAAAGCGAGGAGTGGTGGGAAGGAGGGGCGCGCGTGCCCCCCTCTTCCCCCTACTTATAGCCCCGTGGGCTGCGAAGCCGAGGGGGCGGACGTGGGGATTTACTGTGCCCACGGCTCCACGACCCCCACGTTCCACGATAAAGTTACTGCGTGCAATAACTCCACGGGAATCCCAACCGTCCGCCGGGGCCGCAGCAGATCCGCTCGGGCGCCGAGGTGCGGTAGTGGCGGGCCCCGCCTATGGGCCTGTCCCATCACGCGCGTAGGCTGGTAGGACGGCCCAGCCACGTGTCATCGCAAGACAGGCCTAGAACGGGCGGCGGCTGGAGGCTTAGCTAGCACGCTACTTGGATCCCGCCACGACGTTCGAAATATCGAGTAAGTCCGAATTGAGCGAGTCCAACTCCTTCTAGTCGGCCCGGCAGAAGTCAATCAAAGACCATGTGTTGAGCACCCGGAAAGAGAAACTGCTGAGGCTTCTCGGCCGATCGTCCGCGGCGCCTCACCAGCTTCGGGGACTACTGTCGGAGTAATGGGCCACGGGTAGGCCAACCCAAGCCCCAGAACCTTTCAAGACATCGGGGCAGGCTGCGCCCCTCAAGACCCCAGGACGAAGAGCCGCCTTCGAGAAGTCAACGGCAAGATGGCCGACTGACCACTCACGGCCGAGTCCCAGGGACGGCTTCAGGGAAAGCCGACTCCTGATTGGCGACTTCCAGAGAAGCCGACTTTGGGGAGTCAGCCTGCGACTCCAACACCCCTCACGACCTCATCAAGTGGGACAGGGCAGGGGAGTGGCAACAATGAAGCCCGCTCCTGCCCCTTACCAAGGGTAGGCATGGCCACAACATGCCGTACCCCGGAAGATCTCCGTGCGGCGTGGCACTGTAGCCATGCCGGCCCTGACATCAGCATCGCAGGACCGAATCCTGCACCCACGACGGCTTGTCTGTACGGCCCAGAGGCAATGGGTCCCACCAGTCAGTGAGACCCCAGGAGACGGCAAGAGGACCACCGGTCAGGTCCGCCGGGAGTCGGCCCCTGGGAGTCGGCCGAGCCCTCCCCCGGGGCCCACACGCCATTAATCGAGATGTGATGGAGAGTGGCAATAGTGATCGCCCGCCAGGCGGCGGGGCTGTCGCCACGACCTCCTAGTCAAGCTTGCGTCATCAGAAGCATGGCTACAGTAATCAGCAGCCAGCAAGACCCGCCCGCGGCGGACGCGGCCTGTCGGCTCCGTACCAGGCAAGTCGGCGGGGCCCGCCAGTCGGCGGGCCCCAGCAGTCAGCAGAGAAGACGGAGGCCAGAGGCACTGACGGCTGTGCCCGCGTCCAGCCGGATTACCATTGTACCCCTGGGGGGTAGGCCTATATAAACCCCCCAGGGCACCCATGCAAAGGGTTGGAACCCATTAGCTCTAGACCAGATCATATAGAAGGGAGAGAGCTAGCCTCGCCCTCTCCTACCACCAGAAAACAGCTCAAGGGGCAACCGTGTAAACACTTTGCCATAGTGATCATGCGGAGACCCGGCAGAGCAGTAGTAGGGGTATTATCTCCCCGGAGAGCCCTGAAGCTGGGTAAGATTCGCCGACATGCATGCCTTCGCCTCATCCCGTTTCCAGGCACCGGCGACGTTCTACTCGCCCCCACCATGATAAGCCATCATTTGGCATATGTCGCACCAAACCCCCGACAGTGTTATCGGACGATGATTCTAATATGACCTTGCGCTGGAGACCTTTCCTGGTCCCTGTGGCCTTCTTCTCCGGCGCCTCATAGGGCGCCGAAGTCAGCATCTCCGTTAAGAGAGCACCTGCTGGATCCTCGGGCAGTGGGGTCGGACAGTCGATCTGCTCCGCTGTCGCGACCCATTCCTGTTAAATGGCATGGAGGCTTAGATCCCCCACATGATTATACCGGGGAAAGAAACATCTTATGAGATATAAAGAGCTTACCGGATTGGCAGGGCGCTTTGCGCTGAGTCCGCGATCCTCGGTAAGGGGAGGAGGTACCTCGACGGCCTTGAATAGCACCCTCCAGACGTCTTGGTGTGTCGTGTCAAAAAGCTCTCGCAACGTCTGGTGCTTAGCCGGGTCGAACTCCCACATATTGAATGTCCGTCCTTGACACCGAAGGATCCGGCGGAAGAGCATGACCTGGACCACGTTGACGAGCTTGATTTTCTTGCTTATCATATTTCTTACGCAGTTTTGGAGTCCGGTCAGCTCCACCGATGAACCCCAGGATAGGACCTTCTCTTTCCAGGAGGTGAGCCGCGTGGGGATGCCGGATCAAAATTCGGGGGCCGCCGCCCAGTTGGTGTCGCGTGGCTCGGTGATGTAGAACCACCCTGATTGCCACCCCTTCACAGTCTCCACATAGGAGCCTTCGAGCCAGGTGACATTAGGCATTTTGCCCACCATGGCGCCTCCGCACTCCGCTTGCTGGCTGACCACCACCTTCGGTTTCACGTTGAAGGTCTTCCACCATAGGCCGAAGTGGGGCTTGATGCGGAGGAAGGCCTCGCACACGACAATAAACGCCGAAATGTTGAGGATGAAATTGGGGGCCCGATCATGGAAGTCCAGCCCATAGTAGAACATGAGCCCTCGGACAAACGGGTGGAGAGGAAATCCCAGCCCGCGGACGAAGTGGGGGAGGAATACAACCCTCTCATGGGGTCCTGGAGTAGGGACGATCTGCCCCTCGTCTGGGAGCCGGTGCGCAATGTTTGCAGCCAGGTATCCGGCTTCCCGGAGCTTCGCAATGTTCTCCTCTGTAACAGAGGAGACCATCCACTTGCCTCCCGCTCCGGACATGTTTGGAGTGGTTTTACGGAGAAAATGCGAACTTGGGCACTGGAGCTCGAGTGTGCAAGAATGGATGCGCAGGGAAGAAGAAGGCGTGGGTGAAAAGGAGGAGTCCTTGTCCCTTTATAAGGGCGGAAGAAGCTATGTGCCTCCCCACCTGCCTGGTAAATTCGCTTATTCCCCAAGCACCATAATTGATGGCACGATTGGGTTACCCACACCCTATTGATGAGAATCATGTGATAAGGGGACACCATCTCTGCTTCGACAAGACGTGCCCAGAAAACCGCCTCGCAATACACGTAGTAGCTGGTTGAGAAAAACGGTTCGAATAATGACCGGGCCATGGCATGATGTCACGTTATGAAAAGTTGTCAGCAGATTAGATTTGTGGGAATATTATACTCTCTACGATGGTATGTGGAATTTGTTTTGCAGAACCGGACACGATCCTTGTGTTCAAAATCTTCTATGGAGTATTCGGAGAAGGAACCCTCCTTGCAATGCCGAAGACAATTTGCGCGCCAGACTCATCGTCATTGAAGCCTGGTTCAGGGGCTACTGAGTGAGTCCTGGATTAGGGGGTCCTCGGACAGACGGACTATATACTTTGGCCAGACTGTTGGACTATGAAGATACAAGATTGAAGACTTTGTCCCGTGTCCGGGTGGGACTCTCCTTTGCGTGGAAGGCAAGCTTGGCAATTCGGATATGTAGATCTCCTCCCTTGTAACCGACTCTGTGTAACCCTAGCCCCCTCTGGTGTCTATATAAACCAGAGGGTTTAGTCCGTAGGACAAAAACAATCAGAATCATAGGCTAGCTTCTAGGGTTTAGCCTCTACGATCTCGTGGTAGATCAACTCTTGTAATACTCATATCGTCGAGATCAATCAAGTAGGACATAGGGTATTACCTCCATCGAGAGGGCCCGAACCTGGGTAAACATTGTGTCCCCTGCCTCCTGTTACCATCCGCCTTAGACGCACAGTTCGGGACCCCCTACCCGAGATCCA
This sequence comes from Triticum aestivum, assembly GCF_018294505.1. Taxonomy (NCBI): domain Eukaryota; kingdom Viridiplantae; phylum Streptophyta; class Magnoliopsida; order Poales; family Poaceae; genus Triticum; species Triticum aestivum. Next base: position 566,025,183 of record NC_057812.1, on the reverse strand, counting down.
CAGGTTTTGACACCGACAGAGGGCCACCGAGGGGCCCACGAGGCAGGGGCGCGCGCCTAGGGGGTGAAGGAAATATGCCCTAGAGGCAATAATAAAGTTATTATTTATTTCCTTATTTCACAATAAATGTTTATTATTCATGCTAGAATTGTATTAACCGGAAACATAATACATGTGTGAATACATAGAGAAACAGAGTGTCACTAGTATGCCTCTACTTGACTAGCTCGTTAATCAAAGATGGTTAAGTTTCCTAACCATAGACATGAGTTGTCATTTGATTAACGGGATCACATCATTAGGAGAATGATGTGATTGACTTGACCCATTCTGTTAGCTTAGCACTTGATCGTTTAGTTTGTTGCTATTGCTTTCTTCATAACTTATACATGTTCCTATGACTATGAGATTATGTAACTCCCGTTTACCGGAGGAACACTTTGTGTGCCACCAAACGTCACAACGTAACTTGGTGATTATAAAGGTGCTCTACAGGTGTCTCCGAAGGTACTTGTTGGGTTAGCGTATTTGGAGATTAGGATTTGTCACTCCGATTGTCGGAGAGGTATCTCTGGGCCCACACGGTAATGCACATAACTATAAGCCTTGCAAGCATTACAACTAATGAGTTACTTGCGGGATGATGTATTTGTTGGGTAACGTAGTAATTTCAAAAAAAATCCTACGCACATGCAAGATCATGGTGATGCATAGAAACGAGAGGGGAGAGTGTTGTCCATGTACCCTCGTAGACCGAAAGCGGAAGCGTTAGCACAACGCGGTTGATGTAGTCGTACATCTTCACTATCCGACAGATCAAGTACCGAACGTACGACACCTCCGAGTTCAGCACACGTACAGCCCGATGACGTCCCTCGAACTCCGATCCAACCGAGTGTTGAGGGCGAGTTTTGTCAGCACGACGGCATGGTGACGATAATGATGTTCTACCGACGCAGAGCTTCGCCTAAGCACCGCTACAGTATTATCGAGGTGGACTATGGTGGAGGGGGGCACCGCAAACAGCTAAAAGATTAAACGATTAATTGTTCTATGGGGTGCCCCCTGCCCCCGTATATAAAGGAGCAAGGGGAGGAGGCGGCCGGCCAGGGAGAGGCGCGCCAAGGGGGAGTCCTACTCCCACTAGGATTAGGACTCCTCCTATTCCTAGTAGGTGTAGGAGAGGGGGAAGGAAAGGGAAAGCGGGAGAAGGAAAGAGGGGCCCGCCCCCCCTTGCCCTAAACCAATTCAGTTTGGGCCTTGGGGGCGTGCCCCACACTCCCCTTGCTGCCCTCTATTTCCACTAAGGCCCATGTAGGCCCATTAAGCCCCCGGGGGTTCCGGTAACCTCCCGGTACTCCGGTAAAATCCCGATTTCACCCGGAACACTTCCGATATCCAAACATAGGCTTCCAATATATCAATCTTCATGTCTCGACCATTTCGAGACTCCTCGTCATGTCCAGGATCACATCCGGGACTCCGAACAACCTTCGGTACATAAAAACATATAAACTCATAATATAACCGTCATAGAAACGTTAAGTGTGCGGACCCTACGGGTTCGAGAACTATGTAGACATGACCGAGACATGTCTCCAGTCAATAACCAATAGCAAAACCTGGATGTTCATATTGGCTCCCACATATTCTACGAAGATCTTTATCGGTAAAACCGCATAACAACATACGTTGCTCCCTTTGTCATCGGTATGTTACTTGCCCGAGATTCGATCGTCGGTATCTCAATACCTAGTTTAATCTCGTTACCGGTAAGTCTCTTTACTCATTCTGTAATACATCATCTCGCAACTAACTCATTAGTTGCAATGCTTGCAAGGCTTAAGTGATTTTCATTACCGAGAGGGCCCAGAGATACCTCTCTAACAATCAGAGTGACAAATCCTAATCTCGAAATATGCCAGCCCAACAAGTACCTTCGGAGATACCTATAGAGCACCTTTATAATCACCCAGTTACGTTTTGATGTTTGGTAGCACACAAAGTATTCCTCCGATAAACGGGAGTTGCATAATCTCATAGTCATAGGAACATGTATAAGTCATGAAGAAAGCAATAGCAACATACTAAACGATCGGGTGCTAAGCTAACGGAATGGGTCAAGTCAATCACATCATTCCCCTAATGATGTGATCTCATTAATCAAATGACAACACTTTGTCTATGGTTAGGAAACTTAACCATCTCTGATCAATGAGCTAGTCAAGTAGAGGCATACTAGTGACATACTGTTTGTCTATGTATTCACACATGTATTATGTTTTCTGTTAATACAATTCTAGCATGAATAGTAAACATTTATCATGATATAAGGAAATAAATAATAACTTTATTATTGCCTCTAGGGCATATTTCCTTCAGTCTCCCACTTGCACTAGAGTCAATAATCTAGATTACACAGTAATGATTCTAACACCCATGGAGCCTTGGTGCTGATCATGTTTTGCTCGTGGAAGAGGCTTAGTGAACGGGTCTGCAACATTCAAATCCGTATGTGTCTTTGCAAATCTCTATGTCTCCCACCTGGACTAAATCCCAGATGGAATTGAAGCGTCTCTTGATGTGCTTGGTTCTCTTGTGAAATCCGGATTCCTTCGCCAAGGCAATTGCAGCAGTATTGTCACAAAAGATTTTCATTGGACCCGATGCACTAGGTATGACACCTAGATCGGATATGAACTCCTTCATCTAGAATCCTTCATTTGCTGCTTCCGAAGCAGCTATGTACTCCACTTCACAAGTAGATCCCGCCACAACACTTTATTTAGAACTGCACCAACTGACAGCTCCACCGTTCAATGTAAACACGTATCCGGTTTGCGATTTAGAATCGTCTGAATCAGTGTCAAAGCTTGCATCAACGTAACCATTTACGATGAGCTCTTTGTTACCTCCATAAACGAGAAACATATCCTTAGTCCTTTTCAGGTATTTCAAGATGTTCTTGACCGTTGTCCAGTGATCCACTCCTGGATTACTTTGGTACCTCCCTGCTAGACTTATAACAAGGCACACATCAGGTCTGGTACACAACATTGCATACATGATAGAGCCTATGGCTGAAACATAGGGATCATCTTTCATTTTCTCTCTATCTTCTGCAGTGGTCGGGCATTGAGTCTTACTCAACTTCACACCTTGTAACACAGGCAGGAACTCTTTCTTTGCTTGATCCATTTTGAACTTCTTCAAAACTTTGTCAAGGTATGTGCTTTGTGAAAGTCCAATTAAGCGTCTTGATCTATCTCTATAGATCTTGATGCCTAATATATAAGCAGCTTCACCGAGGTCTTTCATTGAAAAACTCTTATTCAAGTATCCTTTTATGCTATCCAGAAATTCTATATCATTTCCAATCAACAATATGTCATCCACATATAATATTAGAAATGCTACAGAGCTCCCACTCACTTTCTTGTAAATACAGACTTCTCCAAAAGTCTGTATAAAACCAAATGCTTTGATCACACTATCAAATCGTTTATTCCAACTCCGAGAGGCTTGTACCAGTCCATAAATGGATCGCTGGAGCTTGCACACATTGTTAGCTCCCTTTGGATCGACAAAACCTTCTGGTTGCATCATATACAGCTCTTCTTCCAGAAATCCATTCAGGAATGCAGTTTTGACATCCATTTGCCAAATTTCATAATCCTAAAATGCGGCAATTGCTAACATGATTTGGACAGACTTTAGCATCACTACGGGTGAGAAGGTCTCATCGTAGTCAATCCCTTGAACTTGTCAAAAACCTTTTGCAACAAGTCGAGCTTTATAGACAGTAATATTACCTTCAGCGTCAGTCTTCTTCTTGAATATCCATTTATTCTCAATTGCTTGCCGATCATCAAGCAAGTCAACCAAAGTCCACACTTTGTTCTCATACATGGATCCCATCTCAGATTTCATGGCCTCAAGCCATTTTGCGGAATCTGGGCTCACCATCGCTTCTTCATAGTTCGTAGGTTCGTCATGGTCTAGTAACATAACTTCCAGAACAGGATTACCATACCACTCTAGTGCGGATCTTACTCTTGTTGACCTACGAGGTTCAGTAACAACTCGATCTAAAGTTTCATGATCATCATCATTAACTTCCCTCACAAATTGGTGTAGGTGTCGCAGAAACCGGTTTCTGTGATGAACTACTTTCCAATAAGGGAGCAGGTACAATTACCTCATCAAGTTCTACTTTCCTCCCACTCACTTCTTTCGAGAGAAACTTCTTCTCTAGAAAACACCGAATTTAGCAACAAAAGTCTTGCCTTCGGATCCTGATAGAAGGTGTACCCAATAGTATCCTTTGGGTATCCTATGAAGACACATTTCTCCGATTTGGGTTCGAGCTTATCAGGTTGAAGCTTTTTCACATAAGCATCGCAGCCCCAAACTTTCAGTAACGACAACTTTGGTTTCTTACCAAACCATAGTTCATAAGGCGTCGTCTCAATGGATTTCGATGGTGCCCTATTTAAGGTGAATGCGACCGTCTCTAAAGAATAACCCCAAAACGATAGCGGTAAATCAGTAAGAGACATCATAGATCGCACCATATCTAGTAAAGTACGATTACGACGTTCGGACACACCATTACGCTGTGGTGTTCCAGGTGGCGTGAGTTGCGAAACTATTCTGAAATGAAGACCAAACTCATAACTCAAATACTCTTCTCCACGATCATATCGTAGAAACTTTATTTTCTTGTTATGATGATTTTCAACTTCACTCTGAAATTCTTTGAACTTTTCAAATGTTTCTGACTTATGTTTCATTAAGTAGATATACCCATATCTGCTTAAATCATCTATGAAGGTGAGAAAATATCGATATCTGCCACATGCTTCAACATTCATCGGACCACATATATCTGTATGTATGATCTCCAATAAATCTGTTGCTCTCTCCATAGTTCCGGAGAACGGTGTTTTAGTCATCTTGCCCATGAGGCACGGTTTGCAAGTACCAAGTGATTCATAATCAAGTGGTTCCAAAAGTCCATCAGTATGGAGTTTCTTCATGCGCTTTACTCCGATATGACCTAAACGGCAGTGCCACAAATAAGTTGCACTATGATTATCAACTCTGCATCTTTTGGCTTCAATATTATGAATATGTTTATCACCACTATCGAGATTTAGCAAAAATAGACCACTCTTCAAGGGTGCATGACCATAAAAGATATCACTCATAAATAGAACAACCATTATTCTCCGATTTAAATGAATAACCGCCTCACATCAAACAAGATCCAGATATAATGTTCATGCTCAATGCTGGCACCAAATAACAATTATTTAGGTCTAATACTAATCCTGAAGGTAGATGTAGAGGCAGCGTGTGATACGTCTCCAACGTATCTATAATTTTTGATTGCTCCATGCTATATTATCTACTGTTTTGGACTATATTGGGCTTTATTTTCCAATTTTATATTATTTTTGGGACTAACCTATTAACCGGAGGCCCAGCCCAGAATTGCTGTTTTTGCCTATTTCAGTGTTTGGGATAAACGGAATATCAAACGGAGTCCAAACGGAATAAAATCTTCGGGAACGTGATTTTCTCATCGAACGTGATCCAGGAGACTTGGACCCTACTGCAAGGGATCAAAGAGGAGGTCACGAGGGTGGGAGGCACGCCCCTCCTATGGCGCGCTCCCCTGCCTCGTGGGCCCCTCGGTGCTCCACCGACGTACTCCTTCCTCCTATATATACACACGTACCCCCAAACGATCAGAACAGGAGCCAAAAACCTAATTCCACTGCCGCAACTTTCTGTATCCACGAGATCCCATCTTGGGGCCTGTTCCGGAGCTCCGCCGGAAGAGGGCCGTCATCACGGAGGGCTTCTACATCATCATAGCCTCTCTGATGAAGTGTGAGTAGTTTACCTCAGACCTTCGGGTCCATAGTTAGTAGTTAGATGGCTTCTTCTCTCTCTTTGAATCTCAATACAAAGTTCTCCCCCTCTCTCATGGAGATCTATTCGATGTAATCTTCTTTTTGCGGTGTGTTTGTTGAGACCGATGAATTGTGGGTTTATGATCAAGTCTATCTATGAATAATATTTGAATCTTCTCTGAATTCTTTTATGTATGATTGGTTATATTTTCAAGTCTCTTCGAATTATCCGTTTGGTTTGGCCAACTAGATTGGTAGTTCTTGCCATGGGAGAAGTGCTTAGCTTTGGGTTCGATCTTGCGGTGTCCTTACCCAGTGACAGAAAGGGCAGCAAGGCACGTATTGTACCGTTGCCATCGAGGATAACAAGATGGGGTTTATTTCATATTGCATGAATTTATCTCTCTACATCATGTCATCTTGCTTAAGGCGTTACTCTATTTTTAACTTAATACTCTAGATGCATGCTGGATAGCGGTCGATGAGTGGAGTAATAGTAGTAGATGCAGAATCGTTTCGATCTACTTATCACGGACGTGATGCCTATATACATGATCATGCTTAGATATTCTCATAATTATGCTCAATTCTATCAATTGCTCAACAGTAATTTGTTCACCCACCATAGAATACTTATGCTCTTGAGAGAAGTCACTAGTGAAACCTATGGCCCCCGGGTCTATTCTCATCATATCAATCTCCATCACTTTAACATTGTTTTGCTTTTTACTTTGCCTTTACTTTTTACTTTGTATCTTTATATCAAAAATACCAAAAAAATTATATCTATCAGATCTCACTCTCGTAACTGACCGTGAAGGGCTTGACAACCCCTAATCGCGTTGGTTGCGAGTAGCTATCGCTTTGTGCAGGTACGAGGGACTTGAGCGTGGGATCCTACTGGATTGATACCTTGGTTCTCAAAAACTGAGGGAAATACTTACGCTACTCTACTGCATCATCCCTTCCTCTTTGGGGAAAACCAACGCAAGCTCAAGATGAAGGAAATATGCCCTAGAGGCAATAATAAAGTTATTGTTTATTTCCTTATATCATGATAAATGTTTATTGTTCATGCTAGAATTGTATTAACCGGAAACATAATACATGTGTGAATACATAGACAAATAGAGTGTCACTAGTATGCCTCTACTTGACTAGCTCGTTGATCAAAGATGGTTATGTTTCCTAACCATAGACATGAGTTGTCATTTGATTAGCGGGATCACATCATTAGCAGAATGATGTGATTGACATGACCCATTCCGTTAGCTTAGCACCCGATCATTTAGTATGTTGCTATTGCTTTCTTCATGACTTATACATGTTCCTATGACTATGAGATTATGCAACTCCCATTTACCAGAGGAACACTTTGTGTGCTACCGAACGTCACAACATAACTGGGTGATTATAAAGGTGCTCTACAGGTGTCTCCGAAGGTACATGTTGGGTTGGCGTATTTCGAGATTAGGATTTGTCACTCCGATTGTCGGAGAGGTATCTCTGGGCCCTCTCGGTAATACACATCACTTAAGCCTTGCAAGCATTGCAACTAATGAGTTAGTTGCGGGATGATGTATTACAGAACGAGTAAAGAGACTTGCCGGTAACGAGATTGAACTTGGTATTGAGATACCGACGATCGAATCTCGGGCAAGTAACATACCGATGACAAAGGGAACAACGTATGTTGTTATGCGGTCTGACCGATAAAGATCTTCGTAGAATATGTGGGAGCCAATATGAGCATCCAGGTTCCGCTATTGGTTATTGACCGGAGACGTGTCTCGGTCATGTCTACATACTCTCGAACCCGTAGGGTCCGCACGCTTAAAGTTTCAATGACAGTTATATTATGAGTTTATGAGTTTTGATGTACCGAAGGAGTTAGGAGTCCCGGATGAGATCGGGGACATGACGAGGAGTCTCGAAATGGTCGAGACGTAAATATCGATATATTGGACGACTATATTCAGATATCGAAAAGGTTTTGAGTGATTCGGGTATTTTTCGGAGTACCGGAGAGTTACGGGAATACGTATTGGGCCTTATTGGGCCATACGGGAAAGAAGGAAAAGGGCCTCATGGGTGGCCGCACCCCTCCCCTTGGTCTGGTCCGAATTGGACTAGGGAAGGGGGGCGCCCCCTTCCTTCCTTCTCCTTTTCCCTTCCTCTTTTCTTATTTCATATGGGAGGTGGAATCCTACTAGGACTAGTAGAACGCCCGTGTGTTGCCACGGGCTTTTAATTTAATTTTTAATTACACGTAATTAAATGCGTGTGCGTTATTACGGGCAACAAAATCTCTTACCAAAACTAAAGTTTTTTTAACACGGTATGGACGTAGCGCTCATATATACGCGCATACACGCACTTCTATGGACGCACACATGCACATCCTACCTGTATGAGCACCTCCGAGAAACTAACTCGGCGTATCAAGCTTGGAATGAGATACATGTCATAGTATGTTTGTGCACGTATAATTCATACATGTATCTATGCATGATTGGCTTATCCACCTTCTTGAGCTCATCTCCCGTGAGCATCCCATCATCATTGTTCTTGTCACGCTGTTAATGTCACACCCAAACGAATTTATTTTTAGTAGATTCGATTGATTTAGTCCAAAATGGTGATGCAAACATAACTTCGCCCAACAATGTGGAGTTAAAGATTCCCGCAAAAAAAGCTACGGGTCAAAGATGTGGCCGATTGTCTCCATCCAGAACTCCTTGAGCTTATCCTTGTTAAGGAATTCGTCCAGCTCGATTTTCCTCTTGGGCAGGGATGACGAGGTCTTTTGATCGATGGATGGGTATAGGGTCGAGGGAATCGATTTGGTTTTACTGGGAGGGAGAAAAAACAGCAGGGAGGAATAATGTTAGGAGGTGAGGCGGAAATAAACTGTGGACGCCAACCTACCAACTTGACAATGCAAAAATAAGCCCGTGGCAACCGGGAAGTGTTCTTAGTTAAATTCCATGAGGGCATGGCATTGAACAAAATTCAAATGAACCAATTCAGCTCACGTACACAAAAGCATGCCCTCATCCATGAAGTGTGTGGAGATCCGACAGAATAAGTATCAAAACAAAGTGTTATTAGCCCTGTTCAAGAATTCGTCCAATTAACCAGTTAACTTGCCAATTAATCCCTACTCATAGGGTCATCGAGTAGCCGATAAACCGATAAATCGTCTGATTAATTGATTAAATGGCCAATTAACTTGCTGATTAGCCTATTAATCCCCTACTCGCCAGCCAACCGTTAACGATTTCTTCAACGATGGTTATTAGTTAGATGCACGTGCGTTGCTATGACTATAATGCAAGTATGAGTTTCTAGAACTTCTTTAGACTGTAATATTGTCCAATGGCATGACATCTGGTAATTTTTTTTCTGCCACAAAAATCAACATGTTGGTGTTTAAGCATAAGGACATTCAATAATCAAGGAACTGATGGTAACAAATAAATATCAGTGATATAATTCATTCCTTTGCAAAGTGGTGAAGTAGCAGCACATCACATCACAGAAATCACAAGGCTGCAAAAAAGATAGTGTCGCAATATTACTGACTACCAAGAAATTGATAGATGGATGACAGATGTGGAGGCACATCACTGCAGTTCTCACTGCCGGCACAAGGTCTGGACAACACATAACCGACAAGCACAACTTTCGCCTACAGGACCATTTCTCTCCATCATCTCCGACCTTGTTACAACAAACTAATACAAGAAACTGAAAAGAAAACTATGAGTAAATGAACACATGAACAAAGAAGAGATATCAATAAGAAATTATTTCTATGGTTTCACATGTAGACTTTGTAACTCCAATCCTTGAAGCCCCTTTACTCCACCGTGGAAAAACAAAAGGCACTTGTACCATACTTACCTCGTCATTCATTTCTTAATTTTTTTCATCAAGTTCATTTCTTTTCTTTTTTTCATCAAGCAATCCAAACTTGATGAAAAAAAATTAAGAAATGAATGACGAGGTAATAAGATGCAGCGTTGCTAAGGAACGCCGCCTCCTCCCTGCATTGAAGGGCCTCGGCCGCGCAACAAAGAGACAACATAGGTCATGTGGCTGGGGTGCGTGACTGTGAATGACCTAACACTGGTAGCAGAATAGTATACAAATAACCTTGTTAGCTGCGACGTTGCTTTGAGGCACTGGTCTCAGACAATCCAGGAAAACTATGATCTGGATAATACCAACTCCCTCCAATAAAAGCACTGAAATAACAGTTGTACGCATAGTAAGCATGATCAATATAAAAATAAGCATACGCATAGTAAGCATGATCAATAGAGGAAAATAAAACAGAAATCGCTCTCCGAGGTTAAAAGTGTAACAAGAAACCCAATAAGCATTGAGCCCCTCAGTGAGGCGCAAGCTGGTAATATACATATACACATCGCAGAAGAGACAACCTTGAACCATGCCTCCTCTCCTGCACACCATGTACACGGCGCAAGCCCGATGCCACCCATCCTTTGTGCGCCTTGCTGCTCTGGTGGCGGCACGCGAATGCAGGGAAGTCTTTCGCATGAGGCACGAGAAGGTTCTCCCGGAAACCCATGCCCGGGCCTAACATCAGGAGCTCCGCATGGTTCGGATGGTTGGAAGAGAAAATGTGTGAAAGTTGCTTACCTACATCAAGTCACTGTAACTTGAGCATCCTAATGTATGACCTGCTTACTTGAGGGGACAGAGAGAGCCTATGGAATGTAAGTTCCTTGGTTAATATTGAGTTTCCATCAATGTTTCTAGAGGGGGATTACCCCAGCTAACTGGATTTCAGAGAAGAGCATGATTCTGAGGTTCTCCAACCGCAACCTCTGTTAATATTTTATTTTTTCATTGTTTCTGCATTTTACTCCATGTACTGCAAATTTTGCGAGTTAGTACATAATTAAGTAAACCAATATCTAAAATTTATGTCGTGGTCTATATGAACATAAATAGTGAATAACATTTTACGCACTTCTAATGTTTTTGCTCTCTAATTCGTAGGTACTTGTTATATTCAGTTTGTCACTATGAGATAAGCTAATAAGCACGGCGTGGACATAATTAATTAAACCTCATCCGTTGTTCACAACTTTGATTTATTTACTTCTCTCTCTGTCATGAGATAGGGCAATAACCACAAAGGTGTATGCTATTGATCTGCTATTCACATCTTGCTTCCAGGTTGCTCAAAGTCTAAGCTAATAATATAATGCTACATTATTCTCAACTAAAACCATGCCAACTTCTGAACTTCAGGCTACAGAGGTGTAGGTTGCTTACTACCTAAACGAAACTGATGAGATCAAGAAAGATTAATTATACCATTAATCGATTATGAGCATGCCTGTGGCACATCTTCCAGTTACATGCATCAAATTAAGGTTATTTAGCTTATACCCAAAATTGTGCTGCATAGCAGAATGTATCTCAGCTAATGATGGTGGGTGGAAACTCCATAAGACCAAGATACACCTGCTTAGCTTGCATGAATGATATGGAGTTGAAATCTCTGTAAGATATAAATTAGTTCATGCATATTGAAGTTATATGTAACAATTCTGGAGCAAGCAGAGAGAACAAGCTCTAGCTAAAGGATAGGACAACATAATATATCCATGAAGATTTGCTCGATATAGCATTGTTCATTCTTAGCCCAGTAAGCCTGTAGTACATCAGGAATGTGCGACATAAAGTCCCTCTATAACTCCCAATCATGTGGGTTGAGTAATAACATCCTGCAGATGTAGACAAAAAAATTATACCATAAAATATTTGTTTGCAAAACGGCTATTATACACATCAGGAGATAAGAAACTACGTTTCTGAATCCAACCTTTGTTGCATTAATAGAAGCATTTCAAAATGTTGTTTAATGGACAATGAAATAGGAAAGCCATATTTCTCCAACTTTAAAAACAAGTGATCTTGATATATATGTACATAATCTAGAGCCCGGTATCTATCCTTCACCTTGATATCAATTATCAAACAGATGTCGGATATACAACTACTATAATTTCCCGAAATGCTAAATTATTCAAACTATTTAAGAGAACCGCAGCAGTTAATCGAACATAAAACAATGGAGATATGAACCAAATACTATGTGTAAAGTGTAAACATTTTATAAACCTTTGTATCCCTTGAAGCTTCAGGGATATCTCATCGGCTATGTTGCGTGCCAGTTGCAGGAGAAGGGCCATAAGGACCCCTTGGTTTAGAGGAACATGGTTCGCTCCACACAGCCCTTGCAAATCAACCTGGCCGAATGGGCATTTAGAGTATCAGGTATCCACAATTATACATATGGTCACTAAAACGGTGTATGACTTGATAAAACTGAGAAATTTTAGACCTTGTGGGGTTGAAAGCCAAGCTCATTTATACATTTCAAAATTATCTTTTAAAATAACAAATAACATTGAAGGCATACATGTAACTGTGTTCTACGTGTACAAAAATAATTCTCTCGTGAGGTTGTACCATATAACATAAATTTTCAGTCACTTGGTTCAGTTATGCAGAGATGGTGTTCTCATTTCCGGTTTCTAGTGGATACAGAAGAAACAACTTACATTCTGAGGTGAACAATGAACTATATCCACAGCTTCCTGATTGTTTAAGTGCTCACATAGTCCATCTGATGCAAATATAACAAACTGATATTTTGCACAGTCTATGTTCTTCAATGGATGGTTCGGGACAAAGAATTGGATTATGGAAGGGCCTCCGAATATGGAACCAGGCCAGAAGGGGCTCATGATTAAATTCCGAACTTTTTAGGTAGGTGTGGCCAATCATTCTGGAAACCTGAATACAAAGAAAAAAACATAGCACGAGTAATTATTATGTGAGATATGTCAGAAGACATCGACCTTGGGACTTTGCACAAATGGTATGCTCTTGGCATCATTAATCCATGAAATGGGGCGCAAATTGAAACCTTTATCAAATAAACTCCTGGCCCAGGTTTACACAGAGGAGTATTTATAGACATCATCAATTTTACAGAGGTCGGCAAAATGAAATACCTGAATAATGCCCTTCATGCATCAAACTTTGTGTTTCAGGGCCATGATCCGGGGGTCATTTGGGTGTACCTGTCTTAGCTCATCCCTTACAGCCAGAAAGCTCGCGTTATGCTCAGATGACAGCTGAACTGCCTTAATGTCTTTGGCGCCTCTTTCGACCCTCCCGGGGACAACACATGAATCACCAGTGTTTGCTATGTAGAGGACCCCTTCATTGATAATGCCAACCAAACAACATGACCCAACCGAGGAGATCTGCGGTTTGACGAGCCATTGCTTCCTCACGTGATTCAGAAACACCTCCTCCATGGCAGTGTAGGATCTGTAGAGGATGTCGGCCGAGAGGTCTATTGTTCCATCGCAAACTCTGCGTTGCAGTAATCATCAGCCAGCTATAACTAACAAACCAATTGAAAGTCTGATGATTCATTCATCTAAAATGGCAAACCACAATATCTAACTTATTGAGGAATATACTATTGTAACATGAATTGTGAAGGACCTGATATCATGGAAGCTTCTGAACAAGCAATCCCAAATCATGACATAAGTATTTCATCAACAAATAAGTGTCACATTTCAGGTAATAGTCAGGCATGTGTATGTTTGCAGCAGGAAATAAATAACGCACAACTGCTCAACGGCGAGGAACAACTGCAAAGGCGATGCCACCCAGGTCCACGCAAGGCTGAACCCGGTGGTGTCCAAGTGGTGCCGGGTAGCAGCGAGCGCCTCCACAGCGCCTTCCGCCACCACCAGTGCCCGCCACCGGCACCCATCGCCCCATTATCTTTTCGCTGCAGCTGCACGAGCACGACACAGGAGCAGGGTAAATAACAGCAGCATGAACACACAGGGAGGCCAACCACGAACAATAATAACATCAGTACGGGTCGGCCACGAGCAGAAGCGGCATGCATCAGCAAGAAACAGCAGCGGCAACATGACATGGCGACTACAGCGCACGAGCACACGGGCCCGACAGCGGGTAATAGCAGCACCTGCAACATGACAGGGTGGCGGCGTCGAGCTGCTAACCCTAATCCTAGCTCGCCGGCCAGGGGAAATTGGGTGAGCGAGAGAGAGAGAGAGAGGACTGGCCTAGCCGGCGTCGCCGTCGAGGACCATGGGGTATCGCCGGGAGGAGCCGCCGAGGACCATCGAGAATCGCCGGGAGGAGCCATCGAGGACCACAGGGAATCGCCGATAGGAGCCTCCCTCGTCTTTCATCGAGCACCAACAGCGACAGAGAGGCGACAGCTTTCGAGAGGAGAGAGAGTGATCTGTAGAGAGGCACGGGATCTCCGCGTCGGCGAAGGGAGACTCCTCTCGGATCTCGGCGGCGGCGTAGGGGCGTCCTGAAGGGGATCGGAGGCGTTGGCGGCCAACGGAGATAGCGCACGGATCGAGGGTAGTCTGGAGGCATCGATCCTTGTTGCGAGCGCGATGGCAAGGGGTTCGGCGGCAAAGGGATCGGCGGGGTTGGATCTGGGCGCTCCCTCTCCCTTTCCTTCCCTTCCCTTCCCTTCCCTTGGGATTCCCTTGGGAGAGGAGATCGCCGGCGGCGGGGTTGGATTGGGGTGCGGCGGCGGCTGCGACTGGAGACGGGAGATGAGGTAGGGCTAGCGAGGGAATGGTTCTGTCAAGACGGTAAAACCAGCGGAGGGAAGGTGGTGGACGGAACAAAAAAATCTAGGAAGGTTAACCTACGAAAAAAATCGGACGAAAGTGATGGGATGAAAATTGACCGGCGAAGACTACCAACTGCTCCATTAGGAGTAGAGACTAGGGAGTTCTAGTAGGACTCCAGCGTGCCCCCTCCTAGGGCCGGCCTCCTCCTCCCTTGCTGCTTTATATACGGGTGCAGGGGGGCACCCCAAAGACACAAAATTGATCATTGATCTCTTAGCCGTGTGCGGTGCCCCCCTCCACCATAATCCACCTTGATAATACTGTAGCGGTGCTTAGGCGAAGCCCTGCGTCGGTAGAACATCAACATCGTCACCACGCCGTCGTGCTCACGAAACTCTCCCTCAACACTCGGCTGGATCGGAGTTCGAGGGATGTCATCGGGCTGAACGTGTGTTGAACTTGGAGGTGTCGTGTGTTCGGTACTTGATCAGTCGGATCGTGAAGACGTACGACTACATCAACCGCATTGTGCTAACGCTTCCGCTTTCGGTCTACGATGGTACGTGGACAACACTCTCCCTTCTCGTTGCTATGCATCACCATGATCTTGCGTGTGCGCAGGAATTTTTTTGAAATTACTACATTCCCCAACAGGCATCCGAGCCTAGGTTTTATCCGTTGATATTGTGCATGAGTAGAACACAAGTGAATTGTGGGCGATATAAGTCATACTGCTTACCAGCATGTCATACTTTGGTTCAGCGATATTGTTGGATAAAGCGGCCCGGACCGACATTACGCGTACGCTTACGCGAGACTGGTTCTACCGACGTGCTTTGCACACGGGTGGCTGGCGGGTGTCAGTTTCTCCAACTTTAGTTGAACCAAGTGTGGCTACGCCCGGTCCTTGCGAAGGTTAAAACATCACCAACTTGACAAACTATCGTTGTGGTTTTGATGCGTAGGTAAGAATAGTTCTTGCTTAAGCCCGTAGCAGCCACGTAAAACTTGCAACAACAAAGTAGAGGACGTCTGACTTATTTTTGCAGGGCATGTTGTGATGTGATATGGTCAAGACATGATGCTAAATTTTATTGTATGAGATGATCATGTTTTGTAACCGAGTTATCGGCAACTGGCAGGAGCCATATGGTTGTCGCTTTATTGTATGCAATGCAATTGCGCTATATTGCTTTACTTTATCACTAAGCGGTAGCGATAGTCGTGAAAGCATAAGAGTGGCAAGACGACAACGATGCTACGATGGTGATCAAGGTGTCGCGCCGGTGACGATGGTGATCATGACGGTGCTTCAGAGATGGAGATCACAAACACAAGATGATGATGGCCATATCATATCACTTATATTGATTGCATGTGATGTTTATCTTTTATGCATCTTATCTTGCTTTGATTGAAGGTAGTATTATAAGATGATCTCTCACTAAATTTCAAGATAAAAGTGTTCTTCCTGAGTATGCACCGTTGCCAAAGTTCGTCGTGCCCAGACACCATGTGATGATCGAGTGTGATAAGCTCTACGTTCATCTATAACAGGTGCAAGCCAGTTTTGCACACGTAGAATACTCAGGTTAAACTTGACGAGCGTAGCATATGCAGATATGGCCTCGGAACACTGAAACCGTAAGGTTGAGCGTGAATCATATAGTAGATATGATCAACATATTGATGTTCACCATTGAAAGCTACTCCATTTCACGTGATGATCGGTTATGGTTTAGTTGATTTGGATCACGTGATCACTTAGAAGATTAGAGGGATGTCTTTCTAAGTGGGAGTTCTTAAGTAATATGATTAAATTGAACTTAAATTTATCATGAACTTAGTCCTGATAGTATTTTGCAAATTATGTTGTAGATCAATAGCTCGCATTGTTGCTTCCCTGTGTTTATTTTGATATGCTCCTAGAGAAAAGTATGTTGAAAGATGTTAGTAGCAATGATGCGGATTGGATCCGTGATCTGAGATTTTTTCTCATTGCTGCACAGAAGAATTATGTTCTTGATGCACCGCTAGGTGACAGACCTATTGCAGGAGCAGATGCAGACGTTATGAACGTTTGGCTAGCTCAATATGATGACTACTTGATAGTTTAGTGCACCATGCTTAACGGCTTAGAATCGGGACTTCAAAGACGTTTTGAACGTCATGGACCATATGAGATGTTTCAGGAGTTGAAGTTAATATTTCTAGCAAATACCCGAGTTGAGAGATATGGACTCTCCAACAAGTTCTATAGCTAAAAAAATATGGGGGAGAATAGCTCAAGCAGTGAGTATGTGCTCAGATTGTCTGGGTACTACAATCTCTTGAATCAAGTGGGAGTTAATCTTTCAGATAAAATAGTGATTGATAGAATTCTCTAGTCACCATCACTAAGTTAGTAGAACTTCATGATGAACTATAATATGCAAAGGATGACGAAAACAATTCCCAAGCTCTTCGCGATGCTAAAATCGGCAAAGGTAGAAATCAAGAAAAACATCAAGTGTTGATGGTTAACAAGACCACTAGTTTCAAAAAAAGGATAAAGGGAAGAAGAAGGGGAACTTCAAGAAGAATAGCAAGCAAGTTGCTGCTCAAGTGAAGAAGCCCAAGTCTGGACCTAAGCCTGAGACTAAGTGCTTCTACTGCAAAGGGACTGGTCACTAGAAGTGGAACCACCCCAAGTATTTGGCGGATAAGAAGGATGGCAAAGTAAACAATGGTATATTTGATATACAGATTATTGATGTGTATTTTACTAGTGTTCGTAGCAACCCCTCGGTATTTGATATTGGTTCAGTTGCTAAGAGTAGTAACTCAAAACGGGAGTTGAAAAATGAACAAAAACTAGTTAAGGGTGAAGTGATAATGTGTGTTGGAAGTGGTTTCAAGATTGATATGATCATCATCACACACTCCCTATACTTTCGGGATTAGTGTTGAAACTAAATAAGTGTTATTTGGTATTTGCGTTGAGCATGAATATGATTTGATCATGTTTGTTGCAATACGGTTATTCATTTAAATTAGAGAATAATTGTTGTTCTGTTTACATGAATAAAACCTTCTATGGTCATACACCCAATAAAATAGTTTGTTGGATCTCGATCATAGTGATACACATATTCATAATAATGAAGCCAAAAGATGCAAAGTTAATAATGATAGTGCAACTTATTTGTGGCACTGCTGTTTAGGTCATATTGGTGTAAAGCGCATGAAGAAACTCCATGCTGATGGGATTTTGGAATCACTTGATGCTTGCGAACCATGCCTTATGGGCAAGATGACTAAAGACTCCGTTCTTCGGAACAATGGAGCGAGCAACTAACTTATTGGAAATAATACATATTGATGTATGCAATCCGATGAGTGTTGAGACTCGCGGCGGGTATCGTTATTTTCTGACCTTCACAGATGATTTGAGCAGATATGGGTATATCTACTTGATGAAACATAAGTCTGAAACATTTGAAAAGTTCAAAGAATTTCAGAGTGAAGTGGAAAATCATCGTGACAAGAAAATAAGGTTTCTACGATCTGATTGCGGAGACAAATATTTGAGTTACGAGTTTGGTCTTCAATTAAAACAATGTAGAATAGTTTCACAAATTCGTGCTACCTGGAACACCACAGCATAATGGTGTGTCCGAACGTCATAACCGTACTTTATTGGATATTGTACAATCTATGATGTTTCTTACCGATTTACCACTATCTTTTTGGGGTTATGCATTAGAGGCAACTGCATTCGCATTAAAAAGGGGCACCATCTAAGTCCGTTGAGACGACACAATTTGAACTGTGGTTTGGCAAGAAACCAAAGTTGTCGTTTCTTAAAGTTTGGGGTTGCGATGCTTATGTGAAAAAGTTTCATCCTGATAAGCACAAACCCAAATCGGAGAAATGTGTCTTCATAGAATACCCAAAGGAGAAAGTTGGGTACACCTTTTATCACAGATCCGAAGGCAAGACATTCGTTGCTAAGAATGGATCCTTTCTAGAGAAGGAGTTTCTCTCGAAAGAAGTGAGTGGGAGGAAAGTAGAACTTGATAAGGTAATTGTACCTTCTCCCTTATTGGAAAGTAGTTCATCACAGAAATCTGTTCCTGTGACTACTACACCAATTAGTGAGGAAGCTAATGATGATGATCATGTAACTTCAGATCAAGTTACTACCGAATCTCATAGATAAACCAGAGTGAGATCCGCACCAGAGTGGTACGGTAATCCTGTTCTGGAAGACATGTCACTAGACCATGACGAACTTGCGAACTATGAGGAAGCGATGATGAGCCCAGATTCCACAAAATGGTTTGAGGCCATGAAATCTGAGATGGGATCCATGTATGAGAACAAAGTGTAGACTTTGGTTGACTTGCCCGATGATCGGCAAGCCATAGAAAATAAATGGATCTTCAAGAGGAAGATGGATGCTGATAGTAGTGTTACTATCTACAAAGCTAGACTTGTCGAAAAAGGTTTTTAACAAAGTTCAAGGTGTTGACTACGATGAAATTTTCTCACTCGTAGCGATGTTTAAGTCTGTCCAAATCATGTTAGCAATTGCCGCATTTTATGAAATCTGGCAAATGGATAAACAAAACTACATTCCTTAATGGATTTAAAGAAGAGTTGTATATGATACAACCAGAAGGTTTTGTCAATCTTAAAGGTGCTAACAAAATATGCAAGCATCTCGGAGTTGGAATATACGCTTTGATAAGTTGATCAAAGCATATAGTTTTATACAGACTTGCGGTGAAGCCTGTATTTACAAGAAAGTGAGTGGGAGCACTACAACATTTCTAATAAGTATATGTGAATGACATATTGTTGATCGGAAATAATGTAAAATTATTCTGCAAAGCATAAAGGAGTGTTTGAAAGGAGTTTTTCAAAGAAAAACCTCGGTGAAGCTGCTTACATATTGAGTATCAAGATCTATAGAGATAGATCAAGACGCTTGATAAGTTTTTTCAATGAGTACATACCTTAACAAGATTTCGAAGTAGTTCAAAATGAAACAGTCAAAGAAAGAGTTCTTGCATGTGTTACAAGGTGTGAAATTGAGTAAGACTCAAAACCCGACCACGACAGAAGATAGAAAGAGAATGAAAGTCATTCCCTATGCCTTGGCCATAGGTTCTATAAAGTATGCCATGCTGTGTACCAAATCTATTGTATACCCTACATTGTTTTTGGCAAGGGAGAACAATAGTGATCTAGGAGTAGATCACTGGACAGCGGTCAAAATTATCCTTAGTGGAATAAGGATATGTTTCTCGATTATGGAGGTGACAAAAAGGTTCGTCATAAAGGGTTACGTCGATGCAAATTTTGACACTGATCCAGATGACTATAAGTCTCAATCTGGATACATATTGAAAGTGGGAGCAATTAGCTAGAGTAGCTCCGTGCAGAGCATTGTTGATATAGAAATTTGCAAAATACATACGGATCTGAATGTGGCAGACCCGTTGACTAAACTTCTCTCACAAGCAAAACATGATCACGCCCTAGTACTCTTTGGGTGTTAATCACATAGCAATGTGAACTAGATTATTTACTCTAGTAAAACCTATGGGTGTTGATCACATGACGATATGAACTATGGGTGTTAATCACATGGTGATGTGAACTATTAGTATTAAATCACATGGTGATGTGAACTAGATTGTTGACTCTAGTGCAAGTGGGAGACTGGAGGAAATATGCCCTAGAGGCAATAATAAAGTTATTATTTATTTCCTTATATCATGATAAATGTTTATTATTCATGCTAGAATTGTACTAACCGGAAACATAATACATGTGTGAATACATAGACAAACAGAGTGTCACTAGTATGCCTCTACTTGACTAGCTTGTTGATTAAAGATGGTTATGTTTCCTAACCATAGACATGAGTTGTCATTTGATTAGCGGGATCACATCATTAGGAGAATGATGTGATTGACATGACCCGTTCCGTTAGCTTAGCACCCGATCATTTAGTATGTTGCTATTGCTTTCTTCATGACTTATACATGTTCCTGTGACTATGAGATTATGCAACACCCATTTACCGGAGGAACACTTTGTGTGCTACCAAACATCACAACATAACTGGGTGATTATAAAGGTGCTCTACAGGTGTCTCCGAAGGTACATGTTGGGTTGGCGTATTTCGAGATTAGGATTTGTCACTCCGATTGTCGGAGAGGTATCTCTGGGCCCTCTCGGCAATACACATCACTTAAGCCTTGCAAGCATTACAACTAATGAGTTAGTTGCGGGATGATGTATTACGGAATGAGTAAAGAGACTTGCCGGTAATGAGATTGAACTAGGTATTGAGATACCGACGATCGAATCTCGGGCAAGTAACATACCGATGACAAAGGGAACAACGTATGTTGTTATGTTGTCTGACCGATAAAGATCTTCGTAGAATATGTGGGAGCCAATATGAGCATCCAGGTTTCGCTATTGGTTATTGACCGGAGACGTGTCTCGGTCATGTCTACATAGTTCTCGAACCCATAGTGTCCGCACGCTTAAAGTTTCGATGACAATTATATTATTAGTTTATGAGTTTTGATGTACCGAGTTAGGAGTCCCGGATGAGATCGGGGACATGACGAGGAGTCTCGAAATGGTCGAGACATAAAGATCGATATATTGGACGACTATATTCGGACATCGAAAAGGTTCCGAGTGATTCGGGTATTTTTCGGAGTACAGGAGAGTTACGGGAATATGTATTGGGCCTTATTGGGCCATACGGGAAAGAAGGAAAAGGGCCTCAAGGGTGGCCGCACCCCTCCCCTTGGTCTGGTCGGAATTGGACTAGGGAAGGGGGACGCCCCCTTCCTTCCTTCTCCTTTTCCCTTCCTCTTTTCCTATTCCATATGGGAGGTGAAATCCTACTAGGACTAGGGAGTCCTAGTAGGACTCCACACTTGGCGCGCCCCCTCCTAGGGCCGGCCTCCTCCTCCCTTACTCCTTTATATACGGCTGCAGGGGGCACCCCAAAGACACAACAATTGATCATTGATCTCTTAGCCGTGTGCGGTGCCCCCCTCCACCATAATCCACCTCGATAATACTGTAGCGGTGCTTAGGCGAAGCCTTGCGTTGGTAGAACATCAACATCGTCACCAGGCTGTCGTGCTGACGAAACTCTCCCTCAACACTCGGCTGAATCGAAGTTCGAGGGATGTCATCGGGCTGAACGTGTGCTGAACTCGGAGGTGCCGTGCGTTCGGTACTTGATCAGTCGGATCGTGAAGACTTACGACTACATCAACCGCGTTGTGCTAACGCTTCCGCTTTCGGTCTACGAGGGTACGTGGACAACACTCTCCCCTCTCGTTGTTATGCATCACCATGATCTTGCGTGTGCGTAGGAATTTTTTTGAAATTACTACGTTCCTCGACACAAGACGTAGCAAGAAGGGTTTTTAGCGCCGTTGCCGGGGAGTCTACGCAAAAATTCAATATGCCAAGTACCCATCACAATCCCTATCTCTCGCATTACATTAGTTGCCATTTGCCTCTCGTTTTCCTCTCCCCCCGATTCACCCTTGCCGTTTTATTCGCCCTCTCTCTCTCTCTCCCTATCCTCCCTCTCTATTTGCCTCTTTTTGCCCGTTTGCTTTTTGTTTGCTCGCATGTTAGATTGCTTGTTTGTCGCGATGGCCCAACCAAGATTTGGTGATCTTCACCTTAAAAGGTTAGAGGAAATCGAAAACAATGTTAGGAAGTTTATGGTTTTGCAATTTGAGAATAATAATTTCCTTAGAAACGAGCTTAAGGAACAAAAAAGTTTTATGAGTTATATGAATAAAGAGCTTGATGATATGTCTAAATAATTTGAGGGTATAAGATCCCAGATTGCTCGTCTAGAGAAGATGACTGCTGAATTTTCGGATATGCAAGCCACCTTAGTCAACAAGATGGCCGCTAAACCGAATACCTATGAAAATCAAGATGAAGATCTAAAAGTTATTGATGTGTCTCCAATTAAATCTTTATTTTGCAATATGAATCTTGATGAAACCGAATATGATCTTCCTTTACGTAGAAGGTGTTCTAAAAATTCGGAGTATTTAGATCTTAATGATGAAATTGATGAAAGTGGGATTGAAAGAAATAAAAATCTAGATGTTGCTAAACCCACTATATTGGATTTAAAGGAATTTAATTATGAAAGTTGCTCTTTAATTGATTGTATTTCCTTGTTACAATCCGTGCTAAATTCTCCACATGCTTATAGTCAAAATAAAGCCTTCACCGAACATATTGTTGATGCCTTGATGCAATCTTATGAAGAAAAACTTGAGTTGAAAGTTTCTATCCCTAGAAAACTCTATGATGAGTGGGAACCAACTATTAAAATTAAAATTAAAGATCATGAGTTTTATGCTTTGTGTGATTTGGGTGCTAGTGTCTCTACTATTCCCAAGACTTTGTGTGATTTACTATATTTCCGTAACTTTGATGATTGCTCTCTAAACTTGCATCTTGCGGATTCTACTATTAAGAAACCTATGGGAAGAATTAATGATGTTCTTATTGTTGCAAATAGGAATTATGTGCCCGTAGATTTAATTGTTCTTGATATAGATTGCAATCCTTCTTGCCCTATTATTCTTGGTAGACCTTTCCTTAGAACGGTTGGTGCGATTATTGATATGAAGGAAGGAAATATTAGATTTCAATTTTCATTAAAAAAAGGGCATGGAACACTTTCCAAGAAAGAAAATAAAATTACCATATGAAACTATCATGAGAGCCACTTATGGATTGCCTACCAAACATGTCAATACCTAGATCTATCCTCGCTTTTATGCCTAGCTAGGGGCGTTAAACGATAGCGCTTGTTGGGAGGCAACCCAATTTTATTTTTATTCCTTGCCTTTTGCTCCTGTTTAGTAATTAATAAATTATTTAGCCTCTGTTTTGGTTGTGTTTTTTTGTGTTTAATTAGTGTTTGTGCCAAGTAGAACCGTTGGGAAGACTTGGGGAAAGTCTTGTTGAACTTGTTGTAAAAAACAGAAACTTTAGCGCTCACGAGAACTGCTGTAATTTTTATTTGAAGAGTGATATTTAGTTAATTATTTTTGAAGACGATTAATAGATAAATTCCTCACGTCCAGAAATTTATTTTAGAATTTTTGGGGTTCCAGATCTTGCGCTAGCTACAGATTACTACAGACTGTTCTGTTTTTGACAGATTCTGTTTTTCGTGTGTTGTTTGCTTATTTTGATGAATCTGTTGTTAGTAAAATAGTTTATAATCCATAGAGAAGTTGGAATACAGTAGGTTTAACACCAATATAAATAAAGAATTATTTCATTACAGTACCTTGAAGTGGTCTTTTGTTTTCTTTCGCTAACGGAGCTCACGGGTTTTCTATTTTGAGTTTTGTGTTGTGATGTTTTCAAGTTTTGGGTGAATTCTTTTGATGGATCATGGAACAAGGAGTGGCAAGAGCCTAAGCTTGGGGATGCCCATGGCACCCCCAAGATAATACAAGGACACCAAAAGTCAAAGCTTGGGGATGCCCCGGAAGGCATTCCCTCTTTTCGTCCACTTCCATCGGTAATTTACTTGGAGCTATATTTTTATTCACCAACATGATATGTGTTTTGCTTGGAGCGTCTTGTATTATTTGTGTCTTTGTGTCTTAGTATGCCACAATCCTCCTTGCTGTACACACCTTTTGAGAGAGCCATATATGAATTAAAATTTGATAGAATACTCTATGTGCTTCACTTATATCTTTTGAGCTAGATAGTTTTGCTCTATGTGCTTCACTTATATCTTTTGAGCTAAGTAGTTTTGCTCTATGCGCTTCACTTATATCTTTTGAGCTAGATAGTTTTGCTCTGTGTTCTTCACTTAAATCTTTTAGAGCACGGTGGAGGACTCGTTTTAAAGAAACTATTGATCTCTCATGCTTCACTTAAATTAATTTGAGAGTCTCTTAATAGCATGGTAATTTGCCTAATAATAATATGCTTGGTATTCAAGATTTGTGAAACTTTCTTTTGAGTGTGTTGAATACTAAGAAAAGATTGAAGCATGATAATTGTTTTGAGATATGGAGGTGATAATATTAAAGTCATGCTAGTTGAGTAGTTGTGAAGTTAAAGAATACTTGTGTTGAAGTTAGTGATTCCCGTAGCATGCACGTATGGTGAATCGTTATGTGATGAAGTCAGAGCATGATTTATTTATTGATTGTCTTTCTTATGAGTGGTAGTCGGGGACGAGCGATGGTCTTTTCCTACCAATCTATCCCCCTAGGAGCATGCGCGTAATAATTTGCTTTGATAACTTCTAGATTTTTGCAATAAGTATATGAGTTCTTTATGACTAATGTTGAGTCCATGGATCATACACACTCTCACCCTTCCACCCTTGCTAGCCTCTCTAATACCGTGCAACTTTCGCCGGTATCATACACCTACCATATACCTTCCTCAAAACAGCCACCATACCTACCTATTATGGCATTTACATAGCCATTCCGAGATATATTGCCATGCAACTTTCCACCATCTAGTTCATCATGACACATCCATCATTGTCATATTGCTTAGCATGATCATGTAGTTGACATAGTATTTGTGGCAAAGCCACCATTCATAATTCTTTCATACTTGTCACTCTTGATTCATTGCATATCCCGGTACACCGCCGGAGGCATTCATATAGAGTCATACTTTGTTTTAGTATCGAGTTGTAATCATTGAGTTGTAAATAAATAGAAGTGTGATGATCATCATTCAATAGAGCATTGTCCCCCAAAAAAAGAAAGGCCAAAGAAAAAAAAGAAGGCCCAAAAAATATAATAGATAAAAAAGGGGCAATACTACTATCTTTTTTTCCACACTTGTGCTTCAAAGTAGCACCATGATATAGCGAGTCTCATATATTGTGCTTGAAAGTAGCACCATGTTCTTCATATAGAGAGTCTCATATGTTGTCACTTTCATATACTAGTGGGAATTTTACGTTATAGAACTTGGCCTGTATATTCCAATGATGGGCTTCCTCAAATTGCCCTAGGTCTTCGTGAGCAAGCAAGTTGGATGCACACCCACTAGTTTCTTTTATTGAGCTTTCATACATCTATAGCTCTAGTGCATCTGTCGGGGGTTTGGTGCGACATATGCCAACGGATGGCTTATCATGGTGGGGGCGAGTAGAACGTCGCCGGTGCCTGGAAACGGGATGAGGCGAAGACATGCACGCCAGCGAATCTTACCCAGCTTCGGGGCTCTCCGGGGAGATAATACCCCTACTGCTGCTCTGCGGGGTCTCCGCATGATCACTATGGCCAAGTGTTTACACGGTTGATCCTTGAGCTGTTTCTGGTGGTAGAAGAGGGCAAGGCTAGCTCTCCCCTTCTATCTGTATGGTCTAGAACTACTGGGATCCAACCCCTTGCATGGGTGCCCTGGGGGGTTTATATAGGCCTACCCCCCAGGGGTACAATGGTAATTCAACTAGGCGCGGGCCCAGCCGTCAGTGCCTCCGACCTCCGACTTCTCCGCCGACTGCTGGGCCCGCCGACTGGTCTAGTACGGAGCCGACAGGCCGCGTCCGCCGCGGGCGGGTCTTGCCGGTCGCTGATTACTGTAGCCGTGCTTCTGATGACGCAGGCTTGGTCATGGGGTCGTGGCAACAGCCCCGTCGCCTGGCGGGCGATCACTGTGGCCACTCCCCATCTCATCTTGATTAATGGTGCGTGGGCCCCGGGGGAGGGCTCGGCCGACTCCCCCGGGCCGACTCCCGACGGGTCCGACTGGCGGTTCTCCCGCCGTCTCTCGAGGTCTCGCTGACTGGTGGGCCCCGCTGCCTCTAGGCCGTATAGACAAGCCGTCGTGGGCGCAGGACTTGGTACTGTGGTGCTGATGTCAGGGCCGGCCGGGCAACAGTGCCACGCCGCACGGAGATCTTCCCGGGTACGGCGTGCTGTGGCCATGCCTGCCCTCGGTAAGGGGCGGGAGTGGGCTTCAATGTAGCCATGCCTCTGCCCCGTCCCCTTTGATGAGGTCATGGGTTTGCTGGAGTCGCCGGCCGACTCCCCAAAGCCGGCTTCTCTGGAGGTCGTCCCTGGAACTCGGCCGTGAGCAGGCAGTCGGCCGCCCTGCCGTCGACTCCTCAGGAGACGGCTCTTCGCCCTGGGGTCTTGAGGGGCGCAGCCAGCCCCGATGTTTTGAAAGGTTATGGGACTCGGGTTGGCCTACCCGTGGCCCATTACTCCGACAGTAGTCCCCGAAGCTGGTGAGGCGCCACGGACGATCGGTCGAGAAGCCTCAACACTTTCTCTTTCCGAGTGCTCAACACATGGTCTTGATTGACTTCTGCCGGGCCGTCTAGAAGGAGTCGGACTTGCTCGGTGTCTCGAACGTAGCGGCGGGATTTTAAGTGGCGTGCTAGCGAAGCCTCCAGGCCGCCGCCCGTTCTTGGCCTATCACGCGAGGGCACATGGCTAGGCCGTCCTACTAGCCCACGCGTGCGACGGGACAGGCCCACAGGCGGGGCCCGCCACTACCGCGCCTCGGCGCCCGAGCGGATCCGCTGCGGCCTCGGTGGACGGTTGGGATTCCCATGGAGTTACTACATGCAGTAACTTTACGTGGATTGTGGGGGTCGTGGGGTTGTGGGCGCAGTAAATCCCCACGTCCGCCCCCTCGGCTTCGCAGCCCACAGGGATATAAGTAGGGGGAAGAGGGGGGCACGCGCGCCCCTCCTTCCCACTACCCCTCGCTCTCTTCCTCCTTGCCGCTCCTCGCACTCCTCCTTCCTCTTCTCTTCTTTGCTCCGCCGCATGCCCAAGCTCCGGCGAACGCTGCGGCGACAACTTGCGATGAGTTCTTCCTCTGCTGCCGCGCCTCCCCCAGTGCGTTCCGGCACCTGGGACGGTTCCGAGGTTCATGAAGACCACATTGAGTTCCTCCGCCGGACCCGTCGGCTTCCCGACGAGGATCGCGTGCAGGTGCGTATTGCGCCGGAGGGGGAGATTTCCGCCGCCCCGCAGGAGGGCGAGCGGGTCATCTTCTGCTTGCACTGCCTGCGCGAGCTGGGGCTGCCGGCGAGCAGCTTTTTCTGGTCTTTCTTGGAGTTCTACGGCCTCCAGCCGCACCACCTCACCCCCAACACAATGGTGCTGCTGTCCGCCTTCGTGGCCTTGTGCGAAGGCTTCCTCGGAGTCCTCCCCACCCTCGAGCTTTGGGGGGAGTTCTTCTCCAAGCTCGGCACCCAGGCCGCGGGCGTGCCGGCTCAATGCGGCGCCTTCATCACCGTGCGAAGGTCAGGAGCCGACAACCCCTTCCCCTCCATCTCGCTGATAAAGTCGGTGAAGATGTGGCAAAGATCCTACTTCTATGTTAGGAACGTCGCCACGAGGGGTGACTGGGTCAATCTGCCGGCTTTCGAAGCCGGCCCGCCGGCTGGGAGACTGCCCAACTGGTCGTACCGGGCCAGGTCGCTGACGCCTGCGGGATCCGGCGCCATCACACGACTCTGAGTGCTGACGCATTCGGAGGGTCTGACTGGTCCGGACCTGCTGGCCGCCTTCGTCTCGCGCTGAGTTCTCCCACTCCAAGGCCGCCCTCACATGATATGCCAGATGAGCGGGCACCATGACCCGAGTCAGATGTGCACCAAGGACATGCCTCACGAAGAGGTGGCCTTTATGGTGAACTACCTCTCGAACAGCAGGCTCCTGGAGGACTGGCGATTCGGCAAGGAGCCGTACTCCCGCGCCAACCCCCCGCCCGTGGTGAGTCGCCTTTCTTTTCTTTCTTTAGATTGTCTTCTTCTTGCCGGGTTTTGTTTTGACCAGTCGGCTTTGGTTAGAATCCCCTTCTTCACCCACCAGCCGGCACCTCGGGGCCGGCCCGTGAGTTCGTCGCCGACCGGGCGGAGAGCGACATCGACGACTCCGATCTGGGGGCGACGGCTCTGGAAGACGACGCCGAGGGAGAAGGAGGGACAGCAGGCGACTTCAGGCCTTCGGCTACCTTCGCCGACTGGCTTGAAGACAGCGCCGAGGGAGAAGTCGCCCCTCACCATCGGCCAGGAGCCAGCTAGCCTGGCGCGGGCTCTTCTGCCACGCCGGGCGCTCCAGGCGGCGGGAAGAAGCGCAGGGCCGTGCCGACCTTGTTTGGCAGTCGGCCGAAGAAGCCCAAGGGCTCGGCTGCGGTGACGCGGCGGGACGAGGCAGCCGCGAAGGCCATCCGCTTCCGTAAGGAAGTGAAGAAGCCGCCGTTGGTCTCCGCGTAAGTATTCTGTCTTCAAAGTTTTATTCTTTCTTCGTGATTTGTCTGAGTCTCTGCTTGCCCCTCTTTCTTCAGGGCTCCCCTCTCTCTTGAGCGGGTCGCCGCCGCCTCCGTCATGGGGTCAGCGGAGACGTCCGCCACCACTCGGCGGATTGACCCTGCTGCTGACCTCCGGGAGGCAACAGAGCGGAATGCGCAGGAGAGGCGCAATGAAGAAGAGGCCCTCCGCCTAGAGAAGGCGGAGGCCGACAGGGTGGAGGCCTCCGCTAAGAAAAAACTAGCGGAGGCCGAAGCTGCCGCCGCGGTGAAGCAGCAGGCTGAGGAAGCCGCACGCCGCCAGTCGGCCTTGCTTGTCACCCCGCTGAACTCTGCGCCGCCGCCTCCGGAGTTCATGGGGCCAACTGAAGAAGCCGGCGGGGAGAACCTCGTCGAGGAGAGGGAAGGCGGCGACCCCTCTACTCCGGACACGCACGTTCCGCCGCCGCCTCCGCCGCCCTCTGAAGGCACGCAAGGTGAGCAGCCAGCGGACCCTCCGGTGCCGCCGACTGAAGATGAGGCCGTGGCGAGGCTACTCCTCCAAGTCGGCTCGCCAACGCGCCGTCGTCTGGAGAAGGCGACTTCGGCACCCCGCCCCCTGGAAGCCGGCACCGCCAGCTCGGCGGCCCTAGACGCCGAAGCGACGAGCGCCGCACTTGTTGGGTGGGTGCAAGGAGGCGGCACAGGGTCGCTAAACCGGGCGCTCCTGGACGTACAGGCGAAGCTCCGTGCTGAGGGCGACGCTCTCCAGAGTTGCACCAAGGCGTTCCTAGCGTCACGGGCAGCCGTCCGGGTATGTTTTTCCTTTGGTCTTTGTTTTCTTGCTCCTCTCTGTGGGGGCGCGCCAGTGCACCCACTGGGTGTAGTCCCCAAGTTTCGGGCCGGCTGCTGAGCAGGTGGCCCGAAACTCCAATTGATGGACTTCTGGGTACTAACTTTGTCTGAAATGCTTGTCATGGGATTACCACAACCTCCACGTCACTGCCTTCAACCGTAACGTTGAAGAGCTGGGCAAGCAGACCGCCGACTTGGCAGAGAGCCGGAGTAAGTCCCCCTTTTTTTCTCTGCGGGGGCGCGCTAGCGCACCCGCGGGCTGTAGTCTCCGAGATTCGGGCCGGCTGCTGAGCAGCCGGGCCGGATCTCCCCGACGACCTACTTTATTGACGATTGTTGTCTTTCTTCCTTTCCTTCAGGAGCCAGCGCTGCTCTTCAACAGCAGCTGAGCGAAGCCAACTCCGCCCTGCGCGCCAAAGGGGAGGAGTGCAGCAAGCTCGCCACAGAGCGCGATCTCCTGGCCACTCAGTTGGCAGAGCAGAAGGAGCTGCTTGTGAAGTCGCAGAGGGAGGCGGAGGAGATGGAAACCGCCCTCTTGGCCGAGTTCGCGAGCGAGCGCTCCTCCTGGTCTGACAAGGAGGCACAACTGTCCTCCGGCTTCCACGAGATTGAAGACATCGTTGATGGTGAGCCTCTTTATTTTCTTTCTTGAGTTGCCAACTTAGATTGTGTCGACTCCTGGTTTTTGACTTGCTTCTTTGTTTCTTCGTGTCTGTGCAGACTTCTTCCCTGGGCAGTCGTAGGCCGCCATCCAAGCCATCGAGGCTGACCGTGAAGGTTGGAGGGCAGAGGGCGCAGAGATCGCCGCCGATGCCCCCCGAACTCTTGACGAGCACATCCTGAGCATCGAGGCTCGCCTCCGGCCGGCTCACCGGATGCTGCGCCGGCTCCAGTGCGTCGGTGCCCAAGCGATTCCCGCCCTTTGGCCAGATATGTAGGCTCCGCGCACCCCCAGCCTGATGGCCAACTGGCTGGAGGTCGCGCCTGGTCGTCTTGAGACCTGGAAGGGCTCTTCGGTCCCGGCTGGAGTGCGCCGGGCCTTGGAGTTCGTCAAGGCATGGTACCCGGGGCTGGATCTAGACCGGTTGGCCACGCTTCGGTCGGAGGCCCAGCCGGAGCTGGCGGCTGCGGAAGACGCCCTCGTCAAACGTGCTGTGGCGATCACCGAGTACACCGACACCAGCATCTTCGTCCCCGAGCGGTCTGAAGACGGCGAGGAGGTACCGCCGTAGTGGTTTGGGATGAACCCAGACTACGGCGAAGACTCGGCGGAGGTGATTGGCTCCAGCGTCGAGGAGGAGGACGAAGCGGAGGATGGAGGCGAGGCGGAGGCACCAGAAGACGGAGCAGACGGCCAGCCTCAGCCCGACCGCGCCTCCAGCAACGAGTCGCGTGCGACCGAGTCGACTGCCGCCGGAGGTGATCAAGCCGAGACTAGCCAGCCGGCTGCCCCGACGCCTGACGCTGGCGCCTCCTCCGTCCCTCCGAATTCGTCTGCTGCCTCCTAAGCTGCCGCTGTATCTTTTATTTTATCTGCTTCAGTAGTCTTTGAAGAACTTGTTAATTCGCATAATTCCACCCGCGGGATGTATTTTGAACCTCTACTCGATAATTCGGCCAAAGGCCTATGTTATGTAAATATATATATATCTATCTTTTCTTGCTCATTGTTCTTTTGGCTTTTTTCCTTTGCCGCTTTCTCTTAGTTGCCTGCCTTGCCAATCGGACAGCCGCTCTGCGGACTATTGCTGGATCAAGTGCTAGGCTACTTTGGGAAAGCAAGTACTTAGCCGATTTCAAGATTGTTTGAGCAAGTTGGATAGAAGACGACAATCCGACTATCCGAGAGTCGGTTTGCGAGAAAGGCTGGAAGCCGTCTTGAGCTATGTTTTATGCTTTGAGTCCTTAGCCATTTTTCATGCGAGTGCCCATTCTACCTTACTGCTGCCCATCGTATAGTCGCTCTGCGAGCTGCGACTTCTAACAGGAGACGGTTTTGGCGTTTACACACTACTTATCCGGCTGCAGGAAGCATTTCATAGTGCAAGGCGGCAATTCCCCGGGTCGACTTGTCGAGCCCGGTGCCAAAGGGCATGACGAAGAGTAACATACTTGTAGGCATAATTTTTATCATACAGACAAAAGAGGGCAGTCCCCGAGCTCGTCTTGGGGGGCCCAAAGTCTTGGTACTTTAATACAAAAGGTAGCATGGTACATACTGCATCAACTGTACAATCTTCGGAGGAGATTTGTATTCCATGGCCGCTCTGTCTCCTTGCCGGAGTCGTCCCTCTTGCGTGCTCGGGGCTTCTGAGCGTCGATCAGGTAGTAGGAATCGTTGCCAGTACTTTGCTGATGATGAAAGGGCCTTCCCAAGGCGCCGACAGCTTGTGCTGGCCGGCTGTTCACTGGATCAGTCGGAGCACAAGGTCGCCTTCTTGGAAAGATCTTGGCCTGACCTTCCTATTGTGGTATCGGCGCAGGCCTGCTGGTAGATGCTGGACCGGCTGAGTGCCAACAGCCGGCCCTCTTCCAGCAGATCGACATCGTCTCACCGTGCTTCTTCTGCTTCCTCCTTGGTGTACATGGTGACTCGTGGGGAGTCAAACTATATGTCCGTTGGGATGACGGCTTCGGCACCGTAGACGAGGAAGAAGGGCGTGAAGCCGGTTGACTTGTTTGGAGTCGTGCGCAGACTCCAGAGGATGGCTGGCAGCTCGTCGAGCCAGCAGCCAGCCGAGCGCTCCAGAGGCTCGATCAACTGAGGCTTGATGCCGGACAGGATGAGGCCGTTTGCTCGCTCCACTTGGCCGTTTGACTGCGGATGGGCGACGGACGCTAGGTTCAGTCGGATGCCCTGTGTTGCGCAGAAACGGGCCAAGGCGTCTTTGGCAAAATTTGTGCCGTTGTCGGTGATGATGCTGTGTGGTATGCCGTACCGAATTGTGTCGGGGCCGGCGAGCCGCCAACAGCGTGATCCATCTCCCGCTGGTAAGCTTCTGACAAGCATCTCATGCTGGCCAGCTTTTTCGCGCCTTCAACGAGCTGAAGGCGGCGCGCTTCTAACGTCTCCGCGTCAGCATCTTCCGGAATGGGCGTAGTCAGGTCTTGCAGCGCTGCGCCAAGTGAGTCGGGCGCTCCTCCGCCAGGGAACTCGTCATGACTGATGACTAGCACCTCAGTGACGGTGCTTCCGTCGCTCTCTGCGTGGGGGAGAGGTTCGTCGTAGACTACCATGTTGGTGGGGAACGCGTCGATCGACGCGGTGTCGGAGTCGACTAGCATCGGGTCGGTGGAGCCTACGGACTCCAAGTCTACGGCAGGCTCGCCGGAAACGTGGAGTTGATTGAGGAGGCCTGCGAGGAGGTTTTCGGGGCCGCCCGCGCCTGCGTCGGACGCAGGTTCGTCGGAGAGGCGGACCTCGCCGACAAGTTCGGCCAAGGAGCTGGCTGCGCAGGTGATCTCAACGTCGTGCAGCGCGTCGATGCAGACTTCGCCTGGCATGCCTGGCTGGCTGCGCTCGCCAGGGAGGAAAAGGGTTCCCGTCCAGAACAGATCTCCGGACGGCGGTGCACCAGGCCCCACTATGGGCGCCAAATGTCGGGGGTTTGGTGCGACATATGCCAACGGATGGCTTATCATGGTGGGGGCGAGTAGAACACCGCCGGTGCCTGGAAATGGGATGAGGCGAAGACATGCACGCCGGCGAATCTTACC
This sequence comes from Triticum aestivum, assembly GCF_018294505.1. Classification (NCBI taxonomy): domain Eukaryota; kingdom Viridiplantae; phylum Streptophyta; class Magnoliopsida; order Poales; family Poaceae; genus Triticum; species Triticum aestivum. The sequence goes on along the minus strand of NC_057812.1, from coordinate 565,991,693 downwards.
CAGCTTCGGGGCTCTCCGGGGAGATAATACCCCTACTGCTGCTCTGTGGGGTCTCCGCATGATCACTATGGCCAAGTGTTTACACGGTTGCTCCTTGAGCTGTTTCTGGTGGTAGAAGAGGGCAAGGCTAGCTCTCTCCTTCTATCTGTATGGTCTAGAACTACTGGGATCCAACCCCTTGCATGGGTGCCCTGGGGGGTTTATATAGGCCTACCCCCAGGGGTACAATGGTAATTCGACTGGGCGCGGGCCCAGCCGTCAGTGCCTCCGACCTCCGACTTCTCTGCCGACTGCTGGGGCCCGCCGACTGGTCTAGTACGGAGCCGACAGGCCGCGTCCGCCGCGGGCGGGTCTTGCCGGCCGCTGATTACTGTAGCCGTGCTTCTGATGATGCAGGCTTGGTCATGGGGTCGTGGCAACAGCCCCGCCGCCTGGCGGGCGATCACTGTGGCCACTCCCCATCTCATCTTGATTAATGGCGCGTGGGCCCCGGGGAAGGGCTCGGCCGACTCCCGACGGGTCTGACTGGCGGTTCTCCCGCCATCTCCCGAGGTCTCGCTGACTGGTAGGCCCCGCTGCCTCCAGGCCGTACAGACAAGCCGTCGTGGGTGCAAGACTCGGTACTATGGTGCTGATGTCAGGGCCGCCCGGGCAACACTGCCACGCCGCACGGAGATCTTCCCAGGTACGGCGTGTTGTGGCCATGCCTGCCCTCGGTAGGGGACGGGAGTGGGCTTCATTGTAGCCACGCCTCTGCCCCATCCCCTTTGATGAGGTCATGGTTTTGCTGGAGTCGCCGGCCGACTCCCCAAAGCCGGCTTCTCTGGAGGTCGTCCCTGGAACTCGGCCGTGAGCGGGCAGTCGGCCGCCCTGCCGTCGACTCCTCAAGAGACGGCTCTTCACCCTGGGGTCTTGAGGGGCGCAGCCTGCCCCGATGTCTTGAAAGGTTATGGGACTTGGGTTGGCCTACCCGTGGCCCATTACTTCGACAACATCCGTTGCATGGCAATCCCTACTCACTCACATTGATATCTATTGATGGGCATCTCCATAGCCCGTTGATACGCCTAGTTGATGTGAGACTATCTTCTCCTTTTTGTCTTCTCCACAACCACCATTTTATTCCACCTATAGTGCTATATCCATGGCTCACGCTCATGTATTGCGTGAAGATTGAAAAAGTTTTGAAAAAGTTAGAGTATGAAACAATTGCTTGGTTTGTCATCGGGGTTGTGCATGATTTAAATACTTTGTGTGGGGAAGATGGAGCATAGCCAGACTATATGATTTTGTAGGGATAACTTTCTTTGGCCATGTTATTTTGAGAAGACATAATTGCTTTGTTAGTATGCTTGAAGTATTATTATTTTCTATGTCAATATAAACTTTTGTCTTGAATCTTTCTAATCTGAATATTCTTACCACAATTAAGAAGATTTGCATTGAAATTACGCCAAGTAGCACTCTGCATCAAAAATTCTCTTTTTATCATTTACCTACTCGAGGACGAGCAGAAATTAAGCTTGGGGATGCATGATACATCTCCAACGTATCTATAATTTTTGATTGCTCCATGCTATATTATCTACTGTTTTGGACTATATTGGGCTTTATTTTCCACTTTTATATTATTTTTGGGAGTAACCTATTAACAGGAGGCCCAACCCAGAATTGCTGTTTTTTTTGCCTATTTCAGTGTTTCGGATAAACGGAATATCAAATGGAGTCCAAACGGAATAAAATCGTCGGGAATGTGATTTTCTCACTGAACGTGATCCAGGAGACTTGGACCCTACTGCAAGGGATCAAAGAGGAGGTCATGAGGGTGGGGGGCGCTCCCCCCCTAGGGCGCGCCCCCTGCCTCGTGGGCCCCTCGGTGCTCCACCGACGTACTCCTTCCTCCTATATATACACACGTACCCCCAAACGATCAGAACAGGAGCCAAAAACCTAATTCCACCGCCGCAACTTTCTGTATCCACGAGATCCCATCTTGGGGCCTGTTCCGGAGCTCCACCAGAGGAGGGCCGTCATCACGGAGGGCTTCTATATCATCACAGCCTCTCCGATGAAGTGTGAGTAGTTTACCTCAGACCTTCGGGTCCATAGTTAGTAGCTAGATGGCTTCTTCTCTCTCTTTGAATCTCAATACAAAGTTCTCCCCCTCTCTCATGGAGATCTATTTGATGTAATCTTCTTTTTGCGGTGTGTTTGTTGAGACCGATGAATTGTGGGTTTATGATCAAGTCTATCTATGAATAATATTTGAATCTTCTCTGAATTCTTTTATGTATGATTGGTTATCTTCGCAAGTCTCTTCAAATTATCCGTTTGGTTTGGCCAACTAGATTGGGAGTTCTTGCCATGGGAGAAGTGCTTAACTTTGGGTTCGATCTTGTGGTGTCCTTACCCAGTGACAGAAGGGGCAGCAAGGCACGTATTGTATCGTTGCCATCGAGGATAACAAGATGGGGTTTATTTCATATTGCATGAATTTATGTCTCTACATCATGTCATCTTGCTTAAGGCGTTACTCTGTTTTTAACTTAATACTCTAGATGCATGCTGGATAGCGGTCGATGAGTGGAGTAATAGTAGTAGATGCAGAATCGTTTTGATCTACTTGTCATGGACGTGATGCCTATATACATGATCATGCCTAGATATTCTCATAATTATGCTCAGTTCTATCAATTGCTCAACAGTAATTTGTTCACCCACCGTAGAATACTTATGCTCTTGAGAGAAGCCACTAGTGAAACCTATGGCCCCCAGGTCTATTCTCATCATATCAATCTCCATCACTTTAATATTGTTTTGCTTTTTTACTTTGCCTTTACTTTTTACTTTGCATCTTTATATCAAAAATACCAAAAAAAATTATATCTATTAGATCTCACTCTCGTAAGTGACCGTGAAGGGCTTGACAACCCCTAATCGCGTTGGTTGCGAGTAGCTATCGCTTTGTGCAGGTACGAGGGACTTGAGCGTGGGCTCCTACTGGATTGATACCTTGGTTCTCAAAAACTGAGGGAAATACTTACGCTACTCTGCTGCATCATCCCTTCCTCTTCGGGGAAAACCAACGCAAGCTCAAGACATAGCAGCGTGCCGACCGCGATCACGTCGACTTTGGAACCATTTCCCACGCGCATCGTCACCTCGTCCTTAGCCAATCTTCGCTTAATCCGTAGCCCCTGTTTCGAGTTTGCAAATATTAGCAATAGAACCAGTATCAAATACCCAGGTGCTACTGCGAGCATTAGTAAGGTACACATCAATAACATGTATATCACATATACCTTTGTTCACCTTGCCATCCTTCTTATCCGCCAAATACTTGGGGCAGTTCCGCTTCCAGTGACCAGTCTGCTTGCAGTAGAAGCACTCAGTCTCATGCTTAGGTCTAGCCTTGGATTTCTTCTCCTGAGCAGAAACTTGCTTGCTTTTCTTCTTGAAGTCCGCTTCTTCTTCCCTTTGCCATTTTTCTTGAAACTGGTGGTCTTATTGACCATCAACACTTGATGCTCCTTCTTGATTTCTACCTCCGCTGCCTTTAGCATTGTGAAGAGCTCGGGAATTGTCTTATCCATCCCTTGCATATTATAGTTCATCACAAAGCTCTTGTAGCTTGGTGGCAGTGATTGGAGAATTCTGTCAATGATGCTATCATCCGGAAGATTAACTCCTAGTTGAATCAAGTGATTGCAGTACCCAGACATCTTGAGTATATGCTCACTCACAGAACTATTCTCCTCCATCTTGCAGCTGTAGAACTTATTGGAGACTTCATATCTCTCAATCCGAGCATTCTTGAAATATTAACTTCAACTCCTGGAACATCACATATGCTCCATGACATTCAAAACATCGTTGAAGTCCCGGTTCTAAGCCGTAAAGCATGGCACACTGAACTATTGAGTAGTCATCAGCTTTGCTCTGCCAAACGTTCTTAATGTTGTCAGTTGCATCAGCAGCAGGCCTGGCACTCAGCAGTGCTTCCAGGACGTAATTCTTCTGAGTAGCAATGAGGATAATCCTCAAGTTACGGACCCAGTCCGTGTAATTGCTACCATCATCTTTCAACTTTGCTTTCTCAAGGAACGCATTAAAATTCAACGGAACAACAGCACGGGCCATCTATCTACAATCAACATAGACAAGCAAGATACTATCAGGTACTAAGTTCATGATAAATTTAAGTTCAATTAATCATATTATTTAAGAACTCCCACTTAGATAGACATCCCTCTAATCATCTAAGTGATTACGTGATCCATATCAACTAAACCATGTCCGATCATCATGTGAGATGGAGTAGTATCAATGGTGAACATCACTATGTTGATCATATCTACTATATGATTCACGCTCGACCTTTCGGTCTCTGTGTTCCGAGGCCATATCTGTTAAATGCTAGGCTCGTCAAGTTTAACCTGAGTATTCCGCGTGGGCAACTGTTTTGCACCCGTTGTATTTGAACCTAGAGCCTATCACACCCGATCATCACGTGGTGTCTCAGCACGAAGAACTTTCGCAACGATGTATACTCAGGGAGGACACTTATACTTTGATAATTTAGTGAGGGATCATCTTATAATGCTACCATCAATGAAAGCAAGATAAGATGCATAAAAGATAAACATCACATGCAATCAATATAAGTGATATGATATGGCCATCATCATCTTGTGCTTGTGATCTCCATCTCCGAAGCACCGTCATGATCACCATTGTCACCGATGCGACACCTTGATCTCCATCATAGCATCGTTGTCGTCTCGCCAATCTTATGCTTCCACGACTATCACTACCGCTTAGTGATAAAGTAAAGCATTACAGGGTGATTGATTGCATACAATAAAGCGACAACCATATGGCTCCTACCAGTTGCCGATAACTCGGTTACAAAACATGATCATCTCATACAATAAAATTTAGCATCATGTCTTGACCATATCACATCACAACATGCCCTGCAAAAACAAGTTAGACGTCCTCTACTTTGTTGTTGCAAATTTTACGTGGCTGCTACGGGCTTAGCAAGAACCGTTCTTACCTACGCATCAAAACCACAATGATAGTTTGTCAAGTTGGTGCTGTTTTAACCTTCTCAAGGACCGGGCATAGCCACACTCGGTTCAACTAAAGTTGGAGAAACTGACACCCGCTAGCCACCTGTGTGCAAAGCACGTCGATAGAACCAGTCTCGCGTAAGCGTACGCGTAATGTCGGTCCGGGCCGCTTCATCCAACAATACCGCCGAACCAAAGTATGACATGATGGTAAGCAGTATGACTTATATCGCCCACAACTCACTTGTGTTCTACTCGTGCATATGACATCTAGGCGTAAAACCAGGCTCGGATACCACTGTTGGGTAATGTAGTAATTTCAAAAAAATTCCTACGCACACGCAAGATCACGGTGATGCATAGCAACGAGAGGGGAGAGTGTTGTCCACGTACCCTCGTAGACCATAAGCGGAAGAGTTAGCACAACGTGGTTGATGTAGTCATACGTCTTCACGATCCAACCGATCAAGTACCGAACGTACGGCACCTCCGAGTTCAGCACACGTTCAGCCCGATGACGTCCCTCGAACTCCGATCCAGCCGAGTGTTGAGGGAGAGTTTTGTCAGCATGACGGCATGGTGACAATGATGATGTTGTACCGACGCAGGGCTTCGCCTAAGCACCGCTACAATATTATCAGGGTGGACTATGGTGGAGGGGGGCACCGCACACGACTAAAAGATCAAACAATTAATTGTTCTATGGGGTGCCCCCTGCCCCCGTATATAAAGGAGCAAGGGGAGGAGGCGGCCGGCCAGGGAGAGGCGCGCCAAGGGGGAGTCCTACTCCCACTAGGAGTAGGACTCCTCCTATTCCTAGTAGGAGTAGGAGAGGGGGAAGGAAAGGGAGAGGGGGAGAAGGAAAGAGGGGGCCGGCCCCCTTGCCCTAAACCAATTCAGTTTGGGCCTTGGGGGCGCGCCCCACACTCCCCTTGCTGCCCTCTATTTCCACTAAGGCCCATGTAGGCCCATTAAGCCCCCGGGGGGTTCCGGTAACCTCCCGGTACTCTGGTAAAATCCCGATTTCACCCGGAACACTTCCGATATCCAAACATAGGCTTCCAATATATCAATCTTCATGTCTCGACCATTTCGAGACTCCTCGTCATGTCCGGGATCACATTCGGGACTCCGAACAACCTTCGGTACATCAAAACATATAAACTCATAATATAACCGTCATCGAAACGTTAAGCGTGCGGACCCTACGGGTTCGAGAACTATGTAGACATGACCGAGACATGTCTCCAGTCAATAACCAATAGCGGAACCTGGATGTTCATATTGGCTCCCACATATTCTACGAAGATCTTTATTGGTCAAACCACATAACAACATACATTGCTCCCTTCGTTATTGGTATGTTACTTGCCCGAGATTCGATCATCGGTATCTCAATACCTAGTTTAATCTCGTTATCGGCAAGTCTCTTTACTCGTTTTGTAATACATCATCCCGCAACTAACTCATTAGTTGCAATGCTTGCAAGGCTTAAGTGATATTCATTACTGAGAGGGCCCAGAGATACCTCTCCGACAATCGGAGTGACAAATCCTAATCTCGAAATATGCCAACCCAACAAGTACCTTCGGAGACACCTGTAGAGCACCTTTATAATCACCCAGTTACGTTGTGACATTTGGTAGCACACAAAGTGTTCCTCTGGTTAATGGGAGTTGCATAATCTCATAGTCATAGGAACATGTATAAGTCATGAAGAAAGCAATAACAACATACTAAACGGTCGGGTGCTAAGCTAACAGAATGGGTCAAGTCAATCACATCATTCTCCTAATGATGTGATCTCATTAATCAAATGACAACACTTTGTCTATGGTTAGGAAACTTAACCATCTCTGATCAATGAGCTAGTCAAGTAGAGGCATACTAGTGACATACTGTTTGTCTATGTATTCACACGTATTATGTTTCCTGTTAATACAATTCTAGCATGAATAATAAACATTTATCATGATATAAGTAAATAAATAATAACTTTATTATTGCCTCTAGGGAATATTTCCTTCAGTATTATGGAACGAGTAAAGAGACTTGCCGGTAACGAGATTGAACTAGGTATTGAGATACCGACGATCGAATCTCGGGCAAGTAACATACCGATGACAAAGGGAACAACGTATGTTGTTATGCGGTCTGACCGATAAAGATCTTCGTAGAATATGTAGGAGCCAATATGGGCATCCAGGTCCCGCTATTGGTTATTGACCAAAGAGGTGTCTCGGTCATGTCTACATAGTTCTCGAACCCATAGGGCCCGCACGCTTAACATTCGTTGATGATATAGTACGATGAGTTATGTATGTTGGTGACCGAATGTTGTTCGGAGTTCCAGATAAGATCACGGACATGACGAGGAACTCCGGAATGGTCCGGAGATAAAGATTGATATATGGGATAATAGTGTTTGGACTCCGGAAGGGTTCCGGAATTCACCGGAAGGGGTTCTGGATGTTTCCCTAAATGTTGGGGTACGAGAACACTTTATTTGGGCCAAAGGGGAAAGCCCACAAGGTTTTTGGAAAGCGCAAATGGAAGTTTTGCGGAGTCCAGGGACCAGATGCCAGGGTCCCTGGCGTCTAGGTCCAGATGCAGGGAACCCTGGCGTCTGGCCCTGGAGTCCGAGAAGGACTCTTGCCTTTCGGGTGAAACCGACTTTGTGGAGGCTTTCACTACAAGTTTCGACCCCAAGGCTCAACATATAAATGTATGGGTAGGGATAGCACCCAAGACTCATCAAGAAACACCAAGCCGTGTGCCGGCAACCCCGTACCCTCTAGTTTATCCTCCGTCATAGTTTTCGTAGTGCTTAGGCGAAGCCCTACGGAGATTGTTCTTCACCAACACCGTCACCACGCCGTCATGCTGCTGGAACTCATCTACTACTTCACCCCTCTTACTGGATCGAGAAGGCGAGGACGTCACCGAGCCGAACGTGTGCAGAACTCGGTGGTGCCGTGCTTTGGGTACTTGGATCGGTTGGATCGTGAGGACGTACGACTACATCAACCGCGTTGATATAACGCTTCCGCGAACGGTCTATGAGGGTACGTAGACAACACTCTCCCCTCTCATTGCTATGCATCACCATGATCCTGTGTGTGCATAGGATTTTTTGAAATTACTATGTTTCCCAACAGTGGCATCCGAGCCAGTGTTTATGCGTAGATGTTATATGCACGAGTAGAACACAAGTGAGTTGTGGGCGATATAAGTCATACTGCTTACCAGCATGTCATACTTTGGTTCGGCGGTATTGTTGGATGAAGCGGCCTGGACCGACATTACGCGTACGCTTACGCGAGACTGGTTCTACCGACATGCTTTGCACACAGGTGGCTGGCGGGTGTCAGTTTCTCCAACTTTAGTTGAATCGAGTGTGGCTACGCCTGGTCCTTGAGAAGGTTAAAACAACACTAACTTGATGAACTATCGTTGTGGTTTTGGTGCGTAGGTAAGAACGGTTCTTGCTCAGCCCGTAGCAGCCACGTAAAACTTGCAACAACAAAGTTGAGGATGTCTAACTTGTTTTTGCAGGGCATGATGTGATGTGATATGGTCAAGGCATGATGCTATATTTTATTGTATGAGATGATCATGTTTTGTAACTGAGTTATCGTCAACTAGCAGGAGCCATATGGTTGTCTCTTTATTGTATGCAATACAAACGCCCTATAATGCTTTACTTTATCAGTAAGCGGGAGCGATAGTCGTAGAAGCATAAGTTGGCGAGACGACAACGATGCTATGATGGAGATCAAGGTGTCGCGCCGGTGACGATGGTGATCATGACGATGCTTTGGAGATGGAGATCAAAGGCACAAGATGATGATGACCATATCATGTCACATATTTTGATTGCATGTGATGTTTATCTTTTATACATCTTATTTTGCTTAGTTCGACGGTAGCTTTATAAGATGATCTCTCACTAATTATCAAGGTACAAGTGTTCTCCCTGAGTATGCACCGTTGCAAAAGTTCTTCGTGCTGAGACACCACGTGATGATCTGGTGTGATAGGCTCTACGTTCAAATACAACGGGTGCAAAATAGTTGCACACGCGGAATACTCAGGTTAAACTTGACGAGCCTAGCATATAACAGATATGGCCTCGGAACACGGACACCGAAAGGTCGAGCGTGAATGACATAGTAGATATGATCAACATAGTGATGTTCACCATTGAAACTACTCCATCTCACGTGACGATCGAACATGGTTTAGTTGATATGGATCACGTGATCACTTAGAGGATTAGAGGGATGTCTATCTAAGTGGGAGTTCTTAAGTAATTTGATTAATTGAACTTAAATTTATCATGAACTTAGTCCTGGTAGTATTAGCATATCTATGTTGTAGATCAATAGCTCACGTTTAGCTCCCTTGTTTTATTTTTGATATGTTCCTAGAGAAAACTAAGTTGAAAGATGTTAGTAGCAATGATGCGGATTGGATCTGTGATCTGAGGTTTATCCTCATTGCTGCACAGAAGAATTATATCCTTGATGCACCACTAGGTGACAGACCTATTGCAGGAGCAGATGCAGACGTTATGAACGTTTGGCTAGCTCAATATGATGACTACTTGATAGTTTAGTGCACCATGCTTAAACGGCTTAGAATCGGGACTTCAAAGACGTTTTGAACATCATGGACCATATGAGATGTTCCAGGAGTTGAAGTTAATATTTCAAGCAAATACCCGAGTTGAGAGATATGAAGTCTCCAACAAGTTCTATAGCTAAAAGATGGAGGAGAATAACTCAAGCAGTGAGGATGTGCTCAGATTGTCTGGGTACTACAATTGCTTGAATCAAGTGGGAGTTAATCTTCCAGATAAAATATTGATTGACAGAATTCTCTAGTCACCATCACCAAGTTAGTAGAACTTCGTGATGAACTATAATATGCAAGGGATAACGGAAACGATGCCCAAGCTCTTCGTGATGCTGAAATCAACGAAGGTAGAAATCAAGAAAAGCATCAAGTGTTGATGCTAAACATAACCACTAGTTTCAAGTAAAGGGGCAAAGGGAACAAAGGGGAACTTCAAGAAGAATGGCAGGCAAGTTGCTGCTCAAGTGAAAAAACCGAAGTCTGGACCTAAGCCTGAAACTGAGTGCTTCTACTGCAAAGGGACTGGTCACTGGAAGCGGAACTACCCCAAGTAATTGGCAGATAAGAAGGATGGCAGAGTGAACATAGGTATATTTGATATACATGTTATTGATGTGTACTTTACTAGTGTGTCGGATGTGGGGTTCCGGCAAATCCTTAAGGTACGAACACTAGGGTGCGCGCGAAGTCTTTCCCTCCTACCAATCTATGCCCTAGCTCACTAAGATCTCGCGGACAAACTCGATGAACTCGCAATACAGAAAGACACAAGGTTTATACTGGTCCGGGCCACCGTTGTGGTGTAATACCCTACTCCAGTGTGGTGGTGGTGGATTGCCTCTAGGGCTGATGATGAACAGTACAAGGGAAGAACAGCCTCCGGAGGTTGAGGTGTTCTTGTGGTTAGGCTCTCGATTGGGTTGGATCAAGTTGAGATGAGATGCTCTCTCTCCCTCGGATCCGATCCCCCCTACTATGGTGGCTAGCTCTACTTATATAGGCCCTGGTCCTCTTCCCAAATATCGAGCGGGAAGGGAGCCAACAATGGTGGGCTAATTTGAAGGGGGACAGCTAGTACAAGCTATCTTGACAAAAGTGGTCTTCGCCTGCCAAAGGCTCTGGTGGTGACGCTGTCTTGGGCTCCACGATGACCTCCGTATTGCCATCCTCCTGTTCTTGGTCTCGTTGCACCAATATAGCAAGCTTTGCCTGATGCCTCGGTACTCTTCGCCTGCGCTGGCCTCCTTAGCACCAAAGAGGAAACAAGGACGCTGCATGCACTGGTGCCCGCCTGGCGCCCACTTGGTATCATGCGTCATGGCTCACGTCACGAGGGCTTCGTGAGGTTTGCCCCGCCTTGATATCTCCGCTCCTCGTGAGCCTGCCTAGCTAGGCTAATCCAGAGGAGGCCTTGCGTCGTCCGCCTCGCGAGGCTTGGACCCTCGTGAGGGTCTTGAATGCTTTGTTAGTGAAGATGGGCTGTATGGCCTGCTGGCTTGGTCCCGCCGTTGGCCGCAGGTAGGCAAGTCTGGGGACCCCTGTTCCCAGGACGCCGACAGTAGCCCCCGGGCCCAAGGTGCACTCGGGCTTGGCTTCACGGCGAAGCCAAGCGCCAAGTACGGAGCGCCGTGGGCCCCCAAAGCATGCGGCCTTGATTGACGCGTGGTGGATGATTGGAGTGAGTGTCTCCGCTTCCCCACGCTGTCCTTGAATCCGCCTGGCTATGCGGCCCCGCCTATTACACAGTTATTCTTCTTCCGCCACACACGGCTCTTCCAATCTCCCTGCTGCCTCGACGCCCTACTCCACCTTCTCAGTCCGACATGTGCTCCGCCCTCTTCACCGCCATGGCGCCAAAACAATCAAAGAAGGGGAAGAAACCTATGTCCTCTGCTACCTCTTGAGCAATGCGTTGGATTTCCTTGAAGAGGAAAGGATGATGCAGCAAAGTAGCGTAAGTATTTCCCTCAGTTTTTGAGAACCAAGGTATCAATCTAGTAGGAGGCTACGCATGAGTCCCTCATACCTGCACAAACAAATAACTCCTCGCAACCAACACGATAAGGGGTTGTCAATCCCTTCACGGTCACTTACGAGAGTGAGATCTGATAGATATGATAGAATAATATTTTTGGTATTTTTGTGATAAAGATGCAAAGTAAAATAAAAGCAAAGTAAAAAGCAAAGGAAATAACTAAGTATTGGAAGATTAATATGATGAAGATAGACCCGGGGGGCATAGGTTTCACTAGTGGCTTCTCTCAAGAGCATAAGTATTTTACGGTGGGTGAACGAATTACTGTTGAGCAATTGACAGAATTGAGCATAGTTATGAGAATATCTAGGTATGATCATGTATATAGGCATCACGTCCGAGACAAGTAGACCGACTCCTGCCTGCATCTACTACTATTACTCCACTCATCGACCACTATCCAGCATGCATCTAGAGTATTAAGTTCATGAAAACAGAGTAACTCCTTAAGCAAGATGACATGATGTAGAGGGATAAATTCATGCAATATGATAAAAACCCCATCTTGTTATCCTCGATGGCCACAATACAATACGTGCCTTGCTGCCCGTATTGTCACTGGGAAAGGACACCGCAAGATTGAACCCAAAGCTAAGCACTTCTCCCATTGCAAGAAAGATCAATCTAGTAGGCCAAACCAAACTGATAATTTGAAGAGACTTACAAAGATAACCAATCATACATAAAAGAATTCATAGAAGATTCAAATATTGTTCATAGATAATCTTGATCATCAACCCACAATTCATCGGTCTCAACAAACACACCGCAAAAAGAAGATTACATCGAATAGATCTCCACAAGAGAGGGGGAGAACATTGTATTGAGATCCAAAAAGAGAGAAGAAGCCATCTAGCTAATAACTATGGACCCGAAGGTTTGAGGTAAACTACTCACACTTCATCGGAGAGGCTATGGTGTTGGTGTAGAAGCCCTCCGTGATGGATGCCCCTTCCGGCGGAGCTCCGAAACAGGCCCCAAGATGGGATCTCGTGGATACAGAAGGTTGCGGTGGTGGAATTAGGTTTTTGGCTCCGTATCTGATCGTTTGGGGGTATGTAGGTATATATAGGAGGAAGGAGTACGTCGGTGGAGCAACAGGGGCCCCACGAGGGTGGAGGGCACGCCTGGGGGGGGGGGGGATAGGCGCGCCCCCTACCTCGTGGCTTCCTCCTTTATTTCTTGACGTAGGGTCCAAGTCTCCTGGGTCTTGTTCATTCCAAAAATCACGTTCCCGAAGGTTTCATTCCGTTTGGACTCCGTTTGATATTCCTTTTCTTCGAAACCCTAAAATAGGCAAAAACAGCAATTCTGGGTTGGGCCTCCGGTTAATAGGTTAGTCCCAAAAATAATATAAAAGTGGATAATAAAGCCCAAAAATGTCCAAAACAGTAGATAATATAGCATGGAGCAATCAAAAATTATAGATACGTTGGAGACGTATCAAGCATCCCCAAGCTTAATTCCTGCTCGTCCTCGAGTAGGTAAATGATAAAAAGATAATTTTTGATGTGAAGTGCTACTTGGCATAATTTTAATGTAATTCTTCTTAATTGTGGTATGAATATTCAGATCCGAAAGATTCAAGATAAAAGTTTAATATTGACATAAAAATAATGATACTTTAAGCATACTAACAAAGCAATCATGTCTTCTCAAAATAACATGGCCAATGAAAGTTATCCCTACAAAATCATATAGTCTGGCTATGCTCTATCTTCACCACACAAAGTATTTAAATCATGCACAACCCGGATGACAAGCCAAGCAATTGTTTCGTACTTTTGACATTGTCAAACTTTTTCAATCTTCACGCAATACATGAGCGTGAGCCATGGATATAGCACTATATGTGGAATAGAATGGTGGTTGTGGAGAAAAAAAAAAGGGAGAAGATAGTCTCACATCAACTAGGCGTATCAACAGGCTATGGAGATGCCCATCAATAGATATCAATGTGAGTGAGTAGGGATTGCCATGCAACAGATGCACTAGAGCTATAAGTATATGAAAGCTCAACAAAAGAAACTAAGTGGGTGTGCATCCAACTTGCTTGCTCATGAAGACCTAGGGCATTTTGAGGAAGCCCATCATTGGAATATACAAGCCAAGTTCTATAATGAAAAATTCCCACTAGTATATGAAAGTGACGAAATGAGAGACTCTCTATCATGAATATCATGGTGCTACTTTGAAGCACAAGTGTGCTAAAGGATAGTAACATTGTCCCTTCTCTCTTTTTCTCTCATTTTTTATTTGGGATTATTTGGCCTCTTTTTATTTTTCGTCCGGGGTCTCATCCTGACTCGTGGGGGAATCATAGTCTCCATCATCCTTTCCTCACTAGGACAATGCTCTAATAATGATGATCATCACACTTTTATTTTCTTACAACTCAACAATTACAACTGGATACTTAGAACAAAATATTACTCTATATGAATGCCTCCGGCGGTGTACCGGGATATGCAATGAATCAAGAGTGACATGTATTAAAGAATTATGAATGGTGGCTTTGCCACAAATATGATGTCAACTACATGATCATGCTAAGCAATATGACAATGATGGAGTGTGTCATAATAAATGGAACAGTGGAAAGTTGCATGGCAATATATCTCGGAATGGCTATGGAAATGCCATAATAGGTAGGTATGGTGGCTGTTTTGAGGAAGGTATATGGTGGGTGTATGATATCGACGAAAGGTGCTCGGTATTAGAGAGGCTAGCAATGGTGGAAGGAAGAAAAGTGTGTATAATCCATGGACTCAACATTAGTCATAAAGAACTCATATACTTATTGCAAAAATCTACAAGTTATCAAAGCAAAGTATTACACGCATGCTCCTAGGGGGATAGATTGGTAGGAAAAGACCATCGCTCGTCCCCGACCGCCACTCATAAGGAAGACAATAAAAAAATAAATCATGCTCCGACTTCATCACATAACGGTTCACCATACGTGCATGCTACGAGAATCACAAACTTTAACACAAGTATTTCTCAAATTCACAACTACCCAACTAGTTCAAATTTAATATCACCATCTTCATATCTCAAAACAATTATCAAGCATCAAACTTCTCATAGCATTCAACACACTCATAAGAAAGTTTTTACTATTCTTGAATACCAAGCATATTAGGATTATTTAAGCAAATTACCATGCTATTTAAGACTCTCAAAATAATATAATTGAAGCATGAGAGATCAATAGTTTCTATAAAACAATTCCACCACCATGCTCTAAAAAATATAAGTGAAGTACTAGAGCAAAAACTATATAACTCAAATGATATAAGCGAAGCACATAGAGTATTCTAAAAAATTCCAAATCATGTATGGTTCTCTCAAAAGGTGTGTACAGAAAGGATGATTGTGGTAAACTAAAAATAAAAGACTCAAATCATACAAGACGCTCCAAGCAAAACACATATCATGTGGTGAATAAAAATTTAGCTCCAAGTAAAGTTACCGATAGAAGTAGACGAAAGAGGGGATACCTTCTGGGGCATCCCCAAGCTTTGGATTTTAGGTGTCCTTAGATTATCTTGGGGGTTCCATGGGCATCCCCAAGATTAGGATCTTGCCACTCCTTGTTCCATAATCCATCAAATCTTTACCCAAAACTTGAAAATTTCACAACACAAAACTTAAAGTAGAAAATCTCGTGAGTTAGCGAAAGAAAACAAAAGACCACTTCAAGGTACTGTAATGAACTCATTATTTATTTATATTGGTGTTGAACCTACTGTATTCCAACTTCTCTATTGTTTATAAACTATTTTACTAGCCATATATTCATCAAAATAAGCAAACAACTCACGAAAAACAGAATCTGTCAGAAACAGAACAGTCTGTAGTAATCTGTAGCTAGCGCAAGATCTGGAACCCCAAAAATTCTAAAATAAATTTCTGGACGTGAGGAATTTATATATTAATCATATTCAAAAAGAATTAACTAAATACCACTTTCCAAATAAAAATGGCAGAAGTTCTCGTGAGCGCTAAAGTTTCTGTTTTTTTACAGCAAGATAACAAGACTTTCCCCAAGTCTTCCCAACGGTTCTACTTGGCACAAACACTAATTAAACACAAAAAACACAACCAAAACAGAGGCTAGGTAAATTATTTATTACTAAACAGGAGCAATAAGCAAGGAATAAAAATAAAATTGGGTTGCCTCCCAACAAGCGCTATCGTTTAACACCCCTAGCTAGGCATAAAAACAAGGATAGATCTAGGTAGTGCCATCTTTGGTTTTAGGGAAAAAGAGAGCAAACTTGTTATCTATGGAATTGATCTTTCTATTTTGACAAAGTACATGTCCATTAATGGTAGAATAAAGATTAAGAATGTTGCAAAAATTGGCATCTAGGCTAGCTTTTATCTCTTTAATAGATTCATTTTGGTAAGAAAGCAAAAGAGATGTGATTTCAGCTTTCTCGTTAATGGGGTGCCCAAATATAGTTTTAATCCTCTCATAGGTATCTATGGGGTCCCCTTCAAGAAAACCCTCCTCTAAAATAGAATCTAAAACTTGTTTGAATGAAGCGGTCAGCCCAACATAAAAGCCTTTTAAGTAAACCTCAATTTGATATTGGGGTACATAGCTAGCCCGGATCCTTAACAGCCTATCCCAAGCATCTTTCAAAGATTCATCAAGTAAATAACGAAAAATTCCAGAGTCATCTTCATCAAAATTACTAAGGTTCTCATTGATAACTCCGGCAATTTTTTCCATAGCATTTCAATTTATGAGTTTAGATAAGATAGCAGGATTGTCTAAAGCACTAGAACTTGGGAGAGAACCCCCAATTCTTTTTGGTTCCGACATGGCGAGGGAAAAGCGAGCGAAAAGAGGAAAATAGAGAAAGAGAGGGAGGACAGAGAGAGAGGGCGAATAAAACGGCAAGGGTGAAGTGGGGGAGAGGAAAACGAGAGGCAAATGGCAAATAATGTAATGCGGGAGATGAGGGTTGTGATGGGTACTTACGAGAGTGAGATCTGATAGATATGATAGAATAATATTTTTGGTATTTTTGTGATAAAGATGCAAAGTAAAATAAAAGCAAAGTAAAAAGCAAAGGAAATAACTAAGTATTGGAAGATTAATATGATGAAGATAGACCCGGGGGCCATAGGTTTCACTAGTGGCTTCTCGCAAGAGCATAAGTATTTTACGGTGTGTGAACGAATTACTGTTGAGCAATTGACAGAATTGAGCATAGTTATGAGAATATCTAGGTATGATCATGTATATAGGCATCATGTCCGAGACAAGTAGATCGACTCCTGCCTGCATCTACTACTATTACTCCACTCGTCGACCGCTATCCAGCATGCATCTAGAGTATTAAGTTCATGAAAACAGAGTAACATTAAGCAAGATGACATGATGTAGAGGGATAAATTCATGCAATATGATAAAAACCCCATCTTGTTATCCTCGATGGCAACAATACAATATGTGCCTTGCTGCCCCTACTGTCACTGGGAAAGGACACCGCAAGATTGAACCCAAAGCTAAGCACTTCTCCCGTTGCAAGAAAGATCAATCTAGTAGGCCAAACCAAACTGATAATTTTGAAGAGACTTGCAAAGATAACCAATCATACATAAAAGAATTCAGAGAAGATTCAAATATTGTTCATAGATAATCTTGATCATAAACCCACAATTCATCGGTCTCAACAAACACACCATAAAAATAAGATTACATCGAATAGATCTCCACAAGAGAGGGGGAGAACATTGTATTGAGATCCAAAAAGAGAGAAGAAGCCATCTAGCTAATAACTATGGACCCGAAGGTCTGAGGTAAACTACTCACACTTCATCGGAGAGGCTATGGTGTTGATGTAGAAGCCCTCCGTGATGGATGCCCCCTCTGGCAGAGCTCCGTAACAGGCCCCAAGATGGGATCTCGTGGATACACAAGGTTGCGGCGGTGGAATTAGGTTTTTGGCTCCGTATCTGATCGTTTGGGGGTATGTAGGTATATATAGGAGGAAGGAGTACGTCGGTGGAGCAACAGGGGGCCCACGAGGGTGGAGGGCGCACCTAGGGGGGGGGGTAGGCGCGCCCCCTACCTTGTGGCTTCCTCCTTTATTTCTTGACATAGGGTCCAAGTCTCCTGGGTCTTGTTCGTTCCAAAAATCACGTTCCCGAATGTTTCATTCCGTTTGGACTCCGTTTGATATTCCTTTTCTTCGAAACCCTAAAATAGGCAAAAACATTAATTCTAGGCTGGGCCTCCGGTTAATAGGTTAGTCCCAAAAATAATATAAAAGTGGATAATAAAGCCCAAAAATGTCCAAAACAGTAGATAATATAGCATGGAGCAATCAAAAATTATAGATACGTTGGATACGTATCATCCTCGCCGACTGCGCCTCCATCCTTCGAGCTGGCGCTCGGCCAGCCTCGTGTGCTCAACGACGAGGCAAAAATAGAAATGAACTCAAAAGGTTATTAGCTAAATGGAGTAAGCAATCTCTAAATGCTAGAATGAAACCTGACCCTGCTTTTGCTACTTCACCTATCTTTGTTACTGATAAGGATTATGAATTCTCTATTGATCCTGATATAATTATTTTGGTTGAATCTGATCCTTTTCATGGTTATGAATTTGAAACTGTTGTGGCACATCTTACTAAATTAAATGATATAGCTACCCTGTTCACTAAAGATGAGAGAACTCGTTACTTTTACATCCTCAACATATTTTTGTTCTCATTAAAGGGTGATGCTAAGATATGGTTTAATTCTCTTGATCCTGGTTGTGTGCGTAGTCCCCAGGATATGATTTATTACTTCTCTGCTAAATATTTCCCTGCTCATAAGAAACAAGCTGCTTTAAGGGATATATATAATTTTGTGCAAATTGAAGAAGAGAGTCTCCCACAAGCTTGGGGGAGGCTTCTCCAATTACTTAATGCTTTGCCTGATCATCCTCTTAAGAAAAATGAAATACTTGATATCTTTTATAGTGGACTAACCGATGCCTCCAGAGATTACCTGGATAGTTGTGCTGGTTCTGTTTTCAGGGAAAGAACACCGGATGAAGCTGAAATTCTATTGAATAATATGTTGACAAATGAAAATAATTGGACACCTCCGGAGCCAATTCCTGATCCTATTCCTAAACCAACTCCGAAGAAGAGGGGTATTCTATTTCTCAGTCCTGAAGATATGCAAGAGGCAAAGAAATCTATGAAAGAAAAAGGTATTAAAGCTGAAGATGTTAAGAATTTACCTCCTATTGAAGAAATACATGGTCTTAATTTACCGCCTGTTGAAGAAACATATAATCCAAATCCTTCTCCTATTGAAGAAACTCATGGTCTTGATAACCTGGCACAGGTAGTAAAGGTAAATTCTCTCTATAGATATGATAAAGCTGAAATCCCATTTACTAAATTTGCTAGCCCATGCTTAGATGAGTTTGATAAATTTATGGCTAAGCAAGAAGATTTTAATGCTTATTTTGGTAGACAATTGAAATACAATTCAAATATGCTTGAACACTTGGGTGATTATATGGCTAATGTTAAAGGTGAACTTAAACTTATTAGTAAACATGCTTCTATGGTTACCACTCAAGTAGAACAAGTACTTAAAGCTCAAAATGATTTGCTCAATGAATTGAATAGTAAAGATAATGATTATGCTATTAAAGTGGCTACTAGAACTGGTAGAATGACTTAGGAACCTTTGTATCCTGAAGGCCACCCTAAGAGAATTGATCAAGATTCTCAGAGAAATAATATAGATGCACCTAGTACTTCTAAAAAGAAGAAAAAGAAAAATGATCGGACTTTGCATGCTTCTAGTGATCCTATTACTGAGACACCTGAGAATCCAAACGATATTTCTATTTTTGATGCTGAAACACAATCTGGTAATGAACCTGAAACTAGTGATAATGCTAATGATAATGTTCATGATGATGCTCAACCTAGTAATGATAATGACATAGAAATTGAACCTGCTATTGATCTTGATAACCCACAATCTAAGAATCAACGTTATGATAAGAAAGACTTTGTTGCTAGAAAACATGGTAAAGAAAGAGAACCATGGGTTCAGAAACCCATGCCTTTTCCTCCCAAACCATCCAAGAAAAAGGATGATGAGGATTTTGAGCGCTTTGCTGAAATGATTAGACCTATCTTTTTGCGTATGCGATTAACTGATATGCTCAAAACCAATCCTTATGCTAAGTACATGAAGGATATAATTACAAATAAAAGAAAGATACCGGAAGCTGAAATTTCCACCATGCTTGCTAATTATACTTTTAAGGGTGGAATACCAAAGAAACTTGGAGATCCCGGTGTACCAACTATACCATGCTCCATTAAAAGAAATTATGTTAAAACTGCTTTATGTGATCTTGGAGCCGGTGTTAGTTTTATGCCTCTCTCTTTATATCGTAGACTTGATTTGAATAAGTTGACACCTACTGAAATATCTTTGCAAATGGCTGATAAATCAACTGCTATACCTGTCGGTATTTGTGAGGATGTGCCTGTTGTAGTTGCAATCGTTACTATTTTAACGGACTTTGTTATTCTTGATATTCCCGAGGACGATAGTATGTCTATTATTCTTGGAAGACCCTTTTTGAATATTGCAGGGGCTGTTATTGATTGCACTGAAGGCAATGTCACTTTTCATGTTAATGGTAATGAGCATACGATACACTTTCCGAGGAAACAACCTCAAGTTCATAGTATCAACTCTATTGGAAAAATGCCATCGATTATATTTGGAGGTTTTGAATTTCCTCTTCCTATTATCAAGAAGAAATATGATATTCTTATTATTGGGGACATGCATATCCCCGTTGAGGTAACATAGTGTTATTCGAAATTTCTCCGGTTCCATGTTATTCGGAATGAGTTCGTTAACAAGACTTGATCAACCTTGTTGGTGGATTCCTTTTGATGATCATGAGATGGATGAAACTAGAAGGCACAACCTTCTGTACCCCACTTTTACTTTCTGTTACTTATATTAAATAAAATGAAAATAAATATTTTTCTGTCTGTTATCTGATTATCCGTGCAATATAAAAATACCTCAAAAATAAAAGTTCTCCAAATGCCCTGAAATTTAAATATGATTTTTTCTAGAATATTTGAGAATATTTGGCACTGAGAACACAGCAGGGGGGTCAACCACCTGCCCACGAGGGTGGAGGGCGCACCCTACCCCCTGGGCGCGCCCCTGCCTCGTGGGCCCACGGTGGCCCTCCTCCACTCATTCTTTCACCCATACACTTCATCTTCCTCCCACAAACACGAATATCCAGCTCAAGCACGAGTTCTAGCTCATTTTGCTACCATTTTCGATCTCCTTGCTCAAAGCACCTCTCACAAAACTGCTTGGGGAGATTGTTCCTTGGCATGTCACTCCTCCATTGGTCCAATTAGTTTTTGTTCTAGTGCTTTATTCATTGCAAATTTTTGCTGCTTAGGTGACCCTGTTCTTGAGCTTGCATGCCAAATTTATATGGTCAAAAGTAGTTTTGATGCATGATATAGGCCCTAGGCACTTGTAGGAGTAGTTGTTATCAATATTATTGAGTTTGGTTTACTTTTATTTTGGAGTTACTAAAAATTTCAGAATTTTTCAGAAAATGATGAGGAGACTATTGAGGGGCTCATCGAGCCAAAGCTCGAAGGAAAAGGCACCGAAGCCAAAGTATAATTTGCCGCGCACCACGGAGGTTCGGGCGTGTGAATGGCCTTCCGATGATTTCTTGAGAGCAGCCGGTATTTATGAAGATTTTCATGAGTTGGCTAAGAATGCAGGCCTCACCGCTTTCCTCCACGACCAATGCGATCAGTATGTCTTACTCACAAATACCTTTGTGCAAAACTTTCATTTCCATTCTAGGAATTCGCCACCTATGGTGGAGTTTCATTTATATGATGAGCATAAGGAGATGTCACTTTACGATTTTTGTCGGATTTGTTTAGTCCCTTTTGATGGCAAGACAGAAGAACCACATCATGATGATGTGGAGGGGTTTATTGATACTATCACTGTAGGGGAAACTAGGAAGGTTTCCGATGCACGAATCACTAGCATACATTTTCCTGTTTTACGTTACTTTGCATTATTTGCTAGTCGTTGTCCTTCGCATCCCTGATATAATTATTCTGCTCCACGGTTTATATAGTGATAACACCTTTAGTATGGGCGGTATTATTGCCAAACGGTTAAGTCTGAACCGTACCAGGGGCCCCATCTTTGGAGGCATCTATGCTTCACGCCTAGCTGCACATTTTAACATACCTATTAGGCATTTTGAGAAGGAAGAAAAGGTGCTAGCTCATGTTTATCTAGATTATAAAAGTATGGTGGCACATGATTTTATTGTTAAGAATAGGGAAGGAGAGCTTAAATATTAATTGTTCTTTAACAAACATCATCCTGAGACTATTACCCTGCCTGCTCCTTCTTTGTTTGATTTATCTTCAGTCACGTACCTTGTTCCGTTGAAGGCTATTCACACCTACCAGAACCCTGCACCAGCCGAGGAGCCAGAGCCGGAACCACAAGTTGATCCTTCACGATAGTCTAATTACCAGTGGGATCCGGAGATGATTGTCAGCCGGTGGCAATCTGAGTCTTCCTCTTCTTCTTCTCAGTATGACCCCAACTACTATTATGGATATCCGCCAGGCCAGCCGTGGCCATAGACCAACTTAGGCCAAAAGCCTAAGCTTGGGGGAGTACGTATTTCCCACCGACATTACATTTATGTTCACACACTCATTGGTAGATGTCGGTGCTCATACTTTTTCATTTGTATCATCCATGCTAGTTTATTTTCCTTTTTATGCTTTCTTCTTGTGTGTTTAATAAACCTTAAGAAAAACAAAAAAATTAGTTGTAGCTTTTAATTAGTTTAATTTCCATGCTTGTAGTAGAAAGAAAACCCAAAAATATTTCATGTTCTTCTTTTGCTTGTTGGGAGCTTTCCCGTGTAAATAGTTTTATTTCTTTTCTTTGGGGGTCGATAGGAGAAGACCATAATTAAATTGTTGAAGTGGCTCTTATATGCATTATTGTTGATCTGACAAAAGAGCCCATATTGCCTTGTCTTCTCCTGTTTATTGAATGCCTGCAGATTCCAGCTTAGTCCAATGCACGTGCACTATTATTATTATTCACACTATTCGGTCGTGCAAGTGGAAGGCAATTATGATGTTATATGATGGACTGGCTGAGATGAGAAAAGCTGGTATGAACTCGACCACTTATGTTTTTGTAAATATGATTAGTTCATCATTCCTGATTCAGCCTATTATGAATAAACATGTTTGCAATGACAACTAGGGATCATAGTTTCTTATGCCATGCTTGATTAGCTATGATTTATAATGGTTTACCTTGCGTGCCAACATGCTATTAAAATGGTTATGATGTGGTATGATAGGGTGGTATCCTCCTCTGAATGATTTAAGTGACTTGACTTGGCACATGTTCACGCATGTAGTTGAAACAAAATCAACATAACCTTCACGATATTTATGTTCATGGTGGATTTTATCCTACTCATGCTTGCATTCGGTGTTGATTAATTTTAATGCATGTTCATGACTGTTGTCGCTCTCTAGCTGGTCACTTCCCAGTCTTTTGCTAGCCTTCACCTGTACTAAACGGGAATACTGCTTGTGCATCCAAATTCCTTAAACCCCAAAGTTATTCCATATGAGTCCACTATACCTACCTATATACGGTATCTACCTGCCGTTCCAAGTAAATTTGTATGTGCCAAACTCTAAACCTTCAAATAAATATCCTGTTTTATATGCTCGAATAGCTCATGTATCAACTAGGGTTGTCTATATCTTCCATGTTAGGCGGGTTATTCTCAAGAGGAGTGGACTCCGCTCCTCACTCACGAAATAAATGGCTGGTCACCGGGATGCCCAGTCCCATGCTTTATGCAAACTAAATCAAAATAATTGCAAACAAAACTCCCCCTGGGACTCTTGTTAGTTGGAGGCACTCGTTGTTTCGAGCAAGCCATGGATTGATGCTCGTTGGTGGAAGGGGGAGTATAAACTTTACCATTCTGTTTGGGAACCGCCTATAATGTGTGTAGCATGGAAGATATCGCCATCTCTTGGTTGTTATGTTGAAAATGAAAGTGTACCGCTCAAAATATTATTCACCTCTGTTTCAAAACCGAGCTCTGGCACCTCTACAAATCCCTGCTTCCCTCTGCGAAGGGCCTATCTATTTACTTTTATGCTGAGTCATCATCCTCTTATTAAAAAGCACTAGTTGGAGAGCACCACTGTCATTTGCATTCATTACTGTTAGTTTACATGAGTATGACTTGACTGGATCTCTTTTACCATGAATTACAATGTCTAGTCAGTCCTTGGTCTTTAAAGGTGCTCTACATTTATGTTTTGCGGTCTCAGAAAGGGCTAGCAAGATACCATCTTGTTATATCATATTATGATTATTTTGAGAAAGTGTTGTCATCCGAGATTTATTATTATGGCTCGCTAGTTGATTATGCTATTGATATGAGTAAACTTGAGACCTATGTGTTATTGTGAATGTGGTTAGTTATAATATTTGCTGAAAACTTGAATGCTGGCTTTACATATTTACAACAACAAGAGCAAACAGAGTTTGTAAAAGTTTTTCTTTATCACTTTCAGTTTGTCAACTGAATTGCTTAAGGACAAGCAAAGATTTAAGCTTGGGGGAGTTGATACGTCTCCAACGTATCTACTTTTCCAAACACTTTTGCCCTTGTTTTGGACTCTAACTTGCATGATTTGAATGGAACTAACCCGGACTGACGCTGTTTTCAGCAGAATTACCATGGTGTTATTTTGTGCAGGAGCAAACATTCTCGGAATGACCTGAAACTTCACGGAGCCACTTTTCAGAAAATAAGAAAAATACCTGCAAAAGATGAAGTCCAGGGGGGCCACCACCTCTCCACGAGAGTGGGGGGCGCGCCCCCTACCTCGTGGGCCCCCTGTTGCCTCTCTGACTCCAACTCCAACTCCATATATTGAGTTTCGGGGAGAAAAAAATCAGAGAGAAGAAATCATTGCGTTTTACGATACAGAGCCGCCGCCAAGCCCTAAAACCTCTCGGGAGGGCTGATCTGGAGTCCGTTCGGGGCTCCGGAGAGGGGAATCCGTCGCCACCATCATCATCAACCATCCTCCATCACCAATTTCATGATGCTCACCGCCGTGCGTGAGTAATTCCATCGTAGGCTTGCTGGATGGTGATGGGTTGGATGGGATCTATCATGTAGTCGAGTTAGTTTTGTTAGGGTTTGATCCCTAGTATCCACTATGTTCTGATATTGATGTTGCCATGACTTTGCTATGCTTAATGCTTGTCACTAGGGCCCGAGTGCCATGATTTCAGATCTGAACCTATTATGTTTTCATCAATATATGAGTGTTCTTGATCCTATCTTGCAAGTCTATAGTCACCTATTATGTGTTATGATCCGTTAACCCCGAAGTGACAATAATCGGGATACTTACCGGTGATGACCGTAGTTTGAGGAGTTCATGTATTCACTATGTGTTAATGCTTTGTTCTGGTTCTCTATTAAAAGGAGGCCTTAATATCCCTTAGTTTCCGTAAGGACTCCGCTGCCACGGGAGGGTAGGACAAAAGATGTCATGCAAGTTCTTTTCCATAAGCACGTATGACTATATTTGGAATACATGCCTACATTATATCAACGAACTGGATCTAGTTCTGTGTCACCCTAGGTTATGACTGTTACATGATGAACCGCATCCGGCATAATTCTCCATCACTGATCCATTGCCTATGAGCTTTCCATATATTGTTCTTCGCTTATTTACTTTCCCGTTGCTATTGCTATCATCACTACAAAATACCAAAAACATTGCTTTTACTACCGTTACCTTTTGTTACCGTTATCACTACTATCATATTACTTTGCTACTAAACACTTTGCTGCAGATATTAAGTTTCTGGGTGTGGTTGAATTGACAACTCAGCTGCTAATACTTCAGAATATTCTTTGGCTCCCCTTGTGTCGAATCAATAAATTTGGGTTGAATACTCTACCCTCGAAAACTGTTGCGATCCCCTATACTTGTGGGTTATCAAGGTCACATTGGGGAGGAGCCGGGCTGTTCGCCTTAGCCGGGCTCCCTTGAGGTCATCCCTCTTGGGTCTTCTTTGGCTTCACCGCGCACCGGCCGTCACGTCCAGCGCTTCGGTCGCCTTTGTGTGGACTTCGAGGAGCTCCGCAAGAGGAAGGGATCCCCCGACGGCAGCAAGATCTTCGGGCCGTTGAAGCGACGAAAGTACATCGCCATTGACGCGTAAGTATCTCGTCGCCGTGACTTTTTGCATGTGGTCTTCTTATCCTGACGCCTGTCCTCCAGGGCTCCTTCTGCTGAAGCTGTTGCGTCTTCTGAGAAGCGGCCTCCTCCTTCTTCGATTCCCCCGTCGTGGTTGAGCATTCCTGGCTTGCTTGCCGCCCCTGGAGCAGGGTCGGTCGGAGGCGCGTCCCCGCCTTCGGGATGTGCTAAGTCCGTGGTTTGGCCGCCCCTCGCCCACGGTCTGGCGTGGGGCTTGGCAGGCGTGCCCAAGACCCCTCCTCTGCTCATGAGCAGTCAGTGACTGACCTCGGTCTTCAGTTCCTCTTCAAGCAGCGAGCCTCGATCAGCTAGCGCTCCTCGCGAGGAGGGGCTGACGTCAGGCACGGCGCCAGCCCCCAGCCCCCTGCCGGGAGGTGGCGCGCCACTTGATGCTCCACCCGTAGCCCCCGAGGCGGAGGACGAGGCGGGTCGAGCGTTCGAGCTCGAGCGCGGGCGCAGCATAGTCCGTCACGAGCTCTTCCAGGAGGCGATGGGCGCGATGAGCCGCCTCGGTGAAGAGCTTGCTGGTGTCGACTCGCGTCTTGAGGCTGAAGTTCTTCGGTTGGTGGAGGAGCAGCGCTAGCTGCGAGTGGCCATCAACCTTGGTTACTATCAGCGCGACCTTGAGAATGCGAAGGCCGATGCATCCCTCAAGATTGCAAATGAGGCC
Organism: Triticum aestivum; assembly: GCF_018294505.1. NCBI lineage: Eukaryota > Viridiplantae > Streptophyta > Magnoliopsida > Poales > Poaceae > Triticum > Triticum aestivum. Next base: position 565,964,867 of record NC_057812.1, on the reverse strand, counting down.
CGCTCGCGAGCTTTGGAAGAAGCTCGTGAGGCCGATTGCCGCCGTGAGGCTACGGAGGAGCGCGCGTGGGGGCTTCAGGCCTAGAGCGCGTCCCTTGAGCAGCAGGTGGAGACGCGCAGGGCCGCTCTTGCATCGCTGAGGGGGATGCCTATGGAGGAAGAGGAGGTCCGTCAGCGCGAGGAGATGCTGGCCCTAGAAGCCGTGGAGTGCAGCCTCGAGCTCGAGCGACTGCAGACGAGGGAGCGTCAAGTCGCCCAAGGAGAAGATGCAGTCGGGGCCCGCGAAGCCGGAGTCGAGGAGGAGATCAACCGCCGGGTGGCCGAGGTTCACGTAGATCTGGAGGGTAGGTACGGCTTGAAGCTGAAGCTCGCCGGTCAGGAGGATGCGGGCAGGGCCGCCGCCCTTAGGCCCAGGTTGGACGAGGCCGAGAGGCGTGTGGAGGCCACAGCCGCCGCCCTGGTTATAGCGCAGGCGGACTTGGCCTCCGCCCGCGCCGAGCTGCTTTCTCTCCAGAAATGAGTTGACGACGCCGAGGCCGTCGCACGGCAAAACAAGGAGGAAGTGCTCCAACGCCGAACGATCGAGCGCGAGCATGCTCCTATGCTTCAGGACCTTCGGAACAAGGCCAACACCGCCCTGGGTTATATCTGCGACGAGAACGCCCCGGCCCCTCACTCGAACGACTACGCCAGCCACCTGATCTTCTTCACCGAGGTGGTGACGTGCCTGGAGGCTCAATCTGCCAGAGTTCGGTAGCTTGTGGAGGAGAGGGGTCGTGGCCTGCTTCAGCGCGCCTTCTCCCATGTCTTCAGCCATCTTCTGAATGCCGACCCCAACTTCGACTTCGACGCTGCCATTGCCCCCGTACCCACGGCCGTCCGGGGTGACATGGCGCATTGGGTAGAGGACCATGTCGATGCGTTGGTCAGGGCCTTCACCTCGGAGGATGACGCGGTGGTGGTCGTCGCAGATGAAGGTGACGTGGTTAACGATGGTGATGGGGGCGTCGCCGACGGCGGCGGCGAGTCCGACGAAGATGACGACGATGCGAGTGACGCGTCCGCGGGTGATGTAGAAAGTGATATCTCTGGCTGATCCCATGTTCGCCTGTTGTTTTATCCTGCATGCAGAACTCGGGCGTAGCCCTTGGAAGACTTTGTAATAGCATTTTGAGAGGGGGAGCCCCTCGTGTAAGTGAATTGCAGTTTTTACTGTCCTATGCGATGTGGGTATGTGTCCTTGTGAGCTCATGAAGCTGGGGGTGAGCTCCCCGACGTGGTTTACCTTAGTCAGTGCCAGCTTAGGGATCGGTCATGAGGCGACGAGTTCCTAAGAATCCTGCGGAGCTTATTGCTCCATTTGAGGGGGGCCCGTAAGAGGTGAGCACCTGGCGCAGTGCTAGCGCGTGCTTGACGAGCGTGCGCTTTGCGTGGTCCGGCTCGCGAGGAGCTTTGTGAGGCAAAGGCGAGGGACATGAGTCCCAAACCAAACGAGATCTAGAAGGCAAGAAATGGCTCGAACGAGAAAAGGTACCCCCCGTGCGCATCGATAAAATTTTAGCTTCAACTTAAGTCCAGATCCAGGAAGCAAAGCCACAGAAAGAGAGATCCAAAGCAGAAGGCCGCGTCCGGCACCTAGTCTAGTCTTCGGGTCTTCAAGTCTTCTCACCAGGGCGAAGCTAAGTGCTGCCACTAGGCGTTGGAGGGAGCCCCAGGGGCCTGAGGCCGGTGCTCCTGCGACTCCGGGGCGTGTACAGCCCCAACTCATTATTACGTGAGAGTGTCACATGCGGCGAGCTTCACATGCACTGGGCCTTCTTCATAGGTACCGGCCTTGCTTCATATCGCCAGACGAGGGCCCCGCCTTGCGCCACCCTCGACCTCCTTTGAGCCGACCGGTCACCAGGACGACACAGAAGAGGGAAAGGGGACGCGAGCGGTTCCCTCGGCGACCACGGGTCCTCTACCGGGGGAAGGGTTGCGGAGGCCACCCTGGCAGAGGGCCTACCTCCGTGTGTCCCCTGGTTTCGCGTGCCTTGGGGAGGGGCCTTGCTCCTGGCTCCCTCCCGGCGGCCCCCAACATGTCTCCCTTGTTGGAACGGGTGCCGCCGTGCTAGGGTCGTCGATCGATGCTGCAACCTGATTCATCTGCAGCTCCTGGTTAGCATAAGCCTATTTTTGAGAGATTAGCAGTACCCTGTAGTTGCCATTGTCGGTGCGATCGTTGTGGTTCTCCGTTGGTTCCTGGAAGGCCTCGACTCCTAGCGCCCCCTCTCCCCAATCTTCTCCAATGAACGAGCCAGGGTCGTCCTCTGGTGCGTACCCTTGGTCCATCATGCGGGGCACGTAGGCTTCCGGGGCCATCACCCCGAACACCTCGCCGTGGTGCCCCACGCTCCATGTAGCTCGACCCATGGTGGCGCCTTGGGGACGACTGTATGGCATCCTGCTGGGACCGTGGGGGGTGACGCTTGTGCCCGTGCCCGCCGCGGGCGGCATGGGGGAGTCAGAGCCCCCTACACCACCAGCCGTGCTGATGTTGATGAAGCCCCCGGGCGTAGTTGATGGCGCGCGGATGTGGTGAGGTTCGCCGCGCGGCCCAGCAGTGGCCTGGGGAGGAAGTCAATAGCAGAAGGGCGGTGCTCCCGACGCCGCTGCATCCAGCAGCTCGGCAACATGCTCCAGGAGTGTGTCCCGACCGCTTTCCATCAGCCTGCACTGCAGAAGCTCCCTTGCCACGGTGAGCGCTGCCCGCATGTTTTCTTGCTCCCGTCGTGAGTGCGGTGCCGTTGCTGCGGCATGGCTCGCTGCTCTTGCGGCGGCCCGTACCTGCTGTGGGGTGAGGGTGGACGACACATGGCCGTGCTGCCCGCGCCCGGCGGAGTTTGGCGGCGCCTGTGCCGCCTGGAGTGCGGGGTCGAGACCTTCATGGGCAGGCGGTGCTGCCCGGGGTGGCCAGGCTGCCCAGCGGTCGGGGCCGGCCCTTGAGTCACCGGACATCGTGGGTGAGGAGCATCGACGAGCTGGCCGGTGGAGGAGGAGCTCCGGCGCACTGCTACCTGGCGCGCCAAATGTCGGATGTGGGGTTCTGGCAAACCCTTAAGGTTCTAACATTGGGGTGCGCACGAAGTTTTTCCCTCCTACCAATCTATGCCCTAGCTCACTAAGATCTCGCGGACGAACTCGACGAACTCGCAACACAGAAAGACACAAGGTTTATACTGGTTCGGGCCACCATTGTGGTGTAATACCCTACTCCAGTATGGTGGTGGTGGATTGCCTCTAGGGCTGATGATGAGCAATACAAGGGAAGAACAGCCTTTGGAGGTTGAGGTGTTCCTGTGGGTAGGCTCTCGATTGGGTTGGATCAAGCTGAGATGAGATGCTCTCTCTCCCTCAGATCCGATCCCCCCTACTATGGTGGCCAGCTCTACTTATATAGGCCCTGGTCCTCTTCCCAAATATCGAGCGGGAAGGGAGCCAACAATGGCGGGCTAATTTGAAGGGGGACAACTAGTACAAGCTATCCTGACAAAAGTGGTCTTCGCCTGACAAAGGCTCTGGTGGTGACGCCGTCTTGGGCTCCACGATGACCTCCGTCTTTCCATCCTCCTGGTCTTGGTCTCATTGCACCAATATAGCAACATGTGCATGATGCCTCAGTACTCTTTGCCTGCGCTGGTCTCCTTAGCACCAAAGAGGAAATAAGGACGCTGCACGCGCTGGTGCCCGCCTGGCGCCCGCCTGGTATCGTGCGTCTTGGCTCATGTCACAAGGGCCTCGTGAGGTTTGCCCCGCCTTGATATCTCCCCTCCTCGTGAGCCTGCCTAGCTAGGCTACTCCAGAGGAGGCCTTGCATCGTCCGCCTCGCGAGGCTTGGACCCTCGCGAGGGTCTTGGATGCTTTGTTGGTGACGATGAGCCGTACGACCTGCTGGCTTGGTCACGCCGTGGGCCACAGGCAGGCAAGTCTGGGGACCCCCGTTCCCAGGACGCCGACATAGTGTTTATAGCAACCCCTCAGTATTTGATACTAGTTCTGTTGTTAAGAATAGTAACTCGAAGCGGGAGTTGCAGAATGAACAGAGACTAGTTAAGGGTGAAGTGGTGATGTGTATTGGAAATGGTTCCAAGATTGATATGATCATCATCGCACACTCCCTATACTTTCGGGATTAGTGTTAAACCTAAAATAAATGTTATTTAGTGTTTGCATTGAGCATGAATATGATTGGATCATGTTTGTTGCAATACAGTTATTCATTTAAATTAGAGAATAATTGTTGTTCTGTTTACATGAATAAAACCTTCTATGGTCATACACCCAATAAAATGGTTTGTTGGATCTCGATCATAGTGATACACATTTTCATAATATTGAAGCCAAAAGATGCAAAGTTAATAATGATAGTGCAACTTATTTGTGGCACTGCCATTTAGGTCATATTGGTGTAAAGCGCATGAAGAAAATCCATGCTGATGGGCTTTTGGAATCACTTGATTATGAATTAGTTGATGCGTGCAAACCATGCCTCATGGGCAAGATGACTAAGACTCCGTTCTCCGGGGCAATGGAGTGAGAAACAGATTTGTTGCAAATCATACATACTGATGTATGTGGTCCGATGAATATTGAGGCTCGTGGCAGGTATCATCATTTCCTGATCTTCACAGATGATTTGAGCATATATGAGTATATCTACTTGATGAAACACAAATCTGAAACATTTGAAAAGTTCAAAGAATTTCAGAGTGAAGTAGAGAATCATCGTAACAAAATAAAAATTTCTACGATATGATCGTAGAAGTAAAATATTTGAGTTACGAGTTTGGCCTTCAGTTAAAGCAATGTGAAATAGTTTCACTACTCACGCCACCTGGAACACCATAGTATAATGGTGTGTCCGAACGTTGTAACCGTACTTTATTAGATATGGTGCGATCTATGATGTCTCTTACCGATTTACAACTATCGTTTTGGGGTTATGCATTAGAGACAGCTACATTAGGGCACCATCTATATCCGTTGAGACGACACCATATGAACTATGGTTTGGCAAGAAACCTAAGCTGTCGTTTCTTAAAGTTTGAGGTTGCAATGCTTATGTGAAAAAGTTTCAACCTGATAAGCTCAGACCAAATCGGAGAAGTGCGTCTTCATAAGATACCCAAAAGAAAATGTTGGGTACACCTCTATCATAGATCCGAAGGCAAGATATTCATTGCTGAGAATGGATCCTTTCTAGGGAAGGAGTTTCTCTCGAAAGAAGTGAGTGGGAGGAAAGTAGAACTTGATGAGGTAACTGTACCTACTCCCTTATTGGAAAGTAGTTCATCACAGAAATCTGTTCCTGTGAGTACTACACCAATTAGTGAGCAAGCTAATGATGATAATCATGTAACTTCAGATCAAGTTACTATCGAACCTCGTAGGTAAACCAGAGTGAGATCCGCACCAGAGTGGTACGGTAATCCTGTTCTGGAGGTCATGTTACTTGACCATGACGAACCTACGAACTATGAGGAAGCGATGATGAGCCCAGATTCCACGAAATGACTTGAGGCCAAGAAATCTGAGATGAGATCCATGTATGAGAACAAAGTATGGACTTTGATTGACTTGCCCAATGATCGGCGAGCCATTGAGATTAAATGGATCTTCAAGAGGAAGACAGACGTTGATAGTAGTGTTACTATCTACAAAGCTAGAATTGTTGCAAAAAGGTTTTCGACAAATTCAAGGTGTTGACTACGATGAGAGTTTCTGACTCGTATCTATGCTTAAGTCTGTCCGAATCATGTTAGCAATTGCCGCATTTTATGAAATCTGGCAAATGGATAAACAAAGCTGTATTCCTTAATGGATTTATTTAAGAAGAGTTGTATATGATGCAACCAGAAGGTTTTGTCAATCCTAAAGGTGCTAACAAAATATGCAAGCTCCAGCGATCCATCTATGGACTGGTGCAAGCATCTCAGAGTTGGAATATACACTTTGATAAGTTGATCAAAGCATATAGTTTTATACAGACTTGCGGTGAAGCCTGTATTTACAAGAAAGTGAGTGGGAGCACTACAACATTTCTGATAAGTATATGTGAATGACATATTGTTGATCGGAGATAATGTAGAATTATTCTGCAAAGCATAAAGGAATGTTTGAAAGGAGTTTTTCAAAGAAAGACCTCGGTGAAACTTCTTACATATTGAGCATCAAGATCTATAGAGATAGATCAAGACGCTTGATAAGTTTTTGAATGAGTACATACCTTGACAAGATTTTGAAGTAGTTCAAAATGGAACAGTCAAAGAAAGAGTTCTTTCTTTTGTTACAAGATGTGAAACTGAGTAAGACTCAAAGCCTCACCACCGCAGAAGATAGAAAGAGAATGAAAGTCATTCCCTATGCCTTGGCCATAGGTTCTATAAAATATGCCATGCTATGTACCAAATCTATTGTATACCCTACACTATTTTTGGCAAGGGAGTACAATAGTGATCTAGGAGTAGATCACTGGACAGCGGTCAAAATTATCCTTAGTGAAATAAGGATATGTTTCTCGATTATGGAAGTGACAAAAAGGTTTGTCGTAAAAGGTTACGTCGATGCAAATTTTGACACTGATCCAGATGACTCTAAGTCTTAATCTGGATACATATTGAAAGTGGGAGCAATTAGCTAGAGTAGCTCCATGCAGAGCATTGTTGACATAGAAATTTGCAAAATACATACGGATCTGAATGTTGCAGACCCGTTGACTAAACTTCTCTCACAAGCAAAACATGATCAGACCTTAGTACTCTTTGGGTGTTAATCACATAGCGATGTGAACTAGATTATTAACTCTAGTAAACCCGTTGGGTGTTGGTCACATGACGATGTGAACTATGGGTGTTAATCACATGGTGATGTGAACTATTGATGTTAAATCACATGGCGATGTGATCTAGATTATTGACTCTAGTGCAAGTGGGAGACTGAAGGAAATATGCCCTAGAGGCAATAATAAAGTTATTATTTATTTCCTTATTTCATGATAAATGTTTATTATTCATGCTAGAATTGTATTAACCGGAAACATAAAACATGTGTGAATACATAGACAAACAGAGTGTCACTAGTATGCCTCTACTTGACTAGCTCGTTGACTAAAGATGGTTATGTTTCCTAACCATAGACATGAGTTGTCATTTGATTAGCGGGATCACATCATTAGGAGAATGATGTGATTGACATGACCTGTTCCGTTAGCTTAGCACCCGATCGTTTAGTATGTTGCTATTGCTTTCTTCATGACTTATACATGTTCCTGTGACTATGAGATTATGCAACTCCCATTTGACGGAGGAACACTTTGTGTGCTACCAAACGTCACAACATAACTGGGTGATTATAAAGGTGCTCTACAGGTGTCTCCGAAGGTACATGTTGGGTTGGCATATTTCGAGATTAGGATTTGTCACTCCGATTGTCGGAGAGGTATCTCTGGGCCCTCTCGGCAATACACATCACTTAAGCCTTGCAAGCATTACAACTAATGAGTTAGTTGTGGGATGATGTATTACGGAATGAGTAAAGAGACTTGCCGGTAATGAGATTGAACTAGGTATTGAGATACCGACGATCGAATCTCGGGCAAGTAACATACCGATGACAAAGGGAACAATGTATGTTGTTATGTGGTCTGGCCGATAAAGATCTTTGAGGGAGTCCTGGATTAGGGGGTCTCCGGACAGCCGGACTATATCCTCTGACCGGACTGTTGGACTATGAAGATACAAGATTGGAGACTTCGTCTCGTGTTTGGATGGGACTCTACTTGGCGTGGAAGGCAAGCTAGGCAGTACGGATATGGATATCTTCTCCTTTGTAACCTACCTTGTGTAACCCTAACCTCTTTTGGTGTCTATATAAACCGGAGGGTTTTAGTCCGTAGGACAAGATACAATCATACCATAGGCTAGCTTCTAGGGTTTAGCCTCTCCGATCTCGTGGTAGATCAACTCTTGTAATACTCGTATCATCAAGAATAAATCAAGCAGGACGTAGGGTTTTACCTCCATCAAGAGGGCCCGGACCTGGGTAAAACATCGTGTCCCCTGCCTCCTGTTACCATCCGCCTTAGACGCACAGTTCGGGACCCCCTACCCGAGATCCGCCGGTTTTGACACCGACATTGGTGCTTTCATTGAGAGTTCCTCTATGTCGTCGCTGTTAGGCTTGATGGCTCCTACGATCATCGATGGCGATGCAGTCCAGGGTGAGACTTTTCTTCCCGGACAGATCTTTGTGTTTGGCGGCTTCGCAGTGCGGGCCAACTCGCTTGGCCATCTGGAGTAGATCGAAAGTTACACCCTTGGCCACCAGGTCAGGTTCGGAAGCTTAAACTACACGGCCGATATCCGCGGAGACTTGATCTTCGACGGATTCGAGCCCCTGCCTTGTGCGCCACGCGGTCGCAATGAGTACGATTTAGCTCTACCATCGGACAATGTTCAAGAAATCGCACCGGCAGCCTCTCTCATCCTTAATTCGGAGCCAGTTGCGCCATCCATGGATGGGTGGATTGACCCCGCCACGGAGGCCGTATCCTCAGCGGCGATCGAGCCGAATATTGACCTTACCCTTCACGAGTGCCGTGTTGCCAAACTGCCGGATCCTTCTCCGGCCACTTACTATGGACCGCCTGGACCCGTTCCTGAATCTGATTGGGCGCCGATCATGGAGTTTACCTCCGCGGATATTTTTCAGCACTCGCCCTTCGGCGACATACTGAACTCATTAAGGTCTCTCTCCTTGTCAGGAGGGTCCTGGCCGAACTATGTCCGGCAGGATTGGAATGCGGATGACGAAGAAATTCGCCGCCCAACCACCACCCACTTAGTAGCCACTGTCGATGACTTAACCAACATGCTCGACTTCGACTCCGAAGACATCGACAGTATGGACGACGATGCAGGAGACGAACAGGAACCATTGCCCACAGGGCACTGGACGCCCACTTCATCACATGACGTATACATGGTGGACACACCCAAAGAAAACAACGACGAGGAACGGAAGGACGCAGCGAAGGGTTGTTCCCTCGAGAAGCAGACAAAGCGGCGGCGTAAACGCCACTCCAACTCCCGCCTCGGCAGAAATAACGGTCATATAGACCCAACGATAGAGCAGGGTGAACCATCGCCCGACCAGGGCAACACAGGGAATCAAACCGAACAACCCGACTCCATCGAAGATAACAGTCCGGATGACACCACACCGGACAGGCACCAGGAGCAACATAACGCCCACCAATGGCTTGTTGCCACGGCGAGGAGCCTGAAAAAACAGAAGCAAAGGCTCAAGGCCGCACAAGACACACTCAAAATCAAATGGAGTGAAGTACTCAACACTGCAGCGAAGTACATCAGTAATCGCCACACCAAGAGCTATCCGAAGTGAAAGTTGCTACCTGAATTTGATGAGGAGGCCTTAGATCCTCCACAATTAAAAAATAAAATAGCCATCCGGTCGGATAGACGACCTCATAGCCAGGATAAAGCGGCAAACGACACCGCACATAAACCAGTACGCGATCCGCGTAAGGGCTCGCATCAAAAGGACGGCGTAGCCAGATCCATCTATGGACCGCGCAAGCGCGCTCCAACATACAATGCAACACAACAAACATCCAACACCACGGTACACCCAAATACAGGGGTGCCGCATACCCTCTATGTTTCACCAACGAGGTGCTAGATCATGAATTTCCAGAGGGATTAAAACCCGTAAACATAGAGGCGTACGGCGGAACAACAGACCCTGGGGTCTGAATTGAGGACTACATCCTCCATATCCATATGGCTCGAGGAGATGATCTCCACGCCATCAAGTACTTACCCCTCAAGCTCAAAGGGCCAGCTCGGTACTGGCTTAAAAGCCTCCCCGAAAACTCCATCGGAAGCTAGGAAGAGCTCGAAGACGCCTTTCGGGCAAATTTTCAAGGGACATATGTCTGACCACCGGTTGCAGACGATTTAAGTCATATAATTCAACAGCCTGGTGAGTCAGCCCGAAAACTTTGGAACAGGTTCCTCACTAAAAGAACCAAATAGTCGACTGTCCGGACGCCGAAGCCTTAGCAGCTTTCAAGCATAGCGTTCGAGACGAATGGCTTGCCAGACACCTCGGTCAAGAAAAGCCGAGAACAATGGTAGCATTAACAAGCCTCATGACCCGTTTTTGTGCGGGCGAGGACAGCTGGTTAGCCCGATGCAGCACCAGCGACCCAAGTACATCCGTAGTCAGGGATGGAAACGGGAAATCACGACGCAGCAAGAATAAGCGCCGGAATAAAGAAGACAGCCCGAAGAGCACGGCGGTAAAAACCGGATTTAGAAGCTCTCGGCCAGGCCAGCAGAAGCCGCCCTCCAAAAGAAACAGAGACGAACTGTCCAACCTAAACAAAATTCTGGACCAAATATGTCAGATCCATAGCACCCCTGATAAACCTGCAAATCATACCCACAGAAAATGTTGGGTCTTCAAACAGTCCGGCAAGCTCAACGCCGAACACAAGGGGCAGGATACACCAAGTGAAGACGAGGACGAGCCTCGCAAGCAAAGCACAGGGGAACAGAAGAAATTCCCACCAGAAGTCAAAACAGTCAATGTGTTACACGTGATAAAAGGGAGAAACAAAGCGGCACCTTTAGAGAAACACGCCCCAGGGCCTATCACCGCGGAGCTCCGCCACTGGTCGTCCCAACCGATCACCTTCGACCATCGGGATTACTCAGCAAGTATCCAGCGTGCGGGATGGGCCGCCTTGGTATTAGATCCAATAATTGACGGATACCACTTCACACGAGTCCTGATGGACGCCGGCAGCAGTTTAAATCTGATATATCAGGACACAGTCCGCAAAATGAGGATAGATCCAACAAAATTTTGCTGCAGCAATGCTACCTTTAAAGGAGTAACACCAGGCCCGGAGGCTCATTGCAGGGGCTCCCTGCTACTAGAGGTTATATTCGGCTTTCCCAATAACTTCCGCAACGAAAATTTAACTTTCCACGTCGCTCCGTTCCAAAGTGGCTATCAAGCACTACTCGGACGCGAAGCTTTCGCTCGCTTTAACGCAATACCGCATTACGCTTCCCTCAAGCTCAAGATGCCCGGTCCACGTGGCATCATTACAGTAAATGGAAATACTGAGCGCTCCTTGCGCGCCGAAGACAGTGCGGCCGCCTTGGCCGCCGCACACTAAACGGCCTCACCAACTCAAGCATTTGACAGGTCGTTAAGACCATGGACACGGTTAGACAAGTCCGGTGCAGCTATACGTAATTAATACAGGTTTGCCGGCTATACCCCTATTACAATACAAGGGGCTCAACGCGCGCGCAAAAGTCGCAATAAGGCTCACCTTTACCAAATTTCAACTATATATCGTTTATTTAGTATAACTTAACTTTTGCACGGCAATTAAGTTCCTCTCTTTTTCAGATGACCATCGTGCTACACCCGTCCAGGATATGGCACAACGGAGACACAGGCGCAGACGTGCAGCAGGGACCCGTTCCAAGGATTCTTTGTAGATTAAGACCCTGCGTAAACCTTTTTTACTGTCTCTTGTTGATTTACATCCCTCGGTTTCTCAATACAATCGAGATGGATGCTAACGTCTTGGCATGTGGCCACGCCAGAATAATGCATGTACCTGGACACCAGGGGCTTATTACAAAGGGTATATTTAGACCTGGTTTACACCATAAAGACCGAATACCTTAGGGAGTCTTCGGCATCGCGAGTTTGGCCTTATATGCATCAGCTCCGAATCATGTCTTTGGTCAAATGTTGGGTTTCCCGGCTCCTGTGTTTTACTGCCTTACGTTCCGCTCTATCGGCTAAGGCGGCACCAGGAGAACTACTGCGATTGTGCCCTGGTTCATCCAGACGAGCACCTCAGTAGAGAAAGCCGAAAACTGACTATCATGATATAGCGTGAGACTGGTCAACCACTTGATGACCTATTGGAATCTTCGGGATTCCTCCACATTAACGAAGGGTCGTTTCCCGGCCAGGCATGTATGCACCCCGAATCTGGATGAGTGCGGAGCCACCAGGGGCTATATAGTAGCCCCACTGTCAAACTCCTATGGCTAAGTGAAAGTGTTAAAGCAATATAGTCCGGTTGCCTAGTTCGCTGCACTATCACCTCTTTAATAGGACCAAGACGTTGGATTTAGTGTGAATACGCATCTTCTGCGAACACCCCCGCATTATATGCGTGGGGGCTGAAGCCGACGACTGCAATCTTTCAGGTTATATACATGTATACATAAACGGCCGCACAGGAGGCATCACAATACTTTCGGGCAAAAGTATAAATACAGCCTTGATAAAATCAATAAAACGTTGTTTTTACAATAGGAATACATATCACTCAAACATAACATTCTTCGAGCATTGGGCCTCTACCGAACGAGCGCCCTCAAGAACTTCTTCAAAATAGTGCTCGACAGCCACTCGGCCTATGGCCGAACCCTACACCGTGACAGTGGTGGCATCCATCTCCGCCCAGTATGTTTTGACACGGGCAAGGGCCATCCATGAGCCTTCTATGCACGCCGACCTCTTCAACGCATTAATGCGTGCCACCATTGAAAACTACTCCATCTTGATAATTCCCAAGTGCAGGGAATCATCGTAGCAATTCCCAATGGTGGAAGTGATAAGTATGGAGTGTCAAACCCGGAAGGAGCTAAACGTAAGATCAATATTCTCTCAAGTCCTATCTGCCACTGATATGACTCTACGTACACCAAACGTTTACTTCCAACTAGAAACAAGAAATAAAACTACGTTGTGGGTGTGAAGAGGATAACTTTGCATGATATCAGAGAGCTAAAATATAAAAGTAGGTGATGTTATCATAAAGTTAGAATATATTACTAATATTATAAATAGCGAGTGTGGAATAATGATGGGTCGGTGTGCGGAATTGTCCTAGGCAATTGTTAACAAGACCGAGTCGTCATTGCAATTTCATATGAGGGAGAGGCATAAGCTAACATACTTTATCTTCTTGGATCATATGCACTTATGGTTGGAACTCTAGCAAGCATCCGCAACTACTAAAGACCATTAAGGTAAAACCCAACCATAGCATTAAAGCATCAAGTCCCCTTTATCCCATACGCAACAACCCCCTTATTCGGGTTTATGCTTCTGTCACTCAAGCAACCCACTATAAGAGAATCATGAAGGTATTGCAACACCCTACAGTGGGAATCCCTCACGCTTGCGCGACACGGAGGGCACAATAGGACAACACCAAAATAAAACATACAACTCATATCAATCTAGGTCATCAATCAACCCAAAGACAAAGGATATCTACTCAAAACATCATAGGATGGCAACACATCATTGGATCATAATATGTGGCATAAAGCACCATGTTCAAGTAGGGATTACAGTGGGGTGCAGGAGAGTGGACCGCGTAAAAGAGATGAGGATGGTGATGATAATGGTGATGTTGATGATGACGATCACCGCGGCGATGATTCCCCTCCTGATGGCACTCCGGCGCCACCGAGAGAGAGGAAGAGAGGTTCTCCCCCTTGTGCTTCCTCCTCCATGGCATCCCCCTGGATGGGGAGAGGTTCTCCCTCTGGATCTTGGCCTTCATGACGATGATGGCTGATACGTCTCCAACGTATCTATAATTTTTGATTGTTCCATGCTATATTATATTTTGTTTTGGACATTATTGGGCTTTATTATACACTTTTATATTATAGCAAAAAGGCCCGTGTGTTGCAACGGGTGAACAAAATTCATGCACATACCTAGCCACACATCGATCTTGTCACTTCTCCCGTTCGTCGATGGTGGTCATGTATTCCACCTAATCACGGTAAACACTTTCCCGTTCATCGATAGTGGCCATGTATTCCACCTAATCATGGTAAACATGATCAATTCCAAGGTGACGAGGTTGGCCATTACACTATAGCATGTTGCATCCGCGTGTCCCTTTTTTCACTGACTTGTAATTCTGTGGATGACATGTCCCATTAATGTAAGCATGAGTATAATTAGAATGTAATACTGTAAGATACACAGTTTTACTATTGTTTCCTTATGTATTAATTAAATAAATGCATACCATCTTCTTCCATGCTAGAAAAAAAACTAACTTGAGATTGTTGAAGCTCTCCTCTTAGTACACACGATACAACAAATACCGTAGAAAGGAAAATAGCACAAAGGAGTCATGAAAAATATAATCACTTTTGCCAGTCCACATATCAAAGGAATCAACATCATTATATTCTGATAGAAAATTTAAAGTTGGGAAATATTCTTCTACTCAAACAATAATAGTATGCAAATTCACTAAATATACGTAGTGTAATTGTATTTCAACTAATGTGCAGGTCGGAAATATAATCGATGCTTTGAGAAGTCTATACAATGATCATAACCCTTTGTTCAATTATGCAAAGGAAGGATAAGTAAAATGTTCATCATTAGGAGACAAGACAGTTCAGGCGACAACCTGTGTGGTCTGCGTCATCCGCCGTGTGCAGCGGAGCCGGCGTCGCGTGCATCGGTAGCTCTGTTCCTCGTCAATCTGCCCGCGAGGAAGCTGATACAAAATCTTAGGTAGCTAGCTTTGTACACAAGCGTTACCTTGAACTCATGGTCTGGATGAAGCTATCTCGGCCTTGTGTTTGGATTAAGCGCCCCGACCTGTGTTGCACGCCCCGTTCCACATGCCCGCGAGCGGAGGAGTGTAAGACAGCTGGATTGGGGAAGCAATGTCCGCGAACAACACAGCGCCACCATGTACAGCTCCTGTCCATCCTAGTTAGGTGCCCAGAAGTCCGTAACTCCAACCGCAGCACAGCCGGGCGTTCAATCTCTTCAGACTGGTACGTACCTCTTGGATGGGTTGGCCTTCCTTTCCCTGTGTCCACGTTCCTCCAGGAGTTTTCTCCTCGTCCCCATGGGATCGGCCTCCATGCACCTGCTCCACCGGCTCCTCCATTGTCCATGTGGGATCGGCCTTAGTGCGCCTCCTCGACCGGCCGCTCCACTCTACCCATGGGATCGCCCTCCACACGCCTCCTCAACATGCCGCTTCACGTGTTGCTTCTCCTCCAGCCGCTCTGTCATCCATGTGGGATCGGCCGGCCGTTTCGTCTTTTGCTACTCCACCTCTACGGTATCGACCGCCTCCCTCTTATCTGATATATATATATCGTAGGGGTTAGGGCATTACCAGTTTGAAATCTTATCGTAGCAACTGTCTAGATGGAGGTACGTGTATGAGTCAGACACAAAAGAGAAAACCGAATTAAACCAATGTTTTTGACGGACAGACGGGATTAGTACCACTTGGATTTTGGAAAAAATATGGACGTGTTGAAAAAAATGAAAGCGTAAATTGTTAGTACCACCTTGGATTTTGGAAAAAATATGGAAGTGTTGGAAAAAAACTAAAAACATAAATTGACGGAAAAAAGCGTACTGTGACGGTGAACCCACGGAGTCAATCCGTGCTTTATTATTAGGGAGAGATTGTTGGGACTAACCTATTAACCGAAGGCCCAGCCCAGAATTGTTGTTTTTTTGCCTATTTTAGGGTTTCGCAGAAAAAGAATATCAAACGGAGTCCAAACAGAATGAAACTTTCGGGAACGTGATTTTTGGAACGAACATGATCCAGAGGACTTGGACCCTACGTCAAGCAATCAACAAGGAAGGCACGAGGTAGGGGGTGCGCCCTCCACCCTCATGGGCCCCCTGTTGCTCCACCGACGTACTCCTTCCTCCTATATATACCTACGTACCCCCAAACTACTAGATACGGAGCAAAAACCCTAATTCCACCGCCGTAACTTTCTGTATCCACGAGATCCCATCTTGGGGCCTTTTCCGGAACTCCACCGGAGGGGGCATCGATCACGGAGGGCTTGTACATCAACACCATAGCCCCTCTGATGAAGTGTGGGTAGTTTACTTCAAACCTATGGGTCCATAGTTATTAGCTAGATGGCTTCTTCTCTCTTTTTGGATCTCAATACAAAGTTCTCCCCCTCTCTTGTGGAGATCTATTCGATGTAATCTTCTTTTGCGGTGTGTTTGTTGAGACCGATGAATTGTGGGTTTATGATCAAGTTTATCTATGAACAATATTTGAATCTTCTCTGAATTCTTTTATGTATGATTGGTTATCTTTGCAAGTCGCTTCGAATTATCAGTTTGGTTTGCCCTACTAGATTGATCTTTCTGGCAATGGGAGAAGTGCTTAGCTTTGGGTTCAATCTTGCGGTGTCCTTTCCCAGTGATAGTAGGGGCAGCAAGGCACGTATTGTATTGTTGCCATCGAGGATAACAAGATGAGGTTTATATCATATTGCATGAGTTTATCCCTCTACATCATGTCATCTTGCTTAAAGCGTTACTCTGTTCTCTTGAACTTAATACTCTAGATGGATGCTGGATGGCGGTTGATGTGTGGAGTAATAGTAGTAGATGTAGGCAGGAGTCGGTCTACTTGTCTCAGACATGATGCCTATATACATGATCATAACTAGATATTCTCATAACTATGCTCAATTATGTCAATTGCTCAACAATAATTTGTTCACCCACCGTAAATACTTATGCTCTTGAGAGAAGCCACTAGTGAAACCTATGGCCCCCGGGTCTATATTCCATCATATTAATCTTTCAATACTTAGTTATTTCCTTTGCCATATATTTTACTTGCATCTTTTATTTATCTTTATCATGAAAATACCAAAAATATTATCCTATCATATCTATCAGATCTCACATTTGTAAGTGACCGTGTAGGGATTGACAACCCCTTATCGCGTTGGTTGCGAGGATTTATTTGTTTGTGTAGGTGCGAGGGACTCGTGCGCGGCCTCCTACTGGATTGATACCTTGGTTCTCAAAAACTGAGGGAAATACTTACGCTACTTTGCTGCATCACCCTTTCCTCTTCAAGGGAAAACCAACGCAGTGCTAAAGAGGTAGCAAGAAGGATTTCTGGCGCCGTTGCTGGGGAGGTTCGCGCAAGACAGGTCAAGATTTGACTCCCGACAACGAGTCACTTGTGGTGTCGTTGCAAGTCAAGACATACCAAGTACCCATCACAAACCCTTATCTCCCGCATTACATTATTTGCCATTTACCTCTCGTTTTCCTCTCCCCCACTTCACCCTTACCGTTTTATTCGCCCTCTCTCTCCATCCTCCCTCTCTTTATCTATTTGCCTCTTTTTGCCCGTTTCTTGTTCACTTGTGTGTTGGATTGCTTGCTTGTCATTATGGCTAGTCCCCTATCGTCTCCGTTGTCTCCCGAAAATGAAGTTCTTAATTTTAAGCAAAGGGAAGGAGAAAACCTAAAATACGCTTGGTATAGAATTTGCAATGCTCAAAAAATATCTACCAGGAAGTAATCTACTTCTATTGTTCTCCGCAATTTTTATGTAGGTGCTATTCCTTGGCACATATATGTCCTTCATACCATTCCCGGAGGGAATTTCTTGGGTAGCCACACTTTAGATTCCTATAATACTATGATAGATTTGTTTGGCTCACCCCCTCTTTTGGTTAATGGAACTATGTTAACTTTGGAGCATGTAATGCAAAAACTTGAAATTATTGAAAATAAAGTTGCTACCGTTGAGTTAATTGAAAATTTCGATAAAAAGATCCACAACCAAATTACCCAATATGGATCTAAAGTAGGAGTAACTTTGAAAAATATTAAAGAGAAGGAACCTATAGTTAATGAAAGAATAAATCATGATTACACTAGAATCGATAAACTTGAGGGTATCATTACCAACTTGGGAACCGCTTTTTCTTCCGTAAAGAATACTCCAAGTCCTCCGACTAAAATTTCCAAGCTTATGTATGTTCCTAAAAATAAGGGTGAATCCTCTAGCAAAGAAACTGCGGATCTCAAATATATAAGTATTCATCCTAATCTTTTTGCTATCATTAAGGAACCCATTTGCTACTAACGATTTTTTCGATCTTGTGCCTAGAAGTTTGATTATTGATAAAAGGAAAGAAACTCCTAAAGGTGATAGATGTCTCATTAAAGAATTACCAACTAAAGATACCTAGATCTATCCTTGCTTTTATGCCTAGCTAGGGGCGTTAAACGATAGCGCTTGTTGGGAGGCAACCCAATTTTATTTTTATTCCTTGCTTTTTGCTCCTGTTTAGTAATAAATAATTTATCAAGCCTCTGTTTTGGTTGTGTTTTTTGTGTTTAATTAGTGTTTGTGCCAATTAGAACAGTTGGGAAGACTTGGGGAAAGTCTTTTTAATCTTGCTGTAAAAAACAGAAACTTTAGTGCTCACGAGAATTGCTGCCATTTTTATTTAGAAAGTTCTATTTAGTTAATTATTTTTGCATATGATTAATATATAAATTCCTCATGTCCAGCAATTTATTTTAGAATTTTTGGGGTTCCAGATCTTGGGTTAGCTACAGATTACTACAGACTGTTCTGTTTTTGACAGATTCTGTTTTTTGTGTGTTGTTTGCTTATTTTAATGAATCTATGGCTAGTAAAATAGTTTATAAACCATAGAGAAGTTGGAATACAGTATGTTTAACACCAATATAAATAAAGAATGAGTTCATTACAGTACCTCGAAGTGGTGTTTTGTTTTCTTTCGCTAACGGAGCTCACGAGATTTTCTACTTTAAGTTTTGTCTTGTGAAGTTTTCAAGTTTTGGGTAAAAGATTTGATGAATTATGGAACAAGGAGTGGAAAGAGTCTAAGCTTGGGGATGCCCATTGCACCCCAAGATAATCTAAGGACACCTAAAAGCCAAAGCTTGGGGATGCCCCGGAAGGCATCCCCTCTTTCGTCTACTTCCATCGGTAACTTTACTTGGAGCTATATTTTTATTTACCACATGATATGTGTTTTGCTTGGAGCGTCTTGTATTATTTGAGTCTTTATTTGTTAGTTTTCCACAATCGTCCTTGCTGTAAACACTTTTTGAGAGAGACACACATGATTCGGAAATTATTAGAATACTCTATGTGCTTCACCTATATCTTTTGAGTTATATAGTTTTTGCTCTAGTGCTTCACTTATATCTTTTAGAGCACGTCGGTGGATTTGTTTTATAGAAACTATTGTTCTCTCATGCTTCACTTATATTATTTTGATAGTCCTACAAAACAGCATGGTAATTTTCTTTAATTATGTTAGGCATTCAAGATTAATAAATTTTTTCTTATGAGTGTGTTGAATACTATGAGAAGTTTGATACTTGATAATTTTTTTAAGATATGGAGATGGTAATATTAGAGTCATGCTAGTCGAGTAGTTGTGAATTTGAGAAATACTTGTGTTAAAGTTTGTGATTCCCGTAGCATGCACGTATGGTGAACCGTTATGTGATGAAGTCGGAGCAAGATTTATTTATTGATTGTCTTCCTTATGAGTGGCGGTCGGGGACGAGCGATGGTCTTTTCCTACCAATATATCCCCCTAGGAGCATGCGTGTAATACTTTGCTTTGATAACTTGTAGATTTTTTCAATAAGTATATGAGTTCTTTATGACTAAGGTTGAGTCCATGGATAATACACACTTTTCTTCCTTCCACCATTGCTAGCC
This sequence comes from Triticum aestivum, assembly GCF_018294505.1. Lineage (NCBI taxonomy): Eukaryota > Viridiplantae > Streptophyta > Magnoliopsida > Poales > Poaceae > Triticum > Triticum aestivum. Next base: position 565,945,208 of record NC_057812.1, on the reverse strand, counting down.
TCTCTAATACCGCGCACCTTTCGCAAGTATCATACACCCACCATATACCTTCCTCAAAACAGCCACCATACCTACCTATTATAGCATTTCCATAGCCATTCCGACATATATTGCCATGCAACTTTCTACTGTTCCATTTACTAAGAAACGCTCCATCATTGTCATATTGCTTTGCATGATCATGTAGTTGACATTGTATTTGTGGCAAAGCCACCGTTCATAATTCTTTCATACATGTCACTCTTGATTCATTGCATATCCCGGTACACCACCGGAGGCATTCACATAGAGTCATATTGTGTTCTAAGTATTGAGTTGTAATTGTTGAGTTGTAAGTAAATAAAAGTGTGATGATAATCATTTTTAGAGCATTGTCCCAAGTGAGGAAAGGATGATGGAGACTATGATTCCCCCACAAGTCGGGATGAGACTCCGGACAAAAAAAAGAGGCCATAAAAAAAGAAAAGGCCCAAATAAAAAAATATTAGAGAAAAAGGGAGAAGGGACAATGCTACTATCCTTTTACCACACTTGTGCTTCAAAGTAGCACCATGATCTTCATAATAGAGAGTCTCCTGTGTTATCACTTTCATATACTAGTGGGAATTTTACATTATAGAACTTGGCTTGTATATTCCAATGATGGCCTTCCTCAAAATGCACTAGGTCTTCGTGAGCAAGCGAGTTGGATGCACACCCACTTAGTTCCTTTTGTTGAGCTTTCATATACTTATAACTCTAGTGCATACGTTGCATGGCAATCCCTACTCACTCACATTGATATCTATTGATGGGCATCTCCATAGCCCATTGATACGCCTAGTTGATGTGAGACTATCTTTCCCCTTTTTTGTCTCCTCCACAACCACCATTCTATTCCACCTAAAGTGCTATGTCCATGGCTCACACTCATGTATTGCGTGAATATTGAAAAAGTTTGAGAACACCAAAAGTATGAAACAATTGCTTGGCTTGTCATTGGGGTTGTGCATGATTTAAATACTTTGTGTGGTGAAGATAAAGCATAGCCAGACTATATAATTTTGTAGGGATAACTTTCTTTGGCCATGTTATTTTGAAAAGACATAATTGCTTAGTTAGTATGTGAGGGAGTCCTGGATTAGGGGGTATCCGGACAGCCGGATTGTATCCTTTGGCCAGACTGTTGGACTATGAAGATACAAGATTGAAGACTTCGTCTCGTGTCCGTATGGGACTCTACTTGGCGTGGAAGGCAAACTAGGAAATACGGATATGTACATCTCTTCATTTGTAATCGACCTTGTTTAACCCTAGCCCTTTCCGGTGTCTATATAAACCGGAGGGTTTTAGTCCGCAGGACAACATACAATCATACCATAGGCTAGCTTCTAGGTTTTAGCCTCTCCGATCTCGTGGTAGATCAACTCTTGTAATACTCATATCATCAAGAATAAATCAAGCAGGATGTAGGGTTTTACCTCCATAAAGAGGGCCCGAACCTGGGTAAAAATCGTGTCCCCTGCCTCCTGTTACCATCCGCCTTAGACGCACAGTTCGGGACCCCCTACCCGAGATCCACCGGTTTTGACACCGACATTGGTGCTTTCATTGAGAGTTCCTCTGTGCCGTCACCGTTAGGCTTGATGGCTCCTACGATCATGATAGCGATGCAGTCCAGGGTGAGACTTTTCTCCCCGAACAGATCTTTGTGTTCGGCGGCTTCGCACTACGGGCCAACTCGCCTGTCCATCTGGAGCAGATCGAAAGTTACGCCCCTGGCCACCAGGTCAGGTTTGGAAGCTTAAACTACAGGTCCGACATCCGCTGAGACTTGATCTTCGACGGATTTGAGCCCCTGCCTTGTGCGCCGCACGGTCATGATGAGTACGATTTAGCTCTATCATCGGACCGTATTCAGGAGATCGCACCAGCAGCCGCCCCGAGCCTCAATTCGGAGCCAGTTGCGCCATCCATGGACGGGTGGATGGACCCCGTCACGAAGGTCGTACCCTCAGCGGCGATCGAGCCGAATATCGACCTTACCCTTCATGAGAGCCGTGTTGCCAAACTGCCGGATCCTTCTCCGGCCACGGACTCCGGACTGCCTGTGCCCATGCCTATCGAATCCGATTGGGCTCCGATCATGGAGTTTACCTCCGCGGATATTTTCCAGCACTCGCCCTTCGGCGACATACTGAACTCATTAAGCTCTCTCTCCTTGTCAGGAGGATCCTGGCCGAACTACGTCTGGCAGAATTGGTTTGCGGATGACGAAGAAATTCGCCGCCCACCCACCACCCACTTAGTAGCCACTGTCGATGACTTAACCGACACGCTCGACTTCGACTCTGAAGACATCGACGGTATGGACAATGATGCAGGAGTCGAAGAGGAACCACTGCCCAGAGGACACTGGACGCCCACTTCATCACATGACGTATACATGGTGGACACACCCAAAGAAAATAACGACGAGGAACGGAAGGACGCAGCGACGGGTGGTTCCCTCGAGCAGCAGTCAAAGCGGCGGCGTAAACGCCGCCCCAAATCCCGCTCTGGCAGAAATAACGATCACATAGACCCAGTGTTAGAGCAGGGTGAACCATTGCCTGACAACGGTAACATGGAAAATGAAGCCGAACAACCCAACCCCGTCGAAGATAACAGTCCGGACGACATCACACCGGACAGGCGCCAGGAGCAACATAATGCCCACCAAAGGCTTGTTGCCACGGCGAGGAGTCTGAAAAAACAGAAGCAAAGGCTCAAGGCTGCACAAGAAACACTCAAAAAAAGTGGAGTGAAGTACTCAACACACGAAGTACGGTAGTAATCGCCACACCAGGAGCTACCCGAAGTGGAAGTTGCTACCTGAATTCGATGAGGAGGCCTTAGATCCCCCGCAACCAAAAATTAAAATGGCCATCCGGCCGGATAGACGACCTCACGGCCAACATAAAGCGGCAAACAACGCCGCAGATAAGCCAATGCGCGACCCACGCGATGGCTCGCATCAAAAGGACGACGCAACCAGATCCATTTATGGACCACACAAGCGCGCTCCAGCATACGATGCAATACAACAAACATCCGAACACCACGGTACACCCAGATACAGGGGTGCCGGACACCCCCTATGTTTCACCAATGAGGTGCTGGACCATGAATTTCCAGAGGGATTCAAACCCGTAAACATAGAGGCATACGACGGAACAACAGACCCTGGGGTCTGGATTGAGGACTATATCCTCCATATCCATATGGCTCGAGGGGATGATCTCCACGCCATCAAGTACTTACCCCTCAAGCTCAAAGGGCCAGCTCAGCACTGGCTTAATAGCCTCCCCGAAAGCTCCATTGGAAGCTGGGAAGAGCTCGAAGACGCCTTTCGGGCAAATTTTCAAGGGACATATGTCCGACCACCGGATGCAGACGATCTAAGTCATATAACTCAACAACCCGGAGAGTCAGCCCGAAAGCTTTGGAACAGGTTTCTTACTAAAAAGAACCAAATAGTTGATTGTCCGGACGCTGAGGCCTTGGCAGCCTTTAAGCACAGCGTCCGAGACGAATGGCTTGCCAGGCACCTCGGCCAAGAAAAGCCGAGAATAATGGCAGCATTAACAAGCCTCATGACCCGCTTTTGCGCGGGCGAGGACAGCTGGCTAGCCCGATGCAGCACCAGAGACCCAAGTACATCCGAAGTAAGAGATGGAACGGGAAATCACGACGCAGCAAAAATAATAAGCGCCGGAATAAAGAAGACAGCCCGAAGAGCACGACGGTAAACACTGGGTTTAGAAGCTCTCGGCCAGGTCAGCAAAAGCCGCCCTCTAAAGGCGCCAGAGATGAACTGTCCAGCTTAAACAAAATTCTGGACCAAATATGTCAGATCCATAGCACCCCCGATAAACCTGCAAATCATACCCACAGAGAATGTTGGGTCTTCAAGCAGTCCGGCAAGCTCAACGTCGAACATAAGGGGCAGGATACACCAAGCGAAGACGAGGATGAGCCTCACAAGCAAAACACTGGGGAACAGAAGAAATTCCCACCAGAAGTCAAAACAGTAAACGTGTTACACGTGATAAAGGGGAGAACCAAAGTGGCACTCCCAGTCAAACATGCCCAAGGGCCTATCACCGCGGAGTTCTGCCACTGGCCGTCTCAACCGATCACCTTCGACCATCAAGATTACTCAGCAAGTATCCGGAACGCGGGGTGGGCTGCCTTGGTATTAGATCCAATAATTGACAGATACCACTTCACACGAGTCCTAATGGACGGCGGCAGCAGCTTAAACCTGATATATCAGGACACAATCCGCAAAATGGGGATAGACCCAACGAAAATTTCCACAACAATACTACCTTTAGAGGAGTAATGCCAGGCCAAGGGGCTCATTGCACGGGCTCCCTGCTACTAGAGGTTATATTCAGCTTCCCTGATAACTTCCGTAGCAAAAATTTAACCTTCCACATTGCTCCGTTCCAAAGTGGCTATCAAGCACTACTTGGACGTGAAGCTTTCACTCACTTTAATGCAATACCGCATTACGCTTCCCTCACACTTAAGATGCTCGGTCCACGTGGCATCATTACAGTAAATGGAAATATTGAGCGATCCCTGCGCGCCGAAGAGAGTGCGGCCGCCTTGGCAGCCGCACACTAAAACGGCCTCACCAACTAAAGCATTCGATAGGTTGTCAAGACCACGGACACGGTTAGACGTGTCCGGCGCAGCTATATGAAATTCATACAGGTTTGATGGCCACACCCCTATTACAAATACAAGGGGCTCAACGCACGCAGACAAGTGGCAATTTTTACTCATCTTCAACTGTAGATGGTTTCTTTAAACCCACCTTTTTGCACGACAACTTTTCACCTAAGTTCCTCTCTTTTACAGATGACAATCGTGCTACACCCGTCCAGGATACGACACAACGGAGACACAGGCGCAGACGTGCAGCAGGGACCCGTTCCAAGGATTCTTTTTAGATTAAGACCCTGCGTCAACCTTTTTTACTGTCTCTTGTTGATACACATCCCTCGGATTCTCAGTACAATTGAGAATGATGCTGACGTCTTGGCATGTGGCCACGTCAGAACAATGCACGTACCTGGACATTAGGGGCTTCTTACAAAGGGCACTATTTAGGCCCGGTTTACACCATAAAGACCGAATACCTTAGGGAGTGTTCGGCATCACGAGTTTGGCCTTATATGCATCAGGGCCGAATCATGTCGTGGGTCAAATGTTGGGTTTGCCCGGCTCCTGTGTTTTGCTTCCTTACGTTTCGCTCTATCGGCTAAGGCGGCACCAGGAGAACTACTGTGATTGTGCCCTGGTTCATCCGGACGAGCACCTCAGTAAAGAAAGCCGAAAACTGACTGTCATGATATAGCGCGAGACTGGTCAACCACTCGATGACCTATCGGAATCCTAGAATTCCTCCGCCTTAATGAAGGGCCGTTTCCCAGCCGGGCATGTACGCACCCCGAACTCGGGTGAGTGCGGCGCCACCAGGGGCTATATAGTAGCCCCACTGTCAAACTCCTATGGCTAAGTGAAAGTGCTAAAGCATTATAGTCCGGTTGCCTAGTTCGCTGCGCTCTCACCTCCTTAGTAGGACCAAGACATTGGATTAAGTGTGAATATGCGTCTTCTGCGAACACCCCTGCATTATATGCGTGGGGGCTGAAGCCGACGACTGCAATCTTTCAGGTTATATACATATATACATAAAACAGCCGCACAGGAGGCATCACAATACTTTCGGGCAAAAGTATAAATACAACCTTGATAAAATTAATAAAACATTGTTTTTACAATGGGAATACATGTCACTCAAACATAATATTCTTCGAGCACTGGGCCTCTATCAAACGAGCACCCTCAAGAACTTCTTCAGAATAGTGCTCGGCAGCCACTCGGCCTATGGCCGAACCCTGCGCCGCAACAGTGGTAGCATCCATCTCCGCCCAGTATGCTTTGACACGGGCAAGGGCCGTTCGCGAGCCTTCTATGCACGCCGACCTCTTCATCGCATTGATGCGCGACACCGCACCAAGGAACTGCTGCACTAAGCTGAAATAGCTGTTCGGCTTCGGTTTTGCCGGCCACAGATGATCTACGACGGACCTCATGGCAAGTCCGGACAATCTATTGAGTTCGGCCCATTCGGAAAGTTGATCAGTTAGTGGAAGCGGACGCTCTGGAACGTTAAACTACGACCAGAATAGCTTGTCCACTTCACGATCTGTTTGATCTCGGAAGTATTTGGCCGCATCGACAACACTCGCCGTCAAATCCAGATATGCGTCTGCCGAACTCCACAGCCGATCCAGAGGGGTGTACCGCGGATCTCCGAACTTCCTCCGCAGCAAAAAGAGCTTCCCAACCACAATATCACTGGCTTCACGCAGCTCCTCCTTCTTCGCTCTCATGGCAGAGCGGGTGTCTTTGGTCGCCATCGTGGCCTTTTCGAGGTCCTTCGCCTTCGTTCGGTTTTTTTCTTCAAGGACCCGACAACGGTCGGCAGTATCTTTTAACTCTATAGCCATCTTGGCCATTTTCTCTTTGCTCTCGCAATGCGCTGCCTTCTTGGCTATTAACTCTTCAGTCGCCTTCAAAGCAGCCGCATTACTACTCCTTGCTTGTTCTTTGGCTCGGGCAAGTTCCACCCGAACGGTCTCCACAGTGGCAGCTCCATCTGCAGTCACAACATATTAAAGATACTGGCATCACACTGCTCTTACTATGTGACATTCACCAGAAAATATCACTTACCTTGTGCCTCATCAAGCCGCTTGTTAACAAGCTCGGTGTCAGCATCCGCCGCATCCAGTTGCCGCTTTAGTTCGGCAAACTCATGAGTCCGGCTAGCCACTGGAGCTTCCACCACCTGCACATAAAGGCGGTATGGTTATTACCTAGGACAACGATCCTCTATTTGCCACCGTTCTCGGTGACCACCAGAGTCTCAGGGGCCACTATCTACACCGGGCACACCTAAAAATGTGAGGTACCATCACAAAGGTATATCATTTTACGTACCTCAAAGCCCGTTAGTAGACTCATAAAGGCGTCATGCAACCCGCTTTTGGCGGATGAAATCCTTTCCATCATTGTACACATCAACGCATGGTGTTCTTCCGAGATGGTCGCTCCCTTCAGCAGATCCCTCAGTGCGTCCGACCGCATACCAGACAGCGCCGGACTCTTTTGTCCGCCCTCTTCAAGAGCCGGATGCTGGGGACTTCGGGTGACTAGGGGATTATCTTCTAGCCTCACCGGATCCGGAGAGGCCCTCCGTGACGATACTTCAAGATCGCCCGCTTCTCGAGCAGGGGAGTCCGGGGGAGGCGTTTCGCTCTCCATCATCTCCGGAAGAAGGTCCCCTGAAGACGAGCTCTGTTGAGAAGGGCTAAGATCCGAACTGCAAGATAAACGCTTCGGTTATTTTCCTCGGAAGTAAGGTAGAATATCTCTACTATTAAGTAAATTTTGATCACTTAGGACCCGTTAGAGGGCTGATCCCCGCACGAACTTTGTGCGGCAAAAGCACCCTCCGAGACGGGATCCTTTGGTGGAGTTTTTTTTCTCCCGTTTGGAAACCTTGGTTTTCGGATCATCAGAGGTAGTCCTCTTCCTCCCCCGGGGTGAAGGAATGTCAGACTCCTTCTCTTGGCTATCCTCCCTCACGGATGCGCTCGTTCCCTCGGTTGGAACAGATAGCGGTGAAGGCCCACTTTGGCCCTCTTTATTCCCCCATTCATCTTCCTTTGCGAGCACCAGGCAAGGTGCTGGCTCGAGCATCTTTTCCAGCACCGGATTGTCCAAGCCTTCAGGAAGGGGAGCCGAACACCGGATCATCTTCGCCTTTGCTATCCAGTCCTGGTCAAAGAGCGATCCTTTAGAATGATGTCCTAATAAAAGAAAGATAGTGTGTTCGGCTAGAGGGTTACTTACTTGGGCCGCGGTGCGGTTGCTGCTCAGGCCCACGTCCTCGGAGGTATCCGGACACTCTATATGGGGTCCGAAGAACGACTTGTACATCTCCTCGTGCGTCAGGCCGAGGAAATTCTGAATAGCGCGCGGTCCTTCTGGGTTGAATTCCCATAAACGGAGGGGCCGACGTTTGCAAGGCTGGACTTGACGAACCAGCATGACTTGCACTACCATAACCAGACTAAAATCTCCCTCGAAGAGATCCCGGATGCGGCTCTGCAGTATGGGCACGTCCTTGGCTGGACCCCAGCTCAGCCCCCTGCTGATCCATGACATCAGTTGTGGTGGAGGGCCCGAGCGAAAGGCGGGGGGAGCTACCCACTTGGCACTTTTGGGAGCGGTGATGTAGAACCACTCCCTTTGCCATAATCCGGACACCTCTGGAAAGGAACCTTTTGGCCATGGAGCTCCAGCAATCTTGCTTATTAATGCACCTCTGCACGCTGCATACTGCCCCTCGATCGTCTTCGGCTTCACATCAAAGGTCTTGAGCCATAGGCCGAAGTGAGGGGTAATGCGGAGGAAGGCCTCACATACGACAATAAATGCCGAGATGTGGAGAAAGGAATCAGGGGCTAGATCGTGGAAACCAAGCCCGTAATAGAACATCAAACACCTTACGAAGGGATCCAGAGTGAGGCCTAGTCCTTGGAGGAAGTGGGAGATGAACACGACCTCTTCGTTGGGTTTGGGAGTAGGGACGACCTGCCCTCGGGCGGGCTGTTGATGCGAGACTTCGACGGTCAAGTATCTTGCCTCCCTCAACTTCTTGATATCCTCTTCCATGACGGAGGAGGGCATCCACCGGCCCTGGAGGCTGGATCCGGACATGATTGAAGGTCCGAAGCACTTGACCTGGGCTTTGGGTGTTAGAACTCGAGGCGGGGGAAGGATTCGATTGAGCACGGGAGGAAAAAAGTAAAAAACCTTGACCCTTTATAAAGAGGGTGAATATCAAGCGTCCTCCTCGTGGCCGTTTGGGACTTGCCTAAAATCTAGGAGACCTAGGCGCGGTTGGGTTACCCACGCCCGTATTGATGAGAATCCCATAATAAGGGGGACACGATCTCTGCTTTGACAAGACATGTCAAAAAACAGCCTCACGTTATGTGCGAGGTTAGTTAAAGGAAACGGTTCGAATAATCACCGGGCCATGGCATAATGTCATGTTGCCAAAACAAGTCGGCAGATTAGATTTGTGGAAATATTATTCTCTCTACGGTGGTATGTGGAACTTATTTTGCAGGGTCGGACACTATCCTTGTATTCAAATTTTTCGATGGTGTATTCGGAGGAGGAACCCGCCTTGCAATGCCAAAGACAATACTGCGCGCCGGATTTATCGTAATTGAAGCCAGGTTCAGGGGCTACTGAGGGAGTCCTGGATTAGGGGGTATCCGGACAGCCGGATTGTATCCTTTGGCCGGACTGTTGGACTATGAAGATACAAGATTGAAGACTTCGTCTCATGTCCGGATGGGACTCTACTTGGCGTGGAAGGCAAGCTAGGCAATACGGATATGTACATCTCCTCCTTTGTAACCGACCTTGTGTAATTCTAGCCCTTTCCGGTGTCTATATAAACCGGAGGGTTTTAGTCCGTAGGACAACATTCAATCATACCATAGGCTAGCTTCTAGGGTTTAGCCTCTCCGATCTCGTGGTAGATCAACTCTTGTAATACCCATATCATCAAGAATAAATCAAGCAGGACGTAAGGTTTTACCTCCATCAAGAGGGCCCGAACCTGGGTAAAACATCGTGTCCCCTGCCTCCTGTTACCATCCACCTTAGACACATAGTTTGGGACCCCCTACCCAAGATCCGCCGGTTTTGACACCGATAGTATGCTTGAAGTATTATTATTTCTATGCCAATATTGAACTTTTGTCTTGAATCTTTCAGATCTGAATATTCATACCACAATTAAGAAGAATTACATTGAAATTATGCCAAGTAGCATTCCACATAAAAAATTCTGTTTTTATCATTTACCTACTCGAGGACGAGCAGGAATTAAGCTTGGGGATGCATGATACGTCTCCAACGTATCTATAATTTTTATTGTTCCATGCTATATTATATTTTGTTTTGGACATTATTGGGCTTTATTATACACTTTTATATTATTTTTGGGACTAACCTATTAACCGGAGGCCCAGCCCAGAATTGCTGTTTTTTTGCCTATTTTAGGGTTTCGCAGAAAAAGAATATCAAACGGAGTCCAAACGGAATGAAACCTTCGGGAACGTGATTTTTGGAACGAACATGATCCAGAGGACTTGGACCCTATGTCAAGCAATCAACGAGGAAGGCACAAGGTAGGAGGGCGCGCCTACCCCCCATGCACGCCCTCCACCCTCGTGGGCCCCCCTGTTGCTCCACCAACATACTCCTTCCTCCTATATATACCTATGTACCCCCAAACTACCAGATACGGACCGAAAACCCTAATTCCACCGTCGTAACTTTCTGTATCCATGAGATCCCATCTTGGGGCCTTTTCCGGAGCTCCACCAGAGGGGACATCGATCACGGAGGGCTTCTACATCAACACCATAGCCCCTTCGATGAAGTGTGAGTAGTTTACTTCAGACCTGCGGGTCCATAGTTATTAGCTAGATGGCTTCTTCTCTCTTTTTGGATCTCAATACAAAGTTCTCCCCCTCTCTTGTGGAGATCTATTCGATGTAATCTTCTTTTACGGTGTGTTTGTTGAGACTGATGAATTGTGGGTTTATGATCAAGTTTATATATGAACAATATTTGAATCTTCTCTGAATTCTTTTATGTATGATTGGTTATCTTTGCAAGTCTCTTCGAATTATCAGTTTGGTTTGGCCTACTAGATTGATCTTTCTTGCAATGGGAGAAGTGCTTAGCTTTGGGTTCAATCTTGTGGTGTCCTTTCCCAGTGACAGTAGGGGCAGCAAGGCACGCACGCCCCCTACCTCGTGGCCTCCTCTTTTGTGTCTTGACATAGGGTCCAAGTCTCCCGGGTCTTATTCGTTGAGAAAATCACGTTCCCGAAGGTTTCATTCCGTTTGGACTCCGTTTGATATTCCTTTTCTTCGAAACCCTGAAACAGGCAAAAAACATCAATTCTGGGATGGGCCTCCGGTTAATAGGTTAGTCCCAAAAATAATATAAAAGTGGATAATAAAGCCCAATAATGTCCAAAACAGTAGATAATATAGCATGGAGCAATCAAAAATTATAGATACGTTGGAGACGTATCACATCACCCTTTCCTCTTCAAGCGAAAACCAACACAGTGCTCTCGAGGTAGCAATGGCCCATCCGGGATCCTCCTCCATAGCCTCCGGTGATGATGGCCCCCTCCGACAGGGTGCCAAAGAGGGCCTAGATTGATTTCTTGTGGCTACAGAGGCTTGCGGCGGCGGAACTTCCAATCTAGGTTATTTTCTGGAGGTTTGGGTATTTATAAGAGAGGTTGGTGTCGAGAACAAGTCAGGGGGCCCCACGGGTAGTCCACGAGGCACAGGGGCGCGCCTAGGGGGGTGGGCGCGCCCCCCACACTCGTGGGGCCCACGGGACTCCCCTCTGGTAGATTTTTGTTCCAGTATTGTTTATATTTTCCAGAAAAATTCTCCGTTGATTTTCATCGCAATCCGAGAACTTTTATTTCTGCACAAAAACAACACCACGGTAGTTCTGCTGAAAACAGCGTCAGTCCGGGTTAGTTCTAGTCAAATCATACCAAAATCATATAAAACTGTTGTAAACATGGCATGAATACTTCATAAATTATAGATGCGTTGGAGACGTATCACATCTCACGTGATGATCGGACATGGTTTAGTTGATTTGGATCACGTGATCATTTAGATGACTAGAGGGATGTCTATCTAAGTGGGAGTTCTTAAGTAATATGATTAATTGAACTTTAATTTATCATGAACTTAGTCTTGATAGTATTTGCATAACTATGTTGTAGATCAATAGCTCGCGATGTAGCTCCCCGTTTATTTTTGATATGTTCCTAGAGAAAAAAATAAGTTGAAAAATGTTAGTAGCAATGATGCGGACTAGCTCCATGATCTGAGAATTATCCTTAGTGTTGCACAGAAGTATTATGTCCTTGATGCACCGCTAGGTGACAGACCTATAGCAGGAGCAGATGCAGACATTATGAACGTTTGACAATGCTCAGTATGATGACTACTTGATAGTTTAGTGCACCATGCTTTACGGCTTAGAACCGGGACTTCAAAATGTTTTGAACGACATGGAGCATATGAGATGTTCCAAGAGTTGAAATTGGTATTTCATACTCATTCCCGTGTCGAGAGGTATGAGACCTCTGACAATACTTTGCCTACAAGATGGAGGAGAATAGCTCAACCAGTGAGCATGTGCCTAGATTGTCTGGGTACTACAATTGCTTGAATCAAGTGGGAGTTAATCTTCTAGATAAGATAGTAATTGAAAAAGTTCTCTATTCACTATCACCAAGTTACTAGAACTTCATGATGAACTATAATATGCAAGGGATAACAAAAACAATTCCCAAGCTCTTCGCGATGCTAAAATCGGCAAAGGTAGAAATCAAGAAAAGCATCAAGTGTTGATGGTTAACAAGACCACTAGTTTCAAGTAAAAGGGCAAGGGGAAGAAAGGGAACTTCAAGAAGAATGGCAAGCAAGTGCCACTCCCATGAGGAAGCCCAAAGCTAGACTCAAGCCTGAAACTGAGTGCTTCTACTGCAAAGGAAATGGTCACTGGAAGTGGAACTGCCCTAGATACTTGGCGGATAAGAAGGATGGCATACTGAACAAAGGTATATTGGATATACATGTTATTGATGTGTACTTTACTAGTGTTTATAGAAACCCCTTGGTATTTGATACTGGTTCAGTTGCTAAGAGTAGTAACTCGAAACGGGAGTTGCAAAATAAACAGAGACTAGTTAAGGGTAAGGTGATGATGTGTGTTGGAAGTGATTCCAAGGTTCATAAGATCACCATCGCACACTCCCTTTACCTTCGGGATTAGTGTTGAACCTAAAATAAATGTTATTTGGTGTTTGTGTTGAGCATGAATATGATTGGATCATGTTTATTGCAATATGGTTATTCATTTAAGTCAAAAAAATTGTTGTTCTATTTACATGAATAAAACCTTCTATGGTCAATATAAATGGTTTATTGAATCTCGATCGTAGTGATACACATATTCATAATATTGAAGCCAAAAGATGCAAAGTTAATTATGATAATGCAACTTATTTGTGGCACTGTTGTTTAGGTCATATTGGTGTAAAGCGCATGAAGAAATTCCATGTTGATGGGCTTTCGGAATCACTTGATGCTTGCAAACCATGCCACATGGGCAAGATGACTAAGACTCCATTCTCTGGAACAATGGAGCGAGCAGCTAACTTATTGGAAATAATACATACTGATGTATGCGGTCCGATGAGTGTTGAGGCTCGCGACGGGTATCGTTATTTTCCGACGTTCACAGATGATTTGAGCAGATATGGGTATATCTACTTGATGAAACATAAGTCTGAAACATTTGAAAAGTTCAAAGAATTTTAGAGTGAAGTGGAAAGTCATTGTAATAAGAAAATAAAGTTTCTATGATCTGATCGCGGAGACGAATATTTGAGTTACGAGTTTGGTCTTCAACTAAAACAATGTGGAATAGTTTCACAAATTCATGCCACCTGGAACACCACAGCATAATGGTGTGTCCGAATGTCATAACCGTACTTTATTGGATATAGTGCAATCTATGATGTCTCTTACCGATTTACCACTATCGTTTTGGGGTTATGCATTAGAGACAGCTGCATTCACGTTAAATAGGGCGCCATCTAAATCCATTGAGATGACACCGTATGAACTATGGTTTGGCAAGAAACCAAAGCTGTCGTTTCTTAAAGTTTGGGGCTGCGATGCTTATGTGAAGAAGTTTCAAACTGATAAGCTCGAACCCAAATTGGAGTAGTGCGTCTTCATAGGATACCCAAAAGAAACTCTTGGGTACACCTTCTATCACAGATCTGAAGGCAAGATATTTTGTTGCTAAGAATGGATCCTTTCTAGAGAAGGAGTTTCTCTCGAAAGAAGTGAGTGGGAGGAAAGTAGAACTTGATGAGGTAATTGTACCTTCTCCCGAATTGGAAAGTAGTTCATCACAGAAATCAGTTCCAGTGATTCCTACACCAATTAGTGAGGAAGCTAATGATGATGATCATGAAACTTCAGATCAAGTTACTACTGAACCTCGTAGGTCAACCAGAGTGGTACGGTAATCCTGTTCTAGAAGTCATGTTACTAGACCATGACGAACCTACGAACTATGAGGAAGCGATGATGAGCCCAGATTCCACAAAATGGCTTGAGGCCATGAAATCTGAGATGGGATCCATGTATGAGAACAAAGTATGGACTTTGATTGACTTGCTCAATGATCGGTGAGTCATTGAGGATAAATGGATCTTCAAGAGGAAGACGGACGCTGATAGTAGTGTTACTATATGCAAAGCTCGAATTGTCGCAAAAAAATTTCGAAAAATTCAAGGTGTTGACTACGATGAGATTTTTTCACTCGTATCGATGCTTAAAAGTATGTCCGAATCATGTTAGCAGTTGCTGCATTTTATGAAATCTAGCAAATGGATGTCAAAACTGCATTCCTTAATGGATTTATTAAAGAAGAGTTGTATATGATGCAACCAGAAGGTTTTGTCGATCCTAAAGGTGCTAACAAGGTAAGCAAGCTCCAGCGATCCATCTATGGACTGGTGCAAGCATCTAGGAGTTGGAATATATGCTTTGATAAAGTGATCAAAGCATATGGTTTTATACAGACTTGCGGTGAAGCCTGTATTTACAAGAAAGTGAGTGGGAGTACTACAACATTTTTGATAAGTATATGTGAATGACATATTGTTGATCGGAAATAATGTAGAATTTTCTAGAAAGCATGAAGGAGCGTTTGAAAGGAGTTTTTCAAAGAAAGACCTTGGTGAAGCTACTTACATATTGAGCATCAAGATCTATAGAGATAGATCAAAACGCTTGATATATTTTTCAATAAGTACATACCTTGACAAGTTTTTGAAGTAGTTCAAAATGGAACATTCAAAGAAAGAGTTCTTGTCTGTGTTGCAAGGCGTGAAGTTGAGTAAGACTCAAAGCCCGACCACGGCAGAAGATAGAGAGAGAATGAAAGTCATTCCCTATGCCTCAGCCATAGGTTCTATAAAGTATGTCATGCTGTGTACCAGACCTATTGTATACCCTGCCTTGAGTTTGGCAAGGGAGTACAATTTTTGATCTAGGAGTGGATCACTGGGCAGCGGTAAAAATTATCCTTAGAGGACTAAGGAAATATCTCTCGGTTATGGAGGTGATAAAGAGCTCGCCGTAAAGAGTTACGTTGATGCAAGCTTTGACACCGATCTGGATGACTCTAAGTCACAATCTGGATACATATTGAAAGTGGGAACAATTAGCTAAAGTAGCTCTGTGCAGAGCATTGTAGACATAGAAATTTGCAAAATACATATGGATCTGAATTTGCTAGACCGTTGACTAAACTTCTCTCACAAGCAAAACATGATCACACCTTAGTACTCTTTGGGTGTTAATCACATGGTGATGTGAACTAAGATTACTGACTCTAGTAAACCCTTTGAGTGTTGGTCACATGGCGATGTGAACTATGGGTATTAATCACATGGTGATGTGACTTATCGGTGTTAAATCACATGGCGGTGTGAACTAGATTATTGACTCTAGTGCAAGTGGGAGACTAAAGGAAATATGCCCTAGAGGCAATAATAAAGTTATTATTTATTTCCTTATTTCATGATAAATGTTTATTATTCATGCTAGAATTTTATTAACCAAAAACTTAGTACATGTGTGAATACATAGACAAAACAAAGTGTCCGTAGTATGCCTCTACTTGACTAGTTCGTTTATCAAGGATGGTTATGTTTCCTAACCATAGAAATGTGTTGTCATTTGATGAACGGGATCACATCATTAGGAGAATGATGTGATGGACAAGACCCATTTGTTAGCTTAGCATTATGATCATTATAGTTTCATTGCTACTGCTTTCTTCATGACTTATACATGTTCCTCGGACTATGAGATTATGCAACTCCCGAATACCGGAGGAACACCTTGTGTGCTATCAAATGTCACAACGTAAATGGGTGATTACAAAGATGATCTACAGGTGTATCCGATGGTGTTTGTTGAGTTGGCATAGATCGAGATTAGGATTTGTCACTCTGTGTATCGGAGAGGTATCTCTAGGCCCTCTCGGTGATGCACATCACCATAAGCCTTGCAAGCATTGTGACTAATGAGTTAGTTGCGGGATGATGCATTACGGAACAAGTAAAGAGACTTGCCGATAACGAGATTGAACTAGGTATTTAGATACCTACGATCGAACCTCGGGCAAGTAACATACCGATGACAAAGGGAACATCATATGTTGTTATGCAGTTTGACCGATAAAGATCTTCGTAGAATATGAAGGAACCAATATGACCATGCAGTTTCCGCTATTGGTTATTGACTGGAGATGAGTCTTGGTCATATCTACATAGTTCTCGCACCGGTAGGGTCCGCACGCTTAACGTTATGTGACGATTTGTATTATGAGTTATGTGATTTGATGACCGAAGTTTGTTCAGAGTCCCGGATGAGATCGAGGACATGACAAGGAGTCTCGAAATGGTCGAGACGTAAAGATCGATATATTGGAAGGCCATATTTGGACATCGGAAAGGTTCCGATTGATTCAGGTATTTTTCGGAGTACCGGAGAGTTACGGGAATTCGTATTGGGTGTTAATGGGCCATACGGGAAAGGAGAGAAAGGCCTCAAGGGTGGCCGCGCCCCTTCCCCATGGACTGGTCCAAATTGGACTAGGGAAAGGGGCGCCCCCTTCCTTCCTTCTCCTTCTCTCTTCCCTTTTTCCTATTCCATGTGGGAGGTGGAATCCTACTAGTACTAGGGACTCCTAGTAGGACTCCACACTTTGGGCACGCCCTATGAGGGCCGGCCTCCTCCCTCTATCCTTTATATACGTGGCCAGGGGCACCCCATAGACACACAAGTTGATCATTGATCCCTTAGTCGTGTGTGGTGCCCCCTCCACCATAATCCAACCTCGGTCATATCATCATAGTGCTTAGGTGAAGCCCTGCGACGGTAGCATCATCATCACTGTCATCATGCCGTCATGCTGACGAAGCTCTCCCTCGTCACTCAGCTGGATCGAGAATTCATGGGACGCCAATGAGCCGAACATGTGCAGATCGTGGAGGTGCCATACTTTCGGTACTAGGATCGGTCGACCGTGAAGACGTACGACTACATCAACCGTGTTGTCATAATGCTTCGGCTTACGGTCTACGAGGGTACGTGGACAACACCCTTCCCCTCTAATTGATATGCATCACCATGATCTTGCGTGTGCGTAGGAATTTTTTTGAAATTACTGCCTTCCCCAACATTTGCCAAATTTCATAATCATAAAATGCGGCAATTGCTAACATGATTCGGACGAACTTAAGCATTGCTACGGGTGAGAAGGTCTCATCGTAGTCAGCTCCTTGAACTTGTCGAAAACCTTTCGCAACAAGTTGAGCATTGTAGACAGTAACATTACCGTCAGAGTCAATCATCTTCTTGAAGATCCATTTATTCTCTATGGCTTGTCGATCATCGGGCAAGTCAACCAAAGTCCATACTTTGTTCTCATATATGGATCCCGTCTCAGATTTCATGGCCTCAAGCCTTTTTGCGGAATCTGGGCTCATCATTGCTTCCTCATAGTTCGTAGGTTCGTCATGGTCAAGTAACATGAACTCTAGAACAGGATTACTGTACCACTCTGGTGTGGATCTTGCTCTGGTTGACCTACGAGGTTCCGTAGTAACTTGGTCAGGAGTTTCATGATCATCATCATTAACTTCCTCACTAATTGGTGTAGGAATCACTGGAACTGATTTATGTTATGAACTACTTTCCAATAAGGGAGAAGGTACAATTACCTCATCAAGTTCTACTTTCCTCCCACTCACTTCTTTCAAGAGAAACTCTTTCTCTAGAAAGGATCCATACTTAGCAATGAATATCTTGCCTTTGGATCTGTGACAGAAGATGTACACAACAGTTTCCTTTGGGTATCCTATGAAGACACATTCTCTGATTTGGGTTCAAGCTTATTAGGTTGAAGCTTTTTCACATAAGCATCGCAGCCCCAAACTTTAAGAAACGACAACTTGGGTTTCTTGCCAAACCACAGTTCATATGGTGTTGTCTCAACGGATTTCGATGGTGCCCTATTTAACGTGAATGCATCCGTCTCTAAAGCATAACCTGAAAATGATAGCGGTAAATCAGTAAGAGACATCATAGATCGCACCATATCTAATAAAGTGCGGTTACGATGTTCGGACACACCATTACGCTGTGGTGTTCCAGGTGGCGTGATTTGCGAAACTATTCCACATTGTTTCAAATGAAGACCAAACTCATAACTCAAATATTCACCTCCACGATCAGATCATAGAAACTTAATTCTCTTTTATGATGATTTTCCACTTCACTATGAAATTCTTTGAACTTTTCAAATGTTTCAGACTTATGTTTCATCAAGTAGATATATCCATATCTGCTCAAATCATCCGTGAAGGTCAGAAAATAACGATACCCGCCACGAGCATCCACACTCATCGGACCGCATACATCAGTATGTATTATTTTCAATAAGTCTGTTGCTCGTTCCATTGTTCCGGAGAACGGAGTCTTAGTCGTCTTGCCCATGAGGCATGGTTCGCAAGTATCAAGTGATTCATAATCAAGTGATTCCAAAAGCCCAACAGCGTGGAGTTTCTTCATGCGCTTTACACCAATATGACCTAGACGGCAGTGCCACAAATAAGTTGCACTATCATTATTGAACTTATATCTTTTGGTTTCAATACTATGAATATGTGTATCACCACTATCGAGATTCAATAAAAATAGACCACTCATCAAGGGTGCATGACCATACAAGATATTACTCATATAAATATAACAACCATTATTCTATGATTTAAATGAATAATCGTCTCGCATCAAACAAGATCCAGATATAATGTTCATTCTTAACGCTGGCACCAAATAAGAATTATTCAGGTGTAATGCTAATCCCGAAGGTAGATGTATAGGTAGTGTGCCGACCGCGATCACGTTGACTTTGGAACCATTTCCCACGCGCATTGTCACCTCGTCCTTAGCCAATCTTCCCACGCGCATTGTCACCTCGTCCTTAGCCAATCTTCGCTTAACAAAACCAGTATCAAATACCCGGCGCTACTGCGAGCATTAGTAAGGTACACATCAATAAGATGTATATAAAATATACCTTTCACTTTGCCATCCTTCTTATCCGCCAAATACTTGGGGCAGTTCCTCTTACAGTGACCAGTCCCTTTGCAGTAGAAGCACTTAGTCTCATGCTTAGGTCCAGACTTGGGCTTCTTTACTTGAGCAGCAACTTGTTTGTCATTCTTCTTGAAGTTCCCCTTCTTCGCTTTGTCGTTCTTCTTGAAACTACTGGTCTTGTTGACCATCAACACTTGATGCTCCTTCTTGATTTCTACCTCCGCAGCCTTTAGCATTGTGAAGAGCTCGGAAATTGTCTTATCCATCCCTTGCATATTATAGTTCATCACGAAGCTTTTGTAGCTTGGTGGCAACGATTGAAGAACTCTGTCAATGACACTATCATCAGGAAGATTAACTCCCAGTTGAGTCAAGTGGTTGTGGTACCCAGATATTCTGAGTATATGTTCACTGACAGAACTATTCTCCCCCATCTTGCAGCTATAGAACTTATTGGAGACTTCATATCTCCCAATTCAGGCATTTGCTTGAAATATTAACTTCAACTCTTGGAACATCTCATATGCTCCATGACGTTCAAAACATCGTTGAAGTCCCGATTCTAAGCCGTAAAACATGGCACACTGAACTATCGAGTAGTCATCAGCTTTGCTCTGCCAGACGTTCATAACATCTGGTGTTGCTCCTGCAGCGGGTTTTGCACCTAGTGGTGCTTCCAGGACGTAATTCTTTTGTGCAACAATGAGGATAATACTCAAGTTACGGACCCAGTCTGTGTAGTTGCTACCATCATCTTTCAACTTAGCTTTCTCTAGGAATGCATTAAAATTCAAAGGAACAGTAGCACGGGCCATTTATCTACAACAACATAGACATGCAAAATACTATCAGGTACGAAGTTCATGATCAATTAAAGTTCAATTAATCAAATTACTTAAGAACTCCCACTTAGATGGACATCCCTCTAGTCATCTAAATGATCACGTGATCCATATCAACTAAACCATGTCCAATCATCACGTGAGATGGAGAAGTTTTCAATGGTGAACATCACTATGTTGATCATATCTACTATATGATTCACGCTCAACCTTTCGGTCCCAGTGTTCCAAGGCCATATCTGCATATGCTAGGCTCGTCAAGTTTAACCTGAGTATTCTGCTTGTGCAAAACTGGCTTGCACCCATTGTATGTGAACGTAGAGCTTATCACACCCGATCATCATGTGGTGTCTCGGCACGACGAACTGTAGCAATGGTGCATACTCAGGGAGAACACTTATACCTTGAAATTTAGTGAGAGATCATCTTATAATGCTATCGCCGTACTAAGCAAAATAAGATGCATAAAAGATAAACATCCCATGCAATCAATATAAGTGATATGATATGGCCATCATCATCTTGTGCCTTTGATCTCCATCTCCAAAGCACCGCCATGATCACCATCGTCACCGGCTTAACACCTTGATCTCCATCGTAGCATCGTTGTTGTCTCGCCAACTATTGCTTCTATGACTATCGCTACCGCTTAGTGATAAAGTAAAGCAATTACATGGCGATTGCATTTCATACAATAAAGCGACAACCATATGGCTCCAGCCAGTTGCCGATAACTTTGTTACAAAACATGATCATCTCATACAACAATTTATATAATCATGTCTTGACCATATCACATCACAACATGCCCTGCAAAAACAAGTTAGACATCCTCTACTTTGTTGTTGCAAGTTTTACGTGGCTGCTATGGGCTTAGCAAGAACTATTCTTACCTACGCATCAAAAACCACAATGATTTTTCATCAAGTGTGTTGTTTTAACCTTCAACAAGGACCGGGCGTAGTCACACTCGATTCAACTAAAGTTGGAGAAACAAACACCCACTAGCCACCTGTGTGCGAAGCACGTCGGTAGAACCAGTCTCATGAACGCGGTCATGTAATGTCGGTCTGGTCCGCTTCATCCAACAATACCGCCGAATCAAAGTATGACATGCTGGTAAGCAGTATGCCTATTATCGCCCACAACTCTTTGTGTTCTACTCGTGCATATAACATCTACGCATAGACTTGGCTCGGATGCCACTATTGGGGAACGCAGTATTCAAAAAATTCCTATGATCACGCAAGATCTATCTAGGAGATGCATAGCAACGAGAGGGGAGAGTGTGTCTATGGACCCTCATAGACCGAAAGCGGAAGCGTTTAGTAACGCGGTTGATGTAGTCGAATGTCTTCGCGATCCAACCGATCAAGTACCAAACGCACGACACCTCCGCGATCTGCACACGTTTAGCTCGATGATGTCCCTCGTACTCTTGATCCAGCTAAGGCCGAGGGTGAGTTCCGTCAACACGACGGCGTGTTGATGGTGATGATGAAGTTACCGAGGCAGGGCTTCGCCTAAGCACTACGACAATATGACCGAGGTGTAAAACTGTGGAGGGGGGCACTGCACACGGCTAAAGATCAACTTGTGTGTCTATGGGGTGCCCCCTCCCCCGTATATAAAGGAGGGGAGGAGGAGGCCAGCCGGCCCCAAGGGGCGCGCCCAAGGGGGGGAATCCTACTCCAAGTAGGAATCCCCCCCTTCCTAGTCCAAGTAGGAGAAGAAGGAAGGAGAGGGGGAGGGAGAGGGAAAGAGGGTCTGCGACCCCTCCCCTAGTGCTATTCGGACTCCCCTTTGGGGGCACCACCTCCTAGCTGCTTCCATCTCTCTCCCCTAATCCCACTAAGGCCCATTACTTCCCCGGGGGGTTTCGGTAACCCCTCCGGCACTCCGGTTTTATCCGAAACTATTCGGAACACTTCCGGTGTCCAAATAACATGGTCCAGTATATCAATATTTATGTCTCGACCATTTCGAGACTCCTCGTCATGTCTGTGATATCATCTAGGACTCTGAACAATCTTCAGTACATCAAATCACATAACTCATAATACAAATCGTCATCGAACGTTAAGCGTGCGGACCCTACGGGTTCGAGAACTATGTAGACATGACCGAGACTCATCTCCGGTCAATAACCAATAGTGGAACCTGGATGATCATATTGGTTCCTACATATTCTACGAAGATCTTTATCGGTCAAACCGCATAACAACATACGTTGTTCCCTTTGTCATCGGTATGTTACTTGCCCGAGATTCGATCGTCGGTATCATCATACCTAGTTCAATCTCGTCACTGGCAAGTATCTTTACTCGTTCTATAATGCATCATCCCGCAACTAACTCATTAGTCACATTGCTTGCAAGGCTTATAGTGATGTGCATTACCGAGAGGGCCCAGAGATACCTCTCCGACAATCGGAGTGACAAATCCTAATCTCGATCTATGTCAACTCAACAAACACCATCAGAGACACTTGTAGAGCATCTTTATAATCACCCAGTTACGTTGTGACGTTTGATAGCACACTAAGTGTTCCTCCGGTATTCGGGAGTTGCATAATCTCATAGTCATAGGAACATGTATAAGTCATGAAGAAAGCAATAGCAATAAACTAAACGATCATAGTGCTAAGCTAACGGATGGGTCTAGTCCATCACATCATTATCTAATGATGTGATCCCGTTCATCAAATGACAACACATGTCCATGGCTAGGAAACTTAACCATCTTTGATTAACGAGCTAGTCAAGTAGAGGCATACTAGGGACACTCTGTTTGTCTATGTATTCACACATGTACTAAGTTTTTGGTTAATACAATTCTAGCATGAATAATAAATATAAATAACAACTTTATTATTGCCTCTAGGGCATATTTCCTTCAGGTCTTGTGCTCATGGAGCCTTCACCCAATAGGTGGCCTTGTACTACTTGGAGTCTTCACCCGGTGGGTGGCCTTCTATTCCATTGGAGTCTTCTCCACTAGGAGGAAACCCACAATGAGAGGCAGATGAGCTAAGATCTATCAATGTCTATTCTTGTTTCAACTAACCCTATATCTCAGGTGGGGGAGAGGTATATATAGTCCTAGGCATGAAAAGGTAAGTGAGGGGCAAACAAAGAAAAGAATACATGGGCATTGCCCAGGTGATGAGCTAAATACATGGGCATTTTCCAACAGCTGCTCGCAGGCAGGCCCATGGGCACGGGGTTTCCACAGAGGTTGGTGGCAAGACCCTATGAGGAAAGGGTCGAGAGGCCCATGACCACGAGATTTTTATAGAGCTTCTCAGTTGCTGGACTTCGCGTGGATGCCCGTTGATGCTTCCAAAATCTGGCCTTTCTCTTGATGGTTCCTTCTCCGGTTCCATGCTTCCCTCTTGGATGACATATTTCTTCTCTTGTGCTTGACCTTCTCCGTGCCAAGTGTGATACTCGGCTTACATCTAAAGATGAATAGGTAGGAATATCAAGTAGTATATCATCCTCGAGAGAGCCAAGTACACATGGTTAAAAAAGGCAGACAATAACACAAATGGAAGAAAATAAGCCAAATAGCAGTCAGTAGACACTTTTTTTTGGAAATCATTCCAATTTGTTACATAAGGTTCACCCTAAATATAATAAAAACTACATTGAGATCCCTGGACCATCGAACGACAAATCCTGCGGGTAGAATGAGTTGCCGACGAGCCGACGCCGTCACTCCCATACCGAAGTCGGCCTGGCCTTGTCGGTGACAACCAGAAAGTTTTCATGCACGTGCCCTTAAGAACCACTGTCCAAGAGCTAAAGTCGTCATTGTTGAACCTTGAATTGGTCTGAAGAACTTGTCAGTCTTGCCATCAAGTACGCACGACGAGAAACTCTAATCTCGTCGCCCTAAGGAGGTGGCAGGAATATACGCCGGAGCTCTGCCTAATCCGTTCTTATGAACAAATTTGAGGAAGATCAGAGTGGCTCCCGTGTGAGTACTAAAACCATAACCTATCTATTAGCCCGAGCCTAGGCACCCTCCCCACCACCGGCCTCCGAAGTGACATACAAAGGAAAGGTGAATCCATGTGCTTGTTAGCCAAGATCAAAGGAGGAATATTTTACGTGGTCGAAAGAGAGGAAAGAAAACCTTCAGTCGGTATAGACTCGTAAAAATGTTTTAGCTGACTGAGCACTAATAATTACGTAAAAGTAGCATGCTGTGGACAATCACTCAAGTGACGGTGGAGCCACCAATTCCAAGCGGCGCTCACACCACGCTTACTTTGACACGTACTCAAAGATGGCCGTTCGTTCGTTCTTGTGTCCAGAAAACCATTTCTTCATGATTTTCAGATTGCGCAAGAGTTCAGTAAGCAAAAAAAAAAAGAGATGAGGTTCGGCCAGCAAAGAAGCAAGAGGAAGAAAAGATCCAGAGACGAAGAGTGAAAGGAAGATATTTTTACTAGTATGTGGAGAAGATTTTTCTCATGGTGAAAACTCAAGCCGCATTATTGTTGAACCCTTGAATTGATCTGAAGAACTTGACACTCTTGCCATCATGTACGCACGATGAGAAACTACAATCTCGCTGCCCCGAGCAGCTGACAGAAATATATGCCGGAGCTCCGTCTAATCCGTTTCGACGGACAAATTTGATAAGGATCGAAGCGCCGTTCGTGTGAGTACTAAACTAACCTATCTATTAGCCCGAGCCTAGGCACCCTCCCCACCATTGGCCTCTGAAGCGGCAGACAGAGGAGAGGTGAATCCACAGGATTATCGTCCGAGATCGAGGGAGGAGTGCCACTGACTCTTAGAGCATATACAACCGAGGACAACATATCCGACCTCTCAAACGCCCGCAGGCGCGCTCAGGCATGTCTGCAGACAGTGACCGGTCACACCTCAAATTTGCTCCTCTGCATCTGGATACCTCACAGTACAAACCTTAGATCCATACAAAAGCATGCAAACGAGAAAAATCCACGTATTACGTAGATCAAGTAACCTATACTACCATTATCCTCGCCTGAGATGTCCACTATCTCCGTGCTCGGCTCCGGGTACATGGGCAACAACTGGAGCTCCGTCTCCTGCGGCTACTCCGCGTCGGCCTCCACCTCTATATTTGCTTCCATCTCGTTGAAGAACACATCGGTCGCCGCTAGTTCTTGCTGGATGAACTGCCGGTTGGCCTCCACATAGGCCTCTTCTTGGATGGAGTCCAGAATGGCCTGCTGCTCCGCCATCGCGGCCATTTGGGTGACTGCGAACTCCTTCTTCACACCCTCCATGTTGAAGCCCGGAGCCAGCACCAGCTCCTTCGGCTGCTCCACCTCGTTCTCCCCCGGTTCCGTCACCTCCATCGGGGCCGGCTGCTGCTCCTCTTCCTCCTCCTCCTCCTATTCTTCTTCCTCCTCCTACTCTTCCTCCTCCTCCAGCTCCGGTGAGTCCGGAGGCACGCCGCAGCGATGCGGGCGGCGCGCCTCACCCGGATCTCCTGCTCAATCTAGAATCGACGCTTCGGCGTGAGCATAGCACACGCGGTCTTCTTTTGCCGAACCATGGCGAAGCCGGAGGACGTGGGAAGAGCAACGGAGTGGGAGAGAAGTGGATGGGCTCAGACTGGCGGCGCGAAGAGGGAGCAGGTGGATGTGGCTAGGGTTGGGGGACCCCGGCCGGCTTAAATAGCCGGATTTGGCCTCGGACGGCGAGTCGGAACGGTGCCACGCGACATTCACACCCCCCACCAGAGGAGAAGTCCGTCGGACCGTCGGGTTTCCGGACGATTCCGTGTTGGACCTCATCCTCGGGCTTACATGGCGGACGCGCCCAGGCGCCTTCATATCCTCTCTATATCTGGGATGTATATGAGGATGCCGGTCAGCCCAAGCGTTTGTGGCGCGTTTTAGGCATCCGTCTGGTCGGTTTTTTGTGACCGATCATTGACCGAACCGTCCGCCGGCGTTTGAGGCAGGTTTGGGGCACCTGGGGTAGATGCTCTTAGCATGGTGTGAACACCAATTCCAAGCGGCGCTCACATGGTCAAACCACGCTTACTTTGACACATACTCAAAGATGACCGTTCGTTCGTTCTTGTCTGCAGAAAACTATATCTTCACTATTTTCAGATTGCGCAAGAATCCAGTGAGCAAAAAAAGATGAGGTTCGGCGAGCAAGGAAGCAAGAGCAAGAAAAGATCCAGCGACGGAGAGTGAAAGGAAGATATTTTTACTAGTATATGTGGAGAAGATTTTTCCCATGGCGAAAAACTAAAGCCCCTCTATGATCTTTTTGCCTTTTGTCCTATAGCTAAACCCCCAAAAAATCAAGCGGGCCATCTCAGTTGTCCAGCGATCCTCCACCAGCAGCATCATCCGCGCCGTCGTCGCCGCCTCCCCACCACACAAGCGCGCTCGCCTCTATCCACGCCTATATATGGCGACTCCTGCAAGCGCGAGAAGCTAGCCGATCTTTGAACTCAGCCGTCCTCCACACCTGCAAAACCAAAGGAATTGAGCAAGGAAGTACGTAGCTAGGCAGATATCATCGGAGGCACGCACGCACGCACGATGGCCACCATCTCTTCTTGCAGCCGCCTGTGCGGCGGCGGCGGCGGCAGCAGCACCGCCTTCCACCGCCGCCGCAGCCGGCCCGCGCGGGCCGCCGTCGTCACCTGCCGGAGGTTCTCGGCCGTCGTCCGCGCGGCCGCGGCCGCCTCTGCCACCGCCGCGGCGCCCGTGTCCGTCGTGCCACAGAGCAAGGAGTAAGCTGGCTATCTCCACAGTTCTGCGCTCCTAGCTGAGTATGATGCATATTTTGTTGTGTGATTGACTCGTGGAGCCGGAATTGGTCTTTAGGGTGAAGCTTCCGACGTGGGCGGAGTTCGAGCTGGGGAAGGCGCCGGTGTACTGGAAGACCACCAACGGCCTTCCTCCAGCCCCGGTAATTATTCACTCTCCTTTGCATCGATCCATGCACATATCGACATAGCTCTATCTCCGAGCTTCGTCTTATCTTTAATTTTGTGTGTGTGTGGCAGGGAGAGGGCCTGAAGATATTCTACAACCCAGGGACGAGCAAGCTGACACCCAACGAGCAGTTCGGCATCGCGTTTAACGGTAGCCAGAGCAAACCATACACGCTCCTGAATCCTGATATATACACCATTTTCTGTCGAAGTTCCTTGGACAAAATTGATCAATTTGATTAGCTTGTGCCTTGGTATATATGTAGCTGACCGATGAGGTGTTTAACCTGTATGCAGGGGGCTTTAACCAGCCGATCATGTGCGGCGGCGAGCCGAGGCAGATGACGCTGCAGGAGAGGGGGAAAGCCTGCCCCCCCATCTACACCATCAGGATCCGGGTGCCGCAGCATGGTCTGTACTCTGTACACACTTCTAGCCTAATTCCTTTTAGCTAGCTTATTATTATTATGGTTACTGATGCAGTCCTGTGCTGCTGCAGCCATGTCTCTGGTTTTCTCCTTCACCAACGGAAATGAATGGGACGGGGCATACACCCTCAAGTTCAAGGTCCCCAAGCCATGGCTCGACAAGCCTCTGAGCTTCTTCAACGAGGTAATTAATTATATCTCTCAAACACTCCATGACAAAGGTCAAGAGTTGAAAATGCCTAGCCATCACCTTGCCACAGTGGGGCTTTCCGTGTTCATCATGTATGGTATGGAAGTGGGTAAGAACTAAGAACTTTGTGGTGCTGGTGCAGGGGCTGGCTGACGAGCTCAACATGGAGGGCGCCTGCGACAGGGCCATCTTCCCGGATGAGAACATCGTCATCACAAGCTGCGACATCGGCGGCTTCTACGAGGAGGGGGGAGACCGGTGCAAGCTGGACATCGTGAGCGGGTGCATGGACCCGACCTCGCACATGTTCGACCCGCTGGCCACCATCGACGACGGCTCCTGCCCGCTGGACTCTGATACGGAGGAGTGACCACCACCAAGACGACATGAGCAGCAGCTTCACAATATGTACTCATAAGACGAGGAGAGGAGAGCCACAATTGGTCGATGTGCGCGCCCTCCTCTCTCGTTTATATACTTGTAAAAAGGGAATGGTTGTGATACGATTAAAGGAAGAAGGATAGTACGACAGTGCGCACTAGGTGGACACGAGCGTTTCGCTGGAAACATGGATGCATGACATGTGCTGATTCTATCTCTGAAACAAATGTACATGAAAGGAAAAACAGCATAGTACCTGTTTTGTAAGGTGCAGGCATGGCCAGGGGAGTTCAGGAATTCTTTTTTTGGAAGGGAGTTCAGGATCTAAATAGTACTCCCTCCGCCCCATAATATAAGGTGTTATTACAACCGAATTGCATGGGTCGGAGGGAGAAGAGCATAGAGGAATTGAGCCCAAGCCTTATTAGTTGAGTCGGAGCCAAATCTGCAAGAGCAATGTCATGCAAACAACGCAAAACTCAGACCAATGGATCCACTCCTCATGTCTATTTCCATACACAAATTGCTTTTTTCGCCAACTTGAGCAGCTCTAAATGTATTCATGGAGATCTATATGGCTTCCTTCTTCTCTGCACTTGCATAGGTTTCCGAGCTCCATCAGTGGTTGCACCCGCGTCGTCTCCCCTCATTTTAACTATAGCTATTCCCGAGGTACCCCCGCGTCGTCTCGCGCAGGCGACTCGGGGGCGATTAGGTTTTCCCCCGAGCGCCGCCACCCTCGTCTGCCTCCCCTCGTCGCCGTCACCGGCGGCCTCCGGCCGGCCCGCAGCGGCGGCGGGACCCCTTCCACCTCCTCCTCCGTCCATCCCCGCGTTGGTCCCCCTACCTGCTCGCCTCCTCTCCTCGTCCGGTGGGCTGCTTCCTCTTGGAGCGGTCAGATCTGGATCATGCTGTTGCAGTGCTTGGAGGGGGTCGGTCTGGGATGGGGCCTCGGAGTGGTGCTCGTTGCGGTGGCTGGAGCGGCCGGCTTCGCGCGAGCTGCTCGCCTCTTCGGAGATGGGTGAGCGTGGCCCTTTGGATCTGGGGCGGCGGCCCTTCCGGCGAGACTCCATTGGCTTGACCGGTGCTCGTTGGTGCTGCCGTTCTTCTTCGAACGCGGGGGCGGCAGGTGGCGGCTGTGGTGCGGGCGTCTCAGCGGCGCCCGATCCAGATCTGAAGGCCTCCGTCTACTTCAACCAGGGCTGCCTCCGATGGTCCTGCTTTGGGCGGCCTTTGTCGCCGGAGTTGTACCTGTATGGTGGCTGGAGGTGGGAGGTGGCTCCGGAGAAATCCGAGGCCAGCAGTGCTGGTCACGACGGCGGAGACGCCCGAGGGCGCCATACCCTTCTTGTAGGCAACGTCCAGGTCTCCTCCTTCCCCTCTTCCTTCCACCCAGCTCGTATGCCAGGCGAAAGCCCAAATCCTTGCCGGATCGAGCGACAGCGGCGCTCCGGGCGTCAGCACCCTCTTGAGGGTGTCGTTCGTGGTGAGCTTGGATGGATGTGATGCTTTCGTTGCTTGGCGGTGGATTGGTCTTCAGCAGCCCTGCCGGTCTCGGCGGAGCGGTGCTTCATCCTACTCATTGATGGCGGCGTATCTCGGCGGCGCGGCGCAGTGGAGATTCGGCGTACGATGTGTGGCGATGGACTCGCGCAGGAGGACGAAGCTGTCTGGTGTTGTGGTTGTTGGAAATATGCCCTAGAGGCAATAATAAATTAGTTATTATTATATTTCCTTGTTCATGATAATCATTTATTATCCATGCTAGAATTGTATTGATAGGAAACCCATATACATGTGTGGATACATAGACAACACCATGTCCCTAGTAAGCCTCTAGTTGACTAGCTCGTTGATCAATAGATGGTTACGGTTTCCTGACCATGGACATTGGATGTCATTGATAACGGGATCACATCATTAGAAGAATGATGTGATGGACAAGACCCAATCCTAAGCATAACACAAGATCATGTAGTTCGCATGCTAAAGCTTTTCTAATGTCAAGTATCATTTCCTTAGACCATGAGATTGTGCAACTCCCGGATACCGTAGAAATACTTTGGGTGTGCCAAACGTCACAACGTAACTGGGTGGCTATAAAGGTGCACTACGGGTATCTCCGAAAGTGTCTGTTGGGTTGGCACGAATCGAGACTAGGATTTGTCACTCCGTGTGACGGAGAGGTATCTCTAGGCCCACTCGGTAGGACATCATCATAATGTGCACAAAGTGATCAAGGAGTTGATCACGGGATGATGTGTTACGGAATGAGTAAAGAGACTTGCCGGTAACGAGATTGAACAAGGTATCGGGATACCGACGATCGAATCTCGGGCAAGTACAATACCGCTAGACAAAGGGAATTGTATACGGGATTGATCGAATCCTCGACATCGTGGTTCATCCGATGAGATCATCGTGGAACATGTGGGAACCAACATGGATATCCAGATCCCGCTGTTGGTTATTGACCGGAGGACGTCTCGGTCATGTCTGCATGGTTCCCGAACCCGTAGGGTCTACACACTTAAGGTTCGATGACACTAGGGTTATAAAGGAAGTTTGTATGTGGTTACCGAATGTTGTTCGGAGTCCCGGATGAGATCCCGGATGTCACGAGGAGTTCCGGAATGGTCCGGAGGTAAAGATTTATATATGGGAAGTCCTGTTTTGGTCACCGGAAAAGTTTCGGGTTTTATCGGTAACGTACCGGGACCACCAGGAGGGTCCCGGGGGTCCACCAAATGGGGCCACCGGCCCCGGAGGGCTGCATGGGCCAAGTGTGGGAGGGGACCAGCCCCAGGTGGGCTTGTGGCCCCCCACAAGGGCCCAAGGCGCCTAAGGGGAGGAGGGGGGCAAACCCTAAGGGCAGATGGGCCTTAGGGCCCATGCCTGGTGCGCCTCCCTCTCCCCCTCCCCTTGGCCGCCCCACCAGATGGGATCTGGGCTGGCCGCCGCCCCTTGGGTGGAACCCTGGGTGGGGGCGCAGCCCCCCCTCTCCCCCTATATATAGTGGAGGCAAAGGAGCAGCCCACAGACGAAGTTTCTTCTCTTGTTGGCGCAGCCCTACCTCTCTTTCTCCTCATATCTCGCGGTGCTTGGCGAAGCCCTGCTGGATCATCATGCTCCTCCACCACCACCACGCCGTTGTGCTGCTGCTGGATGGAGTCTTCCTCAACCTCTCCCTCTCTCCTTGCTGGATCAAGGCATGGGAGACGTCACCGGGCTGTACGTGTGTTGAACGCGGAGGTGCCGTCCGTTCGGCACTAGGATCTCCGGTGATTTGGATTACGACGAGTACGACCCCTTCAACCCCGTTCTCTTGAACGCTTCCGCTTAGCGATCTACAAGGGTATGTAGATGCACTCTCCTTCCCCTCGTTGCTGGTTTCTCCATAGATAGATCTTGGTGACACGTAGGAAAATTTTGAATTTCTGCTACGTTCCCCATCAGTGGTGACGTCGATGGTTGAGTGGCCAGACAAGGTAGAAGCTTCAATTTGATCTGAAGACGGACCTGTGGAAGATGGCGGCGACGACACGAGTGCGTCTGACCGAATTGTGCCCCAGACCCGGTATGTGGCTCGGCTGGGGCTTCCGAATGTGTTTCGGCTTCCGGCTTTTGATGTTAGGCTTAGGTGAGTGGTCTGGGTAGTGGCCCAGCTAGCACCCCTTCATCATTTTGGATAGGAGTAGCGGCATATGTTGCCAAGATGGTGGATTCAGGCACATTGTTGTTATACATTGTAAGGTCCTCAAGAATAATCAATAAAGTGGCCGTATGCATCTCCCAGATGCAAAGGCCGGGGGTCATCCTCCTTTTCTAAAAAAATCGGTGGTTGCACCCAACCCACCCTCCGCTGCACCTCGAGCACTGTTGCACCGGACCTGAGTATCACCGCTCCTCTCCGAGCTCCATCCCCGTGTTGACGCTCAAAAGTGGCCCAAGGAACACCAAAGAAAGGAGCACAAAAGGGCTTGAGCCTACGGAACGGTTCACTCCTGGACGTCACTCCACAGGCGATGCCAGGAGCCAACCCTAGAGCCGCCGCCAGCCACCGTCCACTACGGCCTTCCCTGGCGCCACTGATGCTGGCCTCTGCCGTGCTGGCGGCAGGACCCATCTCCGAAGGAGGTGGGGCTCCCCCGGGCACGGTGCAGAAGGTGGAGGTTGGCCCGTGTGCGGCGGCACCGACAGGGAAAAGGATGGAAGGGCAGTGAACCTAGCGGTCTTGTCCCGTCCAACTCATCATTCTTCCTGCTGCCGGTGTTCCTTGACCTGTCCGCCTACGAATTTTAGACTCCTCCGTCGGAGGTCTTCACGGATTGGTGCATGGCACTCCTAGACTTCTGCACTGGATAGGATCTGGTTGTGCGCGTTTGGAAACATAAACCTGTGCGGCTTCAAGGGGGGTGCATCATGAAGCTCTGCTCTGTCGACGCCTTGGGGTATGTGGACATCGGCATCTATCATGCGATCTCCACGGTGTTGACAGATGTGGTGAATGTCAAGGTGGCTATAATTGGAGGACTAGAAGGTCTCAATGACTCAAGTCAGTTCAAGATGGCAAATAGTGGAGGAAGTGAGGTCTTGGATGCCATGAAGACAATACTTCACATGCTGTTATGCGGGCATGGTTCAGCTGTGGGACAATGCTCGTCCAAACCGCACGCGTGATGCTTGTGAGCGTGGCGATTGGTGCTTTGCAGCAGCGGCCTCGGCAAGTGGGTGTGGCAGCACTAAGGGACTTCAATTTTTGTGGTACTCCTTGAGTACCGAGTCTTGATTTCTAGGGTGAAAACCCTAGGTCTGACCTTCTTTGGTTGTACCTGGCAAACGGCGATCGCTCCCTCGTTGAAGGCATTGTCTGGAAGTCTCTGACTTTCTCTTGGATGAAAACTTAAGATCTGTTGATGGGCGACGACGACGCTTATTCACGGTTCCCTTCCTGAAGGTGTCACTTTTGAAGAATCTCTCTTCTATCTTTTTGGATGTGTGCATCCGTGATGTCTCGACTAGTTCTTGACATTATGTTGGTGCAGGGGCTTCGTGTAATTGATATCTTTGGTATTAATATCTTCCCTTTGTCGATTTTTTTGGATAAACCTCTCTAAGAAGACAGAGGCCCCGTGGAGGGAGGTGTTTTGGTCAGCTATTCCAGGTCTTCTCCTCCTACGTAGAAAGTTGTTGATGAAAGACCTAGGGGTAAAATGACAAGGAGGAGCTCGTGTGCAGTAATCTCAAAGGCAAGACAGTGCTATTAATGATTCGGGAGGTAATGCGATATCTGGTCATGTAGATGAGGTCATATCCATTCAATAAGAGTTAGACATGAACTTGCTACCTGGAAAAGAAGCCAGACAAAAAAATTTGGACAAGCATCTTCTGAGAAGAAAAGCGCAACCGCAAGAGCAAAATGATACAAAAAAAATCAAAAATAGGAGATTTAATATGATTCTAGAAAAATAGTAGAACATATCCATTATTAATCTTAGAGTGGTCCCACTTGTGTGGCCTAATCAGTGAGTGCCTGTAAAAAAAGAAACATGTGTGTCGCTCCTAAGACGGCGGCTTGGACGAACCCTAGTGCTGCCTCTCCACTCCCCTCGCCACTATTGGGTGACGTCGTCAGGCAAAGCCCGTGCAATGGCCGACGGCGATAGGCCTCTTCCTCTCGCGCAACGAGGGGCCCGGCTTGTGCGGTGCATCGGCCCTGGATGGTGGGCTCTACTGGCGGCGGGCGGCGACCCCGAGACCTGGCGGCTGCAAGGGCAGCACGGTGGCCGGATCCGACGACTCATGATGGTTGCGGGACTTGGATCAAGGCGGCGGTGCATGGCACGGATTTGGCATGGGGATGCGTTTGACTAGTGGCGGCGTGGTCTATGGTAGTGGCGCGAGAGCCCTTGTGTGCTTGTTAGGTAGGCAACTTGATGATGTGCCTTCGAGCAGCGCGAGCCATCTTTCTCGTTGGTTGGGGAGCACAACGATCAGTATCCATGGGTGGCACAACGGTTGGAGGATCTGCAGGGGCAACATGGGACGCGACTTGGGGACCCGTCATCTTATCCTAGGTTAGCAGAGTTCCAGTGGGGCTCCTAGGACCTAGGGCGACAAACATTGAGGGTGTGCCCTCGGTCGCATCTGGAGCTGCTAGATCTGGCCTGGTGGAGGCCCGCTGCCCTGGCTATGTGACGTGTCGCACGGCTTCGGTGACAACGTACGGGCTGGTGGCGCGTAGGCATGTTGTTGGGTGTAGCCGGCAAGCCCCATCCCCGGCCGCATCATTGGTTTGGTGCTAGATCTAGATGCGATCAAGCCCCACTTGTCGGCAATCCCCTCGTCACGTGGGCCTGCGGTCCAGCCCCATGCTAGTGATGTTCATGCCTACGTGCAACCTTGGTGGCGATCTTGTGGTCTGGCGGGAGGGGGACGGGGGTTGGGATGCCGGGGTGACGCCCTGGATGGTGAGGTTGAACAGGTGGCTCCATGGTGGCACGTGGTGGCGTCTCCTCTTGCCTATGTGGGTAGCAAGGGGAGGGGTGACAGGTGCCCATGGTGTCGTCATGGCTTCGGCGATGGCGATCCCATGATCTGGAATTGGAGTCATCGCATGGTGCCCCAACCCTCATGGGTTAGGCCGACCTTGAGTCCACGGCTGGCACTTGTGTGGGTCCGAGCGAAAGCTCTGCGCTCCTGTGTCGACAATGGCGGCACCTACGGGTGTTGCTAGCCCCCCCCCCCCATGCCATGGGTCCGGGGTGAAAATCCTAGTCCGTCTCTCATGCTTGACGACGATGGTGCTTTGTGTCATCACCCTCTTGAGGGCATCGTCGCAGACCCCGGCCCCTCTAGGTTGCAGATGGCCTATGACGCCGGGTTTGCCTTTTCCCTGGCATAGTGCGTCTTCGTCTCTAACAAGGGTTGGATCTGATGATCTCCTATATTATAGACATGCCCATGTTGTCTCCGTTCTAGGTCCTTGATGCCTCATTGCAGGAGCTACTCTCCATGGCCCGAGGCGAGGGTACTGTGTTAACGGTGTGTCATCCCTTTGCGAAGATGGCTCCGTGTGTTTGGTTCCTCGGTGTCTGGCGGTTTCTCATGACGGCATGGCTCCGGTCTTGTTTCCGTAGTCGTGGATGTAGTTTGTTAGGGGTGGCCCCTCCTGTTTTTCATCTTTGGTGTTTGGTTAGTGGCACTTGTGCCACTCACCGAGTGCCATTTTGTTTTTTTCGACATGCTTGTACGATGGTTTACTCATCATTTTGTATCGATTTGGTCGGTTGTGCGGCCTGTGCATTTATATATAAACGAGTGGGTGCGGAGGGAAGCAAAACCTATTTCGTATGTAGACTCAGAGTGGTGGTAAGAGGAAAACACTTGGTTAATGGACCTTGCCATTCAATTTTGATTTTCCATAGTACACAATTTGGGGTTAGAAACACCAGTTTCAATCATGAATTTTGAAATGTTTGTAAATGTACTACTCTTAAATCGTAATTACCAGTATTTTTTTCCTATAACTTTTTTTGAGGGTTTTTTTTTCCTATAACTGTTTTGTTATGTTATACGCATGAGGGTCACATTTTCACCTGCTCCGCCCACGTCAAAATTGTGGAGTGTATGAAACAAAGACTTATACAGATGATCGAGTAGAAGAAGTCAAAGGAGCAAGGCTAGGATGCATGCGTGGGAGCTGCCCGCGCGTACAAGAGAGAAACAGTCCCACGGTGTGCCACCGTTTGTGCCAGAGAATGGCGCTGCTGCCTGCATGCTGCCCCCTCGATCTCTCCTCCCCACTCTCCATATATGGCCTCCCTCCCCGATCAGACCATCGACCTACCACACTCGCCACTGCCCTCTCCACTATGGAGCTCCTCCGCGCGGTCGTCCTGCTCTCCCTGGCGCTCCTGGCCAACGGCCGGGACACCGACCTCTCCCGGGACAGCTTCCCCAAGGGCTTCGTGTTCGGCACCGCCTCGTCGGCGTACCAGGTGGAGGGCAACTCCCTCAAGTACGGCCGCGGGCCCTGCATCTGGGACACCTTCCTCAAGTATCCAGGTCTGGATCCATGGTGACATGGCGTCTCTGAACCAAGCCTTGCATGCGTGTGTGTGTGGCGACTCCTGAACTGAATGTGTGTTCTTGCGCCGTAGGTGCCACTCCCGACAACGCCACCGCCAACGTGACCGTCGACGAGTACCATCGCTACATGGTCAGTGATGGGGAGAAAACACTGATTTTCATTGTTCTTGCAAGTGGTTTCCGGTCGTGATCTGTTTGGGTTTTTGGTGGTGGTTTCCTTCAGGACGATGTGGACAACATGGTCAGGGTGGGCTTCGACGCCTACCGCTTCTCCATCTCCTGGTCGCGTATCTTCCCCAGTACGTCTCTCTTACGTGGTCGCACATTTCCTTCAGTCCCGTGATGCGTCTTCTTCTTCTTCTTCTTCTTCTTCTTCTTCTTCTTCTTCTTCTTCTTCTTCTTCTTCTTCTTCTTCTTCTTCTTCTTCTTCCTCTGAAACTCTTGACGAAAAAATGCAGATGGGATCGGGAGGATCAACAAAGACGGCGTGGACTACTACCACAGGCTCATCGACTACATGCTTGCCAACAGTACGATCCACCCATCCACCTCTGCGTTTCTCGAACTACTCACGACTCCGTTGGAATCTCTCTGTTGAACAACTGACGATTCCTTCTCTGCATGACGTTTCCCCATTGATCAGATATCACTCCGTACGTCGTGCTCTACCACTACGACCTGCCGGAGGTCCTCAACAACCAGTACAACGGCTGGCTCAGCCCCAGGGTCGTGTGAGTGTCCTGCAAAACCCTGCAGCATAAGCACACATGTACTAGTATGTGTGATCTCTGCTTGATTCCAACGACTCGCCGCGCATTTTCTCGCAGGCCCGACTTCACGGCTTTCGCCGACTTCTGCTTCAAGACGTACGGCGACCGGGTGAAGAACTGGTTCACCATCAACGAGCCGCGGATGATGGCCTGGCACGGCTACGGCGACGGCTTCTTCGCGCCCGGCAGGTGCACCGGCTGCCGGTTCGGCGGCAACTCCGCCACGGAGCCCTACATCGCCGGCCACCACCTCCTCCTCGCGCACGCCGCCGCCGTCAAGGTGTACCGCGACAAGTACCAGCGCAGGCAGAACGGCACCATCGGCATCCTCCTGGACTTCGTGTGGTACGAGCCGCTGACCTACACCGTGGAGGACGAGTACGCGGCGCACAGGGCGAGGGAGTTCACCCTTGGCTGGTGAGGAACCACGCACGCATCTCACGGCGGCCGGCGACGACCGGACTTGACTGAAACTGAGCTGAGCTGAGCTGAGTTGAACTTGGCAGGTACATGCACCCGATCACCTTCGGCCACTACCCGGAGACGATGCAGAAGCTGGTGGGGACGAGGCTGCCCAACTTCACGGCGGAGCAGAGCAAGCTGCTGCAGGGCTCGGCGGACATCATCGGGATCAACCACTACACCACCTACTACGTCAGGCACCACGAGAACCTGACGCGCATGAGCTACGCCACGGACTGGCAGGCCGAGCTTCTCTGTACGTCCGGTTAACCGAAACCCCACCCCACATGAATTGCTCCTCGCTCGTCCGCCTGTCTTAACACGTCTGATCATCTGCCTGTCCTTTCAGTCGAGCGCAACGGCGTGCCGATCGGAAGACAGGTAACGATCCTCAAATCTGACCACCAAAGAAACAAGGGTTGGACGGCAGAGCTGTAGTTGTAAATGACGCAAGAATTCGTGATTCATGAATGAACGCATTATTGCATTCAGGCGTTCTCGAAGTGGCTGTACGTGGTGCCCTGGGGGTTCTACAAGGCGGTGATGCACGTGAAGAACAAGTTCAGGGACCCCTTGATCCTCATCGGCGAGAACGGGATCGACCAGTCGGGCAGCGACACGCTGCCGCACGCGCTCTACGACACCTTCAGGATCGACTACTTCGACCAGTACCTCCACGAGCTGAAGCGCGCCATCGCCGACGGCGCCAGGGTGACGGGCTACTTCGCGTGGTCGTTGCTGGACAACTTCGAGTGGCGGATGGGCTTCACCTCCAAGTTCGGCCTCGTCTACGTCGACCGCAAGACCTTCACCCGGTACCCCAAGGACTCCACGCGCTGGTTCCGGAAGGTGATCAAGAGCGAGGAGTACTGAAGAGTCGGGCGGATCGTTCGTTGTTCGTCCTAGCCTCCTAGGTAGCAGAGATTGTTTTTTTCTTCTTCTTTATAAAAAGAAGTGGTGCCAGATGGTTGAATAAGATGTCTTGTAGTTCAGTTTTGGTTGGATGAATAAGATGTCTTGTAATAGTTCAGATCAAAGAGGGTTCCTCAACTGTAGTTTCGGCTCTGGATAAGTAAGGTTGATATCCGGTTCTAAATTTATCGTGTTGCTGCCATGTAAATTTTGCACGTCCGCGCGATATAGATCGAGATTTTTTCAACAGGGGGGCAGACGAAAACACGAATTCAAAACACCGAAGATGCACGGTCAAAATTTTAGGAGAAACTTACAATCTGTTCATAATCAATCATGGTGATCCAGAGCGTAAAGGTGTGCGGGTAGGCCCCATCAATCTCTAATCTCATGTTTGCAGATGACTAACTGATCCTTATGAAAGCAAATATGGAGAATGCCCAAACTTCAAAGAGAACCCTGGACTTGTATTGTGGTGCATCCGGACAATTGATGCGTTTGGATAAATCTAGTGTTTTCTTTAGTCCCAACAATAATGGTTATTTTTTTTAGAATACGCACGAGTATGCGTATCATGCATTAAAGACACTAAGTCCACCGAGTGGCTGCACTGCTAGCGCTAATTACTAGTCGTCACCCACCTAGCCAGAGACCCAAGGAAAGACGACTTGTCTCCTTTAAACAGGCCTGCTAGCTTCCACGCTCTACCCTCACTCTCAACTCTCTCAATTACAAGCTTCACCGATGGTGCTACGCCGTCAAAGACAATTGCATTGCGATGCTTCCAAAGCTCCCACATAACCAACGAGAGGATCGTCCACACATCCTTGTCACGAAGATAAGAATCATGATGAGAGTTGCACCACCGAACTACTTGATGTTCCACCGTTGGCGTCCACTCCGGTTTCCCAATCGCCGTTAGGACTGCATGCCACATCGTTCTCGCATGTACGCATGTCAGCATGATATGATTCAATGTTTCATCGGCTTGGTCGCAGAAAGGGCATGATGCCTTGTGTGGTAGGCCTCGTCGGGCAAGGCGATCGGATGTCCAACATATGTTCCTACCGGCAAGCCAGACAAAGAAACGACATTGTAGAGGTGCCTTTGACTTCCATGCCGTGTCCGCGTATGGTGCAACTTCCCGGCCCCAGAACTTGTTGGGGAACGCAATATTTCAAAAAAAAAATCTTACGATCACGCAAGATCTATCTAGGAGATGCATAGCAACGATAGGGGGAGAGTGTGTCCACGTACCCTCGTAGACCGAAAGCGGAAGCATTAGCTTAACGTGGTTGATGTAGTCAAACATCTTCGCGATCCAACTGATCAAGCACCGGACGTACGGCACCACCGAGTTCAGCACACGTTCAACTCGATGACGTCCCTCGAACTCTTGATCCAGCAGAGGATCGAGGGAGAGTTTCGTCAGCACGACGGCATGGTGACGGTGATGGTGAAGTGATCCGCGCAGGGCTTCACCTAAGCACTACGTGAATATGACCGGAGGCGTAAACTGTGGAGGGGGGCACCGCACACGGCTAACAATGTTTGTTGTGTGTTCTAGGCGCCCCCTCCCCACATATATATATATATAGGTGGGAGGGGGAGGGGGACAGCCACGGGGTGCCCGAAGTAGGAGGAATCCTACTTGGGGGCCTCCTCCAATTCGGCCACCCCCTTTCCTTGTCTTCGGAGGGGGGAAGGAAAGAGGGGAGAGGGGAAAGGAAGGGGGAATCCTATTCCGTCTATTTCCTTTCCTCCTCCCCTTTTTCTTTCTCCACTTAGATCAGCCTATATGGGGGCGCACCAGCCCACAAGGGGCTGGTCTGTCCCTCCCAATAAGGCCCATATCTTTGCCGGGGGGGGGGGGGTGTGTGCCCGGAACCCCTTCTGGTGACCCGATACATTTCCGGTACCCTCAGAACACTTCCGGTGTCTGAATACTATTGTCCTATATATGAATCTTTACCTCTCGACCATTTCGAGACTCCTCATCATGTCCGTGATCTCATCCGGGAATCTAAACAACATTCGGTCACCAAATCACATAACTCATAATACAAATTGTCATTGAACTTTAAGCATGCGGACCCTACGGGTTCGAGAACTACATAGACATGACCGAGACACATCTCCGGGCAATAACCAATAGCGGAACCTGGTGTTGGAAATATGCACTAGAGGCAATAATAAATTAGTTATTATTATATTTCCTTGTTCATGATAATCGTTTATTATCCATGCTTGAATTGTATTGATAGGAAACTCAGATACATGTGTGGATACATAGACAACACCATGTCCCTAGTAAGCCTCTATTTGACTAGCTCGTTGATCAATAGATGGTTATGGTTTCCTGACCATGGACATTGGATGTCATTGATAACGGGATCACATCATTAGAAGAATGATGTGATGGACAAGACCCAATCCTAAGCATAGCACAAGATCGTGTAGTTCGCATGCTAAAGCTTTTCTAATGTCAAGTATCATTTCCTTAGATCATGAGATTGTGCAACTCCCGGATACCGTAGGAATACTTTGGGTGTGCCAAACGTCACAACGTAACTGGGTGGCTATAAAGGTGCACTACAGGTATCTCCAAAAGTGTCTGTTGGGTTGGTACGAATCAAGACTGGGATTTGTCACTCCGTGTGACGGAGAGGTATCTCTGGGCCCACTCGGTAGGACATCATCATAATGTGCACAATGTGATCAAGGAGTTGATCATGGGATGATGTGTTACGGAACGAGTAAAGAGACTTGCCGGTAACGAGATTAAACAAGGTATCGCGATACCAACGATCGAATCTCGGGCAAGTACAATACCGCTAGACAAAGGGAATTGTATACGGGATTGATCGAATCCTCGACATCATGGTTCATCCGATGAGATCATCGTGGAACATGTGGGAACCAGATCCCGCTGTTGGTTATTGACCGGAGGACGTCTCGATCATGTCTGCATGGTTCCCGAACCCGTAGGGTCTACACACTTAAGGTTCGATGACGCTAGGGTTATAAAGGAAGTTTGTATGTGGTTACCGAATGTTGTTCGGAGTCTCGTATGAGATCCCGAACGTCACGAGGAGTTCCGGAATGGTCCGGAGGTAAAGATTTATATATGGGAAGTCCTGTTTTGGTCACCGGAGAAGTTTCGGGTTTTATCGGTAACGTACCGGGACCACCAGGAGGGTCCCGGGGGTCCACCAAGTGGGGCCACCGGCCCTGGAGGGCTGCATGGGCCAAGTGTGGGAGGGGACCAGCCCCAGGT
This sequence comes from Triticum aestivum, assembly GCF_018294505.1. Classification (NCBI taxonomy): domain Eukaryota; kingdom Viridiplantae; phylum Streptophyta; class Magnoliopsida; order Poales; family Poaceae; genus Triticum; species Triticum aestivum. Next base: position 565,903,462 of record NC_057812.1, on the reverse strand, counting down.
CGGCTGGTGCGCCCCCCACAAGGGCCCAAGGTGCCTAAGGGGAGGAGGGCGGCAAACCCTAAGGGCAGATGGGCCTTAGGGCCCATGCCTGGTGCGCCTCCCTCTCCCCCTCCCCTTGGCCGCCCCACCAGATGGGATCTGGGCTGGCCGCCGCCCCTAGGGTGGAACCCTAGGTGGGGGCGCAGCCCCCCCTCTCCCCCTATATATAGTGGAGGCAAAGGAGCAGCCCACAGAGACGAGAAGTTTCTTCTCTTGTTGGCGCAACCCTACCTCTCTTTCTCCTCATATCTCGCGGTGCTTGGCGAAGCCCTGCTAGATCACCATGCTCCTCCAGCACCACCACGCCGTTGTGCTGCTGCTGGATGGAGTCTTCCTCAACCTCTCCCTCTCTCCTTGCTGGATCAAGGCATGGGAGACGTCACCGGGCTGTACGTGTGTTGAACGCGAAGGTGTCGTCCGTTCGGCACTGGGATCTCCGGTGATTTGGATTACGACGAGTACGACTCCTTCAACCCCGTTCTCTTGAACGCTTCCGCTTAGCGATCTACAAGGGTATGTAGATGCACTCTCCTTCCCCTCGTTGCTGGTTTCTCCATAGATAGATCTTGGTGACACGTAGGAAAATTTTGAATTTCTGCTACGTTCCCCAATAGTGGCATCATGAGCTAGGTCTATGCGTAGTTTCTATGCACGAGTAGAACACAAAGTAGTTGTGGGCGTTGATTTTGTTCAATATGTTTACCGTTACTAGTCCAATCTTGATTCGGCGGCATTGTGGGATGAAGCGGCCCGGACCGACCTTACACGTACTCTTACGTGAGACTGGTTCCACCGACTGACATGCACTAGTTGCATAAGGTGGCTAGCGGGTGTTGTCTCTCTCACTTTAGTCGGATCGGATTCGATGAAAAGGGTCCTTATGAAGGGTAAATAGCAATTGGCATATCACATTGTGGTTTTTGCATAGGTAAGAAACGTTCTTGCTAGAAACCCATAGCAGCCACGTAAAAAAAACTTGCAACAACAATTAGAGGACGTCTAACTTGTTTTTGCAGCAAGTGTTTTGTGATGTGATATGGCCAAAGGATGTGATGAATGATATATGTGATGTATGAGATGATCATGTTCTTGTAATAGGAATCACGACTTGCATGTCGATGAGTATGACAACCAGCAGGAGCCATAGGAGTTGTCTTAATTTATTTATGACCTGCGTGTCAATATAAACATCATGTAATTACTTTACTTTATTGCTAACCGTTAGCTGTAGTAGTAGAAGTAATAGTTGGCGAGACAACTTCATGAAGACACGATGATGGAGATCATGATGATGGAGATCATGGTGTCATGCCGGTGACAACGATGATCATGGAGCCCCGAAGATGGAGATCAAAAGGAGCAAAATGATATTGGCCATATCATGTCACTTTTTGATTGCATGTGATGTTTATCATGTTTGTGCATCTTATTTGCTTAGAACGATGGTAGTAAATAAGATGATCCCTCATTAAAATTTCAAGAAAGTGTTCCCCCTAACTGTGCACCGTTGCGAAAGTTCGTCGTTCGAAGCACCACGTGATGATCGGGTGTGATAGATCCTTACGTTCGAATACAACGGGTGTTGACGAGCCTAGCATGTACAGACATGGCCTCGGAACACAAGAGACCGAAAGGTCGAGCATGAGTCGTATGGTAGATACGATCAACATGAAGATGTTCACCGATGATGACTAGTCCGTCTCACATGATGATCGGACACGGCTTAGTTGACTCGGATCATGTAATCACTTAGATGACTAGAGGGATGTCTATCTGAGTGGGAGTTCATAAGATGAACTTGTTTATCCTGAACATAGTCAAAAGGATTTTGCAAATTATGTCATAGCTCGCGCTTTAGTTCTACTGTTTAGATATGTTCCTAGAGAAAAAAATTAGTTGAAAGTTGATAGTAGCAATTATGCAGACAGTAGAAGGCTTATGTCCTTAATGCACCGCTCAGTGTGCTGAACCTCGAACGTCGTCTGTGGATGTTGTGAACATCTGACATACACATTTTGATAACTACGTGATAGTTCAGTTAAACGGTTTAGAGATGAGGCACCGAAGACGTTTTAAAACGTCACGAAACATATGAGATGTTTCGAGGGCTGAAATTGGGATTTCAGGCTCGTGCCCACGTCAAGAGGTATAAGACCTCCGACGATTTTCTTAGCCTGCAAACTAAGGGAGAAAAGCTCAATTGTTGAGCTTGTGCTCAGATTGTTTGAGTACAACAATCGCTTGAATCGAGTGGGAGTTGATCTTCCAGATGAAATAGTGATGGTTCTCCGAAGTCATTACCACCAAGTTGCTAGAGCTTCATGATGAACTATAATATATCAGGGACGTATATGATGATCCTTGAGATATTCGCGATGTTTGACACCACAAAAGTAGAAATCAAGAAGGAGCATCAATTGTTGATGGTTGGTGAAACCACTAGTTTCAAGAAGGGCAAGGGCAAGAAGGGATACTTCATGAAACGGCAAATCAGCTGCTGTTCTAGTGAAGAAACCCAAAGTTGAACCCAAGCCCGAGACTAAGTGCTTCTGTAATAAGGGGAACAGTCACTGAAGCAGAACCACCCTAGATACTTGGTAGATGAGAAGGCTGGCAAGGTCGACAGAAGTATATTGGATATGCATTATAATGTGTACTTTACTAGTACTCCTAGTAGCACCAGGGTATTAGATACCGGTTCGGTTGCTAAGTGTTAGTAACTCGAAACAAAAGGCTACGGAATAAACGGAGACTAGCTAAAAGGTGAGATGACGATATGTGTTGGAAGTATTTCCAAGGTTGATCAAACATCGCACGCTCCCTCTACCATCGAGATTGGTGTTTGCGTTGAGCATAGACATGATTGGATTATGTCTATTGCAATACGGTTATTCATTTAAGGAGAATAATGGTTACTCTGTTTATTTGAATAATACCTTCAATGGTCTTGCACCTAAAATGAATGTTTTTTTTGAATCTCGATTGTAGTGATGCACATGTTCATGCCAAAAGATATAAGATAGTAATGATAGTACCACCTACTTGTGGCACTGCCACGTAAGTCATATCGGTATAAAACGCATGAAGAAGCTCCATGTTGATGGATCTTTGGGCTCACTCGTTTTTGAAAAAAAAATTGAGACATGCGAACCATGTCTATTGGTGTATATGCATGAAGAAACTCCATGCAAATGGACCGTTTGGACTCACTTGATTTTGAATCACTTGAGACATGCAAATCATACCACATGGGCAAGATGACTGAAAGCCTCGTTTTTAGTAAAATGGAACTAGAAAGCAACTTGTTGGAAGTAATACATTTTGATGTGTGCAGTGCAACGAGTGCTGAGGCGTGTAGTGGATATCGTTATGTTCTTACTTCACAGATGATTTGAGTAGATGTTGAGTACATTTACTTGATGAATCACGAGTTTGAATTATTGAAAGGTTCAAGTAATTTCAGGGAGAAGTTGAAAGATCGTCGTGACAAGAGGATAAAATATCTATGATATGATCATAGAGATGAATATCTGAATTACGAGTTTGGCACAGAATTAAGACATTGTGGAAATTGTTTCACAACTAATACAGCCTGGAACACCATAGTGTGATGGTGTGTCCGAACATCATAACTGCACCCTATTGGATATGATGCATACCATGATGTCTCTTATCGAATTACCACGATAGTTTATGGGTTAGGCATTAGAGACAACCACATTCACTTTAAATAGGGCACCACGTAATTCCGATGAGATGACACCGTATGAACTATGGTTTAGAGAAACCTAAGCTGTCATTTCTTAAAAGTTTGGGGCTGTGACGCTTATGTGAAAAAGTTTCAGGCTGATAAGCTCGAACCCAAAGCGGATAAATGCATCTTCATAGGACACCCAAAACAGTTGGGTATACCTCCTGTCTTAGATTCGAAAGCAATAAGGGATTGTTTCTAGAATCGGGTCCTTTCTCGAGGAAAAGTTTCTCTCGAAAGAATTGAGTGGGAGGATGGTGGAGACTTGATGAGGTTATTGAACCGTCTCTTCAACTAGTGTGTGGCAGGGCATAGGGAGTTGTTCCTGTGCCACCTACACCAATTGAAGTGGAAGCTTATGATAGTGATCATGAAACTTCAGATCAAGTCACTACCAAACCTCGTAGGACAATAAGGATGTGTACTACTTCAGAGTGGTACGTAATCCTGTCTTGGAAGTCATGTTGCTAGACAACAATGAACCTACGAGCTATGGAGAAGCGATGGTGGGCCCGGATTCCGATAAATGGCTCGAGGACATAAAATTCGAGAGAGGATCCATGTATGAAAACAAAGTGTAGACTTTGGCAGAACGGCTCGATGGTCGTAAGGCTGTTGAGTACAGATGGATTTTAAAAGGAAGACGGACAATGATGGTAAATGTTACCATTAAGAAAGCTCGACTTGTCGTTAAGATGTTTCCCGACAAGTTCAAGGAGTTGACTACGATGAGACTTTCTCACTCATAGCGATGCTAAGAGTCTGTTGGAATTATATTAGCGATTACTGCATTATTTATGAAATCTTGCAGATAGGATGTAAAAAACCATTGTTTCCTTGACGATTTTCTTGAGGAAAGGTTGTATGTGATACAACCGGAAGGTTTTGTCAATCCTGAAAGATGCTAACAAGTATGCAAAGCTCCAGCAATCCTTCTAAGGACTGGAGTAAGCATCTCGGAGTTGGAATGTATGCTTTGATGAGATGATCAAAGTTTTGGGTGTATACAAAGTTTATGAGAAACTTGTATTTCCAAAGAAGTGAGTGGGAGCACTATAGAATTTTCGATGAGTATATGTTGTTAACATATTGTTGATCGGAAATGATTTCTGGAAAGCATGCAGAGTTATTTGAAAAGTGTTTTCAATGGAAAACCTGGATTAGGCTACTTGAGTATTGAGCATTAAGATCTATAAGGATAGATCAAAACGCTTAATAGTACTTTCAAATGAATACATACCGTGACAAGATTTTGAAGGAGTTCAAAATGGATCGGCAAAGAAGGAGTTCTTGGCTGTGTTATAAGGTGTGAACATTGAGTAAGACTCGAAACCTGACCGCGGCAGAATAGAGAGAAAGGACGAAGGTCGTCCCCTATGCTTTAGACGTAGGCTCTACAGTATGCTATGTTGTGTACCGCACCTGAAGTGTGCCTTGCCATGAGTCAGTCAAGGGGTACAAGAGTGATCCAAGAATGGATCACAGGACAGCGGTCAAAGTTATCCTTAGTAACTAGTGGACTAAGGAATTTTCTCGATTATGGAGGTGGTAAAAGAGTTCGTCTTAAAGGGTTACACCGATGCAAACTTTGACACTAATCCAGATTATTCTGAGTAGCAAACAACATTCGTTGTAGAACAGTTATTTGGAATAGCTCCAAATAGAATGTGGTAGCTGCATCTGGGAGATGACATAGAGATTTGTAAAGCACACACGGATCTGAAAGATTCAGACCCGTTGACTATAACATCTCTCACAAGCATAACATGATCAAACCCAGAACTCATCGAGTGTTAATCACATGGTAATGTGAACTAGATTATTGACTCTAGTAAACTCGTTGGGTGTTAGTCACATGGGGTTGTGACCTTGAGTGTTAATCACATAGCAAGTGGGAGACTGTTGGAAATATGCCCTAGAGGCAATAATAAATTAGTTATTATTATATTTCCTTGTTCATGATAATCGTTTATTATCCATGCTAGAATTTTATTGATAGGAAACTCGGATACATGTGTGGATACATAGACAACACCATGTCCCTAGTAAGCCTCTAGTTGACTAGCTCGTTGATCAATAGATGGTTACGGTTTCCTGACCATGGACATTGGATGTCATTGATAACGGGATCACATCATTAGAAGAATGATGTGATGGACAAGACTCAATTCTAAGCATAGCACAAGATCGTGTAGTTCGCATGCTAAAGCTTTTCTAATGTCAAGTATCATTTCCTTAGACCATGAGATTGTGCAACTCTCGGATACCGTAGGAATACTTTGGGTTTGCCAAATTTCACAACGTAACTGGGTGGCTATAAAGGTGCACTACGGGTATCTCCGAAAGTGTCTGTTGGGTTGGCACGAATCGAGACTGGGATTTGTCACTCCGTGTGACGGAGAGGTATCTCTGGGCCCACTCGGTAGGACATCATCATAATGTGCACAAAGTGATCAAGGAGTTGATCATGGGATGATGTGTTACGGAACGAGTAAAGAGACTTGCCGGTAACGAGATTGAACAAGGTATCAGGATACCGACGATCGAATCTCGGGCAAGTACAATACCGCTAGACAAGGGGAATTGTATACGGGATTGATCGAATCCTCGACATCGTGGTTCATCCGATGAGATCATCGTGGAACATGTGGGAACCAACATGGGTATCCAGATCCCGCTGTTGGTTATTGACCGGAGGACGTCTCGGTCATGTCTGCATGGTTCCCGAACCCGTAGGGTCTACACACTTAAGGTTCGATGACGCTAGGGTTATAAAGGAAGTGTCGGAGTAAATAGCCATGGGTAGCCTAGCCGGCTTTCCCTGGCCCTTCTGAAAAATTACGAGCCCGTCCGGCTCCCAGGAATCCAAGACGTGGGGCCGCCTTCCCCTTGCTGGCTGTCACCCAGGCCAGCTCGAAGAAGGCGGCCCGACTTTACCCCTCATGAAGAAAACCATGGGAGGCCGACTCGAAGAAGCCGGCTCTAAGATGCCGACTCCAAGAAGCCGGACATGAGGAGGCCGACTCCAAGAAGCCGGCTCCCATAAAGCGGCGAGACCGTACCCTCAAAGTTTGCATCCACCTAGCGGCAATGAGAGGGGGCGTGGTTACAGTAAAGCCTGCCACCCCCGAATCCCGGAGCACGCCTGGCACAGTGCGCCGTACGGAGTGGCCATGACCCGTCCGGCGCGGCACTGTTGCCATGTTGACCCTGATGTCATCCACGACGGGCTACCAGTACAGCCCACGGGCGGTGGGCCCCTTCGGGCAGAGAGACACCCGAAGGCGGCCTGGCCTCCCCTAGTCGGCCCGAGACGGGGCCGGCTCCCCGCAGCCGGCTCACTTCCTCCCTTGAAGAAGACGCCCCATTAAGGAGACAAGACGCGGTAAGGCTACGGTAATCGCCCGCCGGACGGTGGCGCTGTAGCCATGCTTACCTCGACGAAGCCCTCGTCATCAGGATGAGGCAACAGTAACCAGCCATCGACAAGACCCTTGGCAGTGGGGCCTGCCTGTTGCCAAGGAGTTGGTAGCCGGCGGGACCCGCCAGCCAGCGGGCCCCAGCAGTCGGCACAGAAGCCGGCGAGCACGGTCACAGACGGCTGGGCCCCGCGCCCAGTCGGATTACCATTGTACCCCCGGGGGTAGGCCTATATAAACCCCCCGGGGCACCCATGCAAAGGGTTGGACCCCCAGCTAGTCCTAGACACCACACAAGGAGAAGAAGCAGGCTAGCCGTGCCCTTCTTCCTCCTCCCACCAAACAGCTCAAGGAGCATTGTGTAGCTACTTGTTCATCTAGTGATCATGCGGAGACCCCGCAGAGCAGCAGTAGGGGTGTTATCTCCACGGAGAGCCCCGAAGCTGGGTAAGATCCGCCGGCATGCATGTCTTCGCCTTATCCCGTTTCCAGGCACCAGCTATGTCTTACTGGCTCCCACAATGATAAGCCACCCGTTGGCATATGTCGCACCTACCACCCGACATTTGGCGCCCATCGTGGGGCCAGGTGCACCGTCGTCCGGAGACCTGTTCTGGACGGGAACCCTCTTCCTCCCCAGCGAGCGTAGCCAGCCCGGCATGCCCGATGGCGCTTGCCACGACGCGCTGCAAGGCGTCACCAGCATCCGCGCGGCGAGCAGCCTCGCCGATCTCCCCGACGAAATCCTCATCTCCGACGAGCTCGCCTCCGATGCGGGCACCGATCACCTCGCCAACCTCCTCGGCCAGCTCCATGTCTCCAGCGAGCCCGCTGTGGATCTGGAGTCGGTTGGCTCCACCGACCCGATGCCTGTCGACTCCGACACGGCCTCCTACGACACCTTCCCCACCAACGTCACGATCTACAACGACCCGCTTCCTCGAGCCGACGGTTGCGATGCTGTCACCACCGAAGTGATGGTTGTTGGCCACGGCGGCCTGGCCGACGAGAGCGCCCACGACTTGTCCGCCCCCCTCCCGGCCAATGCCGACGACGAAGCACTGGAGGCACGCCGCCTCGCCCTCCTCGCAGAGGGCCGGAGGCTGGCCTCCGTGAGACGCCTCACTGAGGCCTATCAGCGCGAAGCTGACCGCGCCGCCTTTGGCACGCCAGCCCCGAGCGGGCCAAGCCGGGCCGGCCTTGTCAAGCAACGCGGCGCCGTCATTGCCGACACGCTGGGAGTCGACCGCCCGGTCTATGCCACTCCGCTCAAGAACTTGCGTGCCGCCTAGGCGGCCGTAGACGAGTTGGACGGCTTGGAGGCCGAAGACCTCCCCCACATGACCCGGCGCATCCAGCAACTGATTGACGCAGCCACGCAGCAACATGAAGCAGACGCCCGCGCGGGAAGCCCTCCCCCGCGCCGAGATCACGGCGCGACGTCTCGGATGCCGGCTACGAGCGACACCCGCACGCGGCGCGAGAAAGAGCCGGCTGCCAGCCGCAGCCGGACCCGAATCTCCATCGAGCGAGACACGGACGGCCATCCCCGAGCCATGGAATGGCGGGGCAACCCGCCTCCACCTCGACCCCGTGGAGAGAGATATCCCACCCCGCCGCCAGTGGCGCACCCGACTCTCAGCGGCCGACTAGGTCGCCGCGAAGGAGTCGGCGAGAACGAGGCCCGCTATCGGATCGACCGCCTGGCGCGATCGCTGGCGTTGGAAGAAGAAGACGATGTCGGCCCGCCTTGTTTCGGCCCCCGCATCCGCGACGAGCCTTTCCCCAAAGGGTTCTCGCTCCCAAGAGACACGCCCAGGTACAACGGCTCCGTGAAGCCGGAAGATTGGTTGATCGACTACTCCATGGCGGTCAGCATAGCCAATGGCAGCCGGCGCGTTGCCGTGAAGTACGTGCCCCTCATGCTGCAAGGCACGGCGCGAACCTGGCTCAACAGCCTCAAGCCTCTCAGCATCAACAGCTGGCTAGATTTCACCGAAGCTTTCATCCGCAACTTCACCAGCACCTACAAGCGGGCTCCCAAGCCCAGACAGCTCTCCTTGTGCGTACAAGGCCCCGCCGAGTCCACTCTTGACTACCTCACGCGTTGGGCCGAGCTCCGCAGTTCTTGCGAAGGGGTGCACGAGGTGCAAGCCATCGAGTACTTTACAGCCGGATGCCGAGAAGGCACCCTCCTCAAGCACAAGCTCCTCTGCGACGAGCCGGCTACCCTCGACGAGCTTCTGGACATAGCGGACAAGTACGCCACCGCCGACTCCTCGATGAAGACCGAGCTTCGGGTAGACGCGTCCGGAAAGGTACTCAACCCGGCGCCCAAGACGCCGGCTGGGGATTCCGGCCGACGCCCCCACTCGAACGACCACTAGCGCAAGGGCCCCGCGCCGCCTCCCGCCAGTCGGCAGGTGGCCACAGTTGAAGACGTGCCGCCTAAAGGGCGGCCCGCGCCCAAGAAACCCAAGGGCGGCCGGCCGGCTTGGCAGCCGGCTTTCTCCTACGAGCAAACTCTCGACGCCCCGTGCAAGTTCCACAGCGGCGCGAAGCCGTCCAACCACACAACCCGGAAGTGCCATTGGCTCACCCGAATCTCCAAAGGCGAGGGGCTCGCGCCGCCTCCGCCTGCCGGCCCGCCGCCTCCGCCTCCGCCGCCTCCGGCAGCTCGGCCCGCGGTCGGAGCCGTGCATGACGAGTTCCCTGACGAGCAAGCAACCTACATCATCTTTACAAGCCAGCCCGAAGACCGGCGCAGCAAACGCCGAGAGCACCAGGAAGTTAGCGTGGTCGCTGCCGACCCCGCCAGACACATGCATTGGTCAGAAAAGCCCATCAGCTGGAGCCGGGCCGACCATCCAGAGGTGATGCCGTCTCCCGGCTCTTATGCCTTGGTCCTGGAAGCCACCCTCGCGACGGACAGACGCGCTGCCCGCTTCTCCCGTGTGTTGATAGACGGCGGGAGCAGCATCAACATCCTGTACCGTGACACCCTGGAGAAGCTAAACGTCAAGACGAAGCAGCTCATGCCTACTCGGACAGTGTTTCATGGCATCGTACCCGGCTTATCCTGCGCCCCCATTGGCAAGATCAAGATCGATGTACTTTTTGGGGACAAGGAGCATTTCCGCCGGGAAGCGATCTGGTTTGAAGTGGTGGACCTGGAGAGCCCTTACCATGCATTGCTTGGCCGACCTGCCTTGGCCAAATTCATGGCAGTTCCCCACTATGCATACCTCAAGATTAAGATACCAAGCACCAAAGGCGTCATCACCGTAGCCGACGATTACAAGAAGTCCTCTGAGTGCGCGGCAGCCAGCAGCCGGCTGGCCGAGTCCCTTGTGATTGCCGAAGAAAAGAAGATGTTGGACCGAGTCGTGGCCATAGCCGGCAAGCAGTCGGCCGTGTCCCCCGACCCCAAGGAGCACGATGCTCAAGGATCCTTCCAGCCGGCCAAGGAGACGAAGAAGATACCTCTTGACCCCGAGCATCCAGAGAGGTTTGCTGTCATCGGGGCAAACCTGAACAGCAAATAGGAAGGCGAGCTTGCCGATTTCCTCCGTGAGAATCGGGACATCTTTGCATGGTCCCCCAACGACATGCCGGGTGTTCCGAGGAAATTCGCCGAGCACAAACTACACGTCCAAGAAGACGCAAAGCCAGTCAAACAACCCCTCCGCCGACTGTCGGAGGAGAAGCGCAGGATTGTGGGAGAGGAGATAGCCCGGCTTCTGGCAGCTGGCTTCATTATGGAAGTTTTCTTTCCAGAATGGCTCGCCAACCCGGTCCTTGTGCTAAAGAAGAATAACAAGTGGCGCATGTGTATAGACTACACGAGCCTCAACAAGGCCTGTCCCAAAGATCCTTTTGCCCTGCCAAGGATTGACCAAGTGATAGACTCCACAGCCGGATGCGAGCTGTTGAGTTTCTTGGATGCTTACTCCGGATATCACCAGATAAAGCTGGATCCGGACGACCGCCTGAAGACCGCCTTCATCACGCCATTTGGAGCCTTCTGCTACCTGACTATGACATTCGGCTTGAGAAATGCCGGTGCCACTTTTCAGCGTTGCATGCAGAAGTGCCCCCTCAAGCAACTCGGCAGAAACGCTCACGTTTACGTGGACGACATCATGGTGAAGACGGAGAAGCGCGGCACCTTGCTGGGAGACCTCAAGGAAACGTTTGAGAACTTACGCCGGTTCCAAATCAAGCTCAACCCCGAGAAATGCGTGTTCGGAGTGCCAGCCGGCCAGCTTCTAGGCTTCCTGGTCTCCTAACGCGGCATCGAATGCAACCTGGTGAAGATCAAGGCCATCGAGAGAATGGCGATCCCCACCAAGCTTCGAGACATTCAAAAGTTCACCGGGTGCTTGGCCTCCTTGAACCGCTTCATCAGCCGGCTCGGAGAGAAAGCTCTCCCCCTCTACCGCCTCATGAAGAAGAGCACTCACTTCGAGTGGAACGACCAGGCCGACCAAGCTTTTCACGAGCTGAAGAAGATGCTGGCCACGCCGCCCGTCCTGGCGGCGCCGACTGAGAAAGAGCCCATGCTCCTTTACATTGCCGCAACCAGCCGGGTGGTCAGCACCGTCATCGTAGTCCAACGCCCAGAAGAAGGCCGAGCCCAGCCGGTCCAGAGGCCGGTGTATTATTTGAGCGAGGTGCTGTCCACTTCAAAGCAGAACTACCCGCACTACCAGAAGATGTGTTACGGCGTGTACTTCACCGCCAAGAAGCTGAAGCCCTACTTTCAAGAGCACCCCGTCACGGTCGTATGCACCGCCCCGCTGGCCGAGATCATAGGCAGCCGGGACGCATCCGGCCGGGTGGCGAAATGGGCCATCGAGCTGGCCCCTTACACGATCTTCTACCAGCCCCGCACCGCCATCAAGTCCCAAGCACTGGCCGACTTCCTCGTCGACTGGGCCGAGACCTAGTACCTGCCGCTGGCTCCTGACTCCACCCATTGGCGCATGCACTTTGACGGGTCCAAGATGCGCACCGGCTTGGGAGCCGGTATGGTCCTTACCTCTCCCAAGGGCGACAAGCTCAGATACACGCTGCAAATTCACTTTGCCGCCTCCAACAACGTGGCCGAGTATGAGGCGCTCATACACGGGCTCCGGCTCGCCAAAGAACTCGGCATTCGCCGGATCCTATGCTATGGCGACTCGGACTTGGTGGTCCAACAATCATCCGGCGACTGGGATGCCAAGGACGCAAACATGGCGAGCTACCGCTTCCTGGTTCAACAACTCAGCAGATACTTTGAAGGATGCGAGTTCCTCCACGTACCGCGAGCCGACAACGAGCCAGTCGATGCCCTGGCTCGAATAGGCTCCACTCGGCAAGCAATTCAAACCGGCGTCGCTCTACAACGCCTCCTCAAGCTGTCCATCAAGCCGTCTCCAGAGTCCGACTCCATCTTCGTGCCGCCTGACCCCGATGCGGCTGGGTCCGGCTCGAAGAAACTAGCAAGTGACCCCCAGACTCCCGCAGCCGGCCCGGGGACTTCGGCAACCGGCTCGGAGACTGCCACACTCGGCTCGGGGACTGCCATACCCGGCTCGGGGACTGCGGTAGCTGGCCCGGGGACTGCACCAGCACAACAGCTGGCGGCCAACTCCAGCATTTCACCACCCAGCCCGCCCACCCTGGTGGCTATAGCCACATTGGCAGTGGGAGAAGTCGCGGCTCCGTCATGGGCTCAGTCCATCGTCAACTTCCTAGTAAACCAAGATCTGCCGGCTGACGAAGCAGAGGCAAGACAAGTCCAACGCTGAGCCGGAGCATACACAATCGTCAACAAAGAGCTCGTCAAGCGCAGTGTCACTGGAATCCTCCAACGGTGCGTCGAGCAAGAGAAGGGAATTGCAATCCTCAGAGATATTCACCAAGGAGAATGCGGCCACCATGCGGCCTCAAGATCACTTGTCGCCAAATCCTTCCGCCATGGTTTCTTCTGGCCCACTGCCTTGGATGACGCCAAGGAATTAGTTAAATATTGCAAAGGGTGCCAACTTTTCAGCTCCAAGCAACACATGCCAGCTTCGGCACTCAAGATCATTCCCCTCACCTGGCCCTTCGCCGTTTGGGGACTGGACATGGTGGGCCCATTCAAGACGGCGCGCGGCGGCATGACGCATTTGCTCATCGCCGTGGACAAATTCACCAAGTGGATTGAGGCAAAGCCGATCAAGAAGCTGAATGGGCCGACTGCTGTAACATTCATCGCAGACATAACAACTCGGTACGGCGTGCCACACAGCATCATTACCGACAATGGCACGAATTTTGCCAAAGGAGCCTTGGCACGTTTCTGCGCAGCCCAAGGTATACGGCTGGACTTAGCGTCCGTCGCCCACCTGCAGTCAAACGGCCAGGTCGAGCGAGCCAACGGCCTCATCCTCTCCGGCATCAAGCCCCGACTGGTCGTACCTCTGGAGCGTTCAGCCGGCTGTTGGCTCGATGAGCTGCCGGCTGTCCTCTGGAGTCAGCGCACTAACCCAAACAAGTCAACCGGCTTCACCCCTTTCTTCCTTGTGTATGGTGCCGAGGCGGTCATCCCAACTGACATCGAGTTCGACTCGCCTCGAGTAACCATGTACACGGAAGCGGAGGCCAAGGAAGCACGAGAAGACGGTGTCGACCTGCTGGAAGAAAGCCGGCTGTTAGCCCTCAGCCGGTCTGCCATCTACCAGCAGGGTTTGCGCCGCTACCACAGCCGGAAGGTCAGGCCAAGATCTTTCCAAGAGGGCGATCTTGTGCTCTGGCTGATCCAGCGAACAGTCGGCCAGCACAAACTCTCGGCCCCTTGGGAAGGCCCCTTCATCATCAGCAGAGCTCTAGGCAACGACTCCTACTACCTGATCGACGCACAGAAGCCGAAGGCACGCAAGAGAGACGACTCCGGCAAGGAGTCGGAACGACCATGGAACGCCAACCTCCTTTGAAAATTTTACAATTGAAATGCAGTATGTATCACGCTAACTTTTGTATTAAGTACGAGACAATAGGCCCCCGAGGAGGGCTCGGGGACTGCCATCCCTTATCTATGAATGAAAAGTATCATGCTTATGACCTTGTCATTTCATTTACTTATTCCGTCCGGCACCGGGTTCGATTAGTCGGCTCGGGGACTGGCCGAATGGAGTTATATTAGAAGTCCTACCCACAGTCAGACAAGTAGTGTGCCGGCTCCCAAGCCTTCTCTTGCCAAAAGTCGCAGTTCGAAGAACCGGCTGTCCGGCTGGCAAGAGTTAAAGGCAGGAACGGGCGCCCACACGAAAAACGGCTAGGGACTAACGGACTAATATAACAAAAGCCGGTTTTTCTCCCACCGCCGACTGGCTACCAGAGTAGCCGGCCGGCCGGTTTCCATTCACTTCACTTCAATCCAAGAAAGCTCAAGTACTTGCCTCCCCAAAGAGGGAAGGCGGCAAAGGAAAAGGCCTAAGGATAAAAAGCATACGCGAATGGAAACCAAACATGCACATAACAATATTTACATAAAAGACCTCCGAGAGGCCAGCATTCAACATAGTTTGGATACACCCCCAGTGGGTGGAACTGCGAAAACTTAATGAAGATTGTTCAAAAGACAACAAGCAGGAAAGATAAAGACGGCAGGTCAAGCTGGCGGAGCGACCGACGAGCCGGACTGGTTGGCGGAGACGGTCGTGCCGGCTGAAGGAGCGGCCGGCTGGCGAACTTCGGCTTGGTCACCGCCTCCCGCAGAGGGCGCGCTTCCACGCGCCTCGTTGCTGGAGGCACGGTCGGCCTGAGGTCGGCCGGTTGTTCCACCAGCCGGCTCGACGTCTTCGCCGTCCTCCTCTTCGTCATCCTCGCCCTCGTCGCTGGAGGCAATCTCCTCCGCCGAGTCCTCGCCCACCGCCGGGTTCAGCCCGAACCACTCCTCCGGCTGAGCAACACCGTCATCATCGATTTCGGTGCGAAAACGCTGATGTCGGTGCACTCGGCGATCGTCGAAGCTCGCTGGGCGATAGCCGGCCTCACCTCCTCCAGCTCCGCGTCGGCCTCCATCCGCCAAGTGCGTAGCTGGTCCAGGCTCAGCCCTGGGTACCAAGCCCGAACGAACTCCAATGCCCGCCCGGCTCCGAGGCAGGCCGCGGACGCCTTCCAAGCCTCAAAGCGACCGACTGCGACCTCTAGCCAGTCGGCAGTTCGGCTTGGGTGCGGGGGATCGTCTCGCCGGGCAAGAGGGCGGCCAACACTTGCGCCCCGGCACGTTGGAGCCGGCGAAGCATCCTATGAGCCGGTTGCAACCGCGCCTGGACAGCCAAGAGCTGCTCCTCAAGCGTCCGGTTCGCATCCGGCGCGATGTTGGCCCCCGCCTGACGGCGCGCCTCGCGATGGGCCTCGATGCTTTGGGCGGCAAAGACGGAGTAGCCGGGGAAGTAGTCTGCACCAAAAAACAAGCAGCAGCTCAAGTTAAGCCAAAAACCCAGGCGGCAAGGGGCAGGAGAGGGGTGAGGAAGGTGGCTTACCGTCGATCAAATCCTTGATCCGGCCGAAGCCTTCATCCAAGGCTCGCCGGGTCTCAGCCCAGCTCGCCGCCTCGGTCTCATACTCTGCCTTCAGGGCGGCTTCGCTATCCTGCGCCACCTGCAGGGCCGCCTTATGGCTCTTCTCCTAGTCGGCCAGCTTCTTGGCCAGGCGATCACGCTCTTGGACCAAGGCAGCGTACTCGGCATCCTTGGTATGAAGGGCGGCCTTCGCCTCGCCGAGCTCCTTCCTCAAGTCGGCGTTGGCCCCTGAAGACAAAGAAAAAGAAAAACCAATAAGGAAAGATTCGTCAAGAAAGATCCGACCCGACTGCCCAGCAGTCGGCCCGAATCTCGGGGACTACACCCAGTGGGTGCGCTGACGCGCCCCCACAGGAGACAGACAAGATCAAGTACTTACTTCGGCTGTCGGCCAGGTCGTCGGTCCTCCGGCTCAACTCCCGAGCCTGGGAGTTGAAGGCGGCAGCACGGAGGTTGTGATATTCCTGGAAATTCAGACAAGAGGCAAAAATAAGGTAGCCGTCAAGAAAGATCCGACCCGACTGCGCAGCAGTCGGCCCGAATCTCGGGGACTACACCCAGTGGGTGCGCTGACGCGCCCCCACGGAAGAAATTAAGAGAGCAAAGCAGCCAAGAACGAAGGACTCACCCGGATGGTGGCTCGTGTCGACAAGAACTCCTGGGTGAACTGTTGCAGCAGGGCGGCCTGAGCTTGCAGCCGACTCCGGACCCCTTGAGCCACCACATTCAGCTCGCCAGTCCCCCCACTGGGAGTCCACTCGGACGTGGCAGTGCTGGCCGCCTCCAGATCTTCCGCCGACTGGCCTGCGCCCGCGACTCGGAGCAACTCCGGCGGAGCGGCGCCTCCCCCTGCGCGCCGGCCCGTCGCCGGCTGCACCTCGAGGCCGGCTCTGTTCTCCGGCTCACCCCCGATCGGCCCCTCTGGCGCCACTGACGATTGGCCGCCTTGGCCCGCTCCGGTTGGCGCTGCTGGCGGCGCTTTCCTCGCAAAGGCCACGGGGTCCTCCCCCCTTTCCATCAGCGGCGGGTCTTGGACGATCTCCTCCGCCAAGGGCAATGGGGTGTCAGGGGCCACGGCTCGGAGGGGAATGGCGAGCAGCGGAGGCTGGTTGCGCGAACCCTCCACCTCCGGCTCCGCGGTCGCCGCCTCCGTCTGGGCCTTGGCTGCCGCGTCGGCCTGCTCCCTCGCCGCCTGGGCGGCTGCTTTCTCCGCCGCCTCGCGCTCCTCCCGCGCTTCACGGGCGTTCCGCTCTGTGGCCTCCCTGAGGTCGGCGCGGGGGTCCACGCGGCGGGAGCTTGAAGAACCTCCAGCTGGCCCAACGACGGAGCCGCCCGGACCACGCTCAAGGGAAAGCGGCGCCCTGTCCAGCAAGCGGAAGAAATTAAGAAGAATGCTCGAACAAGAAGAGAATGATGTAGAGCATGCGACAAGGCAATTGACGACTTATGCTGAGACCGCATGAGGCTGCTTCACCGCCTTGCGGAAGCAGGCCGCTTTCGCAGCCGCCTCGTCTCGCTTGGTTGCTGCGGTGGAGGCTTTGGACTTTTTCGGCCGACTGCCGAAGAGGCCTAAAGCGGCCCGGCGCTTCTGTGCACCGCCGCCGGCAGCCGGCGCGATGGACGAGCCCGCGCCCTGATGGTCGGCCACCGGCAGGCGACGCGGGGCAACTTCGGCTTCGAAATCATCCGGCCAGTCCTCGAAGCTGGCGGTGAGCCTTGTGCCCCCGGGCTCGGCGTCGTCCCCCACGACGGCGTCTTCCATGGCGGCCGCCCCCAAGTCCGGGTCGTCAACGTCATCCACCGTGCGGTCGGGGGCGTACTGGCGTTCTATCCCCGCTGCCCCGGTTGTCGGCGGGAGAAGAGGGTTCTGCTAAGAAGAACCGACTGATCAGAAGCCGGCCGTCATAAAGCCGGCTACCAACGAAAAGAAGGAAGAAAAGAAAACTTACCACGGGTGGAGGGTTGGCGTGAGAGTACGGCGCCTTGCCGTATCGCCAGTCCTCGGCGAGCTTGCAATTGGAGATGTAATTTACCAAGTATGATACCTCCGCATGAGGCATCTCCCTGGTGCTCAGCCGGCATGGGTCGAACCGGCCGCTCATCTGGCACATCATGTGGGGCCGGCTTTGAAGAGGAGATATCCGGCGCTCCACGAAGGCGGCCACCAAGTCGGCCCCGCTCAGAGCTTCCGACTGGATCATCACCCGAAGCCGGGAGACGGCAGCATTCCCGGACTGAGACAGTGACCGGGACCGGAAACTCCATGAGGGCTGCCTCCCAGCCGGTGGGCCGGCTACGTAAGCCGGCAGGTTGACGTGGTCTCCTTGCTCGGCGACGTTCTTCACGTAGAAGTATGACTTCTGCCAGATCTTCACCGACTGGATCAGGGGGATGGGCGGGAACGGGTTGTTCTCGCCCGCCCTCCTTATGGCGATGAAGGCCCCGCAGGGGGCGGGCATGCCGGCAACGACGGTGCTGAGTTTGCTCTGGAAGAACTCCCCCAGAGCTCCAGCGTGGGGAGCAGCCCCAAGAAGCCTTCGCAGAGGGAGACGAAGGCTGACAGCAGCATCACCGCATTGGGCGTGAGGTGATGCGGCTGAAGGTTGTAGAACTCGAGGAAGGAGCGTAGAAATCCGCTCGTCGGAAGGCCGAAGCCGCATAGGAAGTGCGAGCGGAAGACGACCCGCTCGCCCTCCTCCGGTGCCGGCGAGATCTCCGTCTCCGGCGCCAGGCGGACCCGCACGAGGTTGGCGTCGGGCAGGCGCCGAGTCTGGCGGAGGAACGCAACATGGTCCTCATGGACGTTGGAGCCATCCCATGAGCTCGACAGCGCCATGGGAGCAAGACGATGTGGTGGCGCGGTGGCGCTGAGACGGGAGGTTGCGGCGGCAACGAGAGGAAAAGAGGAGGACGAGAAGGGGAGGAGCGAGAGAGAGCGTGCGAACCTCTATCGCTCCCCCTCCTCCCCCTACTTATAGGCTCGCGTGGCGGAACCGAGGAGGCGTGGCGTGGGGAAGCGTGGGGATCGATCGTGCCCACTCCCCCACGTCCCGCGATTACTGTGCCATGATGGCGGAATAAAAACGCCGCGGGAAGGCGAGTGGTCCATGTGGGCCTCGGAAGATCCGCGCTCAGACCGAGGCCTGCGAGTGGCGGGCCCGGGCCTGCGGCGACGTCCCGTCACGCGCGTGCGTTGGCAGGATTTCCTCGCCACGTGGTCCGCGTTCCCGCCTACGAGAACCGGAGCTCTCTGAAGTCGGCGTGCACAAGCAAAGCCGGCTCTTCAGGATAGGAAGCAGACCAAGCTTCTCGTCCCTATGTCTGCCTCGAAGCTCGATCAGCTTCGGGGACTACTGTCGGAGTAAATAGCCATGGGTAGCCTAGCCGGCTTCCCCTGGCCCTTCTGAAAAAATTACGAGCCCGTCCGGCTCTCAGGAATCCAAGATGTGGGGCCGCCTTGCCCTTGCTGGTTGTCACCCAGGCCAGCTCGAAGAAGGCGGCCCGACTTTACCCCTCATGAAGAAAACCATGGAGGCCGACTCGAAGAAGCCGGCTCCAAGATGCCGACTCCAAGAAGCCGGACATGAGGAGGCCGACTCCAAGAAGCCGGCTCCCATAAAGCGGTCGAGACCGTACCCTCAAAGTTTGCATCCACCTAGCGGCGATGAGACGGGGCGTGGCTACAGTAAAGCCTGTCACCCCCGTATCCCGGAGCATGCCTGGCACAGTGCGCCGTACGGAGTGGCCATGACCCGTCCGGCGCGGCACTGTTGCCATGTTGACCCTGATGTCATCCACGACGGGCTACCAGTACGGCCCACGGGCGGTGGGCCCCTTCGGGCAGAGAGACACCCAAAGGCGGCCTGGCCTCCCCCAGTCGGCCCGAGAGGGGCCGGCTCCTCGCAGCCGGCTCACTTCCCCCCTCGAAGAAGACGCCCCATTAAGGAGACAAGACGCGGTAAGGCTACGGTAATCGCCCGCTGTCCGGCGGCACTGTAGCCATGCTTACCTCGACGAAGCCCTCGTCATCAGCATGAGGCAACAGTAACCAGCCATTGACAAGACCCTTGGCAGTGGGGCCTGCCTGTTGCCAAGGAGTTGGTAGCCGGCGGGACCCGCCAGCCGGCGGGCCCCAGCAGTCGGCGCAGAAGCCGGCGAGCGCGGTCACAGACGGCCGCGCCCAGTCAGATTACCATTGTACCCCCGGGGGGTAGGCCTATATAAACCCCCCGGGGCACCCATGCAAAGGGTTGGACCCCCAGCTAGTCCTAGACACCACATAAGGAGAAGAAGCAGGCTAGCCGTGTCCTTCTTCCTCCTCCCACCAAACAGCTCAAGGAGCATTGTGTAGCTACTTGTTCATCTAGTGATCATGCGGAGACCCCGTAGAGCAGCAGTAGGGGTGTTATCTCCACGGAGAGCCCCGAAGCTGGGTAAGATCCGCCGGCGTGCATGTCTTCGCCTTATCCCGTTTCCAGGCACCGGCGATGTCTTACTGGCTCCCACAATGATAAGCCACCCGTTCGCATATGTCGCACCTACCACCCGATAGGAAGTTTGTATGTGGTTACCGAATGTTGTTCGGAGTCCCGTATGAGATCCCGAACGTCACGAGGAGTTCCGGAATGGTCCAGAGGTAAAGATTTATATATGGGAAGTCCTGTTTTGGTCACCGGAAAAGTTTCGGGTTTTATTGGTAACGTACCGGGACCACCAGGAGGGTCCCGGGGGTCCACCAAGTGGGGCCATCGGCCCCGGAGGGCTGCATGGGCCAAGTGTGGGAGGGTACCAGCCCCAGGTGGGCTGGTGTGCCCCCCCACAAGGGCCCAAGGCACCTAAGGGGAGGAGGGGGCAAACCCTAAGGGCAGATGGGCCTTAGGGCCCATGCCTGGTGCGCCTCCCTCTCCCCCTCCCCTTGGCCGCCCCACCAGATGGGATCTGGGCTGGCCGCCGCCCCTAGGGTGGAACCCTAGGTGGGGGCGCAGCCCCTCCTCTCCCCCTATATATAGTGGAGGCAAAGGAGCAGCCCACAGAGACGTGAATTTTCTTCTCTTGTTGGCGCAGCCCTACCTCTCTTTCTCCTCATATCTCGCGGTGCTTGGCGAAGCCCTGCTGGATCACGATGCTCCTCCACCACCACCACGCCGTTGTGCTGCTGCTGGATGGAGTCTTCTTCAACCTCTCCCTCTCTCCTTGCTGGATCAAGGCATGGGAGACGTCACCGGGCTGTACGTGTGTTGAAGGCGGAGGTGTCGTCCGTTCGGCACTAGGATCACCGGTGATTTGGATCACGACGAGTACGACTCCTTCAACCCCGTTCTCTTGAACGCTTCCACTTAGCGATCTACAAGGGTATGTAGATGCACTCTCCTTCCCCTCGTTGTTGGTTTCTCCATAGATAGATCTTAGTGACACGTAGGAAAATTTTGAATTTTTGCTACGTTCCCCAACACCTGGATGCTCATATTGGCTCCTACGTATTCTACGAAGATCTTTATCGGTCACACTGCATAACAGCATACGTTATGCCATTTGTCAACTGTATGTTACTTCCTCGAGATTCGACCGTCGGTGTCCTCATACCTAGTTCAATCTTGTTACGGGCAAGCCTCTTTACTTGTTCCGTAATGTATCATCCCGCAACTAACTCATTAGTCACATTGCTTGCAAGGCTTGCTGATGACCCACAAGTGTAGGGGATCTATCGTAGCCTTTTCGATAAGTAAGAGTCTCGAACCCAACGAGGAGCAGAAGGAAATGATAAGCGGTTTTCAACAAGGTATTCTCTGCAAGCATTGAAATTATCGGTAACAGATAGTTTTGTGATAAGGTAATTTGTAACAGGTAACAAATAGTAAATGTAAATAAGGTGCAGCAAGATGGCTCAATCCTTTTTGTAGCAAAGGACAAGCCTGGACAAACTCATATATAAAGGAAAGCGCTCATATGATCCGCAGCTGATCAACGGTTGGATCTTCCAAAGGACGTCCGAGCTAGAAGCTGGACACCACGCCCTAAACTCATCCAAATTCCCATCCAGATTTGACAGGGCTCCGGTATATCGTGGATTGCCAGAGATTCCTCCATCGAAACTCGACGAAATTTTCCAGGGTTGTTATAGACCCAATTCCTCACAATTCCGCCAAAGCGATCGTCAAAGCGATACTCGAGGAGGTGGTGGCGGCAGATACGAGTTCGCTGTCCAAAAAACAGCACGGTCGCTTGAGGGCAATGTTGATGTTGAGCCCCCGAGCTCCATAGATAATTCCTCCGTGATCTTGATAGAAATCGGAGTTGATGTTTGATTAAGGCCCTTGTCCGAACATGGTGATCCGAACACGGGGCGCAATTCTTGGTCGAACCAAGGTGACCAGTCGAACTGGTGACGAAGACGCCGAAGTCGCAGTTGATCTGCGGGCGAGCCATCGATCCTTTTGTCGACCACACAGCGGAACCCTCAATGAAAGCACTAATGTCGGTGTCAAAAACGGCGGATCTCGGGTAGGGGGTCCCGAACTATGCGTCTAGGCTAGATGGTAACAGGAGGCAAGGGACACGATGTTTTACCCAGGTTCGGGCCCTCTTGATGGAGGTAAAACCCTACGTCCTGCTTGATTAATATTGATGACATGGGTAGTACAAGAGTAGATCTACCATGAGATCGGAGAGGCTAAACCCTAGAAGCTAGCCTATGGTATGATTGTTGTTGTGTATGTTGTATATTGTATCGACTAGCCTGGCCCTGGTTTATATAATGCACCAGAGGCCTAGGTTAACAAGAGTCCTAGCCGAATACGCCGGTGGGGTGGAGTCCTTGTCTTGATCGCCAAGTCTTGTGGAATCTTCCTTGTATGCGGCAGCTGTCCGAACTGGCCCATGAGTATACGGCCATGGGGGCCTCGGCCCAATCTAATAGATCGGGAGACGACGTGGTGAGTACCCCCTAGTCCAGGACACTGTCAGTAGCCCCCTGAACCGGTCTTCAAGTTAGGGACGCTCTACGATTCTTCCGAACTGTTCTTCATCTTCGGTCGTCGGTCTTGAAAACTGGTTCAACAAATCTTCTCATCTTCAATCTTGAGGATCGCCGAAATGCATTCGACGAGTTTATATGCCGGGTATCCGAGGAGCCCCTTTAAGTTTCCGGCCTTTATCAATGCCTTATTATTTTTATGCCACACCTCGGGTTTGAAGTTGTTCCCGGGAGGCAGTGTCCTCTTGCGTCCGAGGTCTAACGCTAGACTGTATTCGAGGTATCTTCTGCAGCCGAGCACCAATGCCGGACCGCTTCCCAGCTCTAACCCCGGAATGTATCCGAGCTCCAACGCCGGACTATGTATCCGAGCTCCAATGCCGGACTATATCCGAGGTGTCATATCACCTTGGTTCAAAAAAATTCAAGGAGTTTAGCCGAGCTTAACGCCGGAAATGCCCTCTACGGAGCCAGCCACTAGCGCCCGAGCTTTATGCCGGACTGCTTCCGAGCTGGTGCACCACCCCGAATGTGGGCCGATTTTTGTGAATATTTTTTGTTGGTGCAATTTATTCTCTGCGAGATATATAGCCAGTAGCCCTCAAGGTGTGTATCGGTCTAAAACCCGAGATGCACCTGAAGGATGACGTAAGACCGCTGATCCTAGTAGCCGCTGAGACTCAGGTTGATTTGCAAAATCGGCCTGAGGATCAAGTCCAAGCTCGGCAGAATACTTCGGGACACTAAAAGCGGCATGCTTAGTCCTCGTGACTCAGGTTGGGTGTGGCCGGCCAACCTGAGGATCAAAATCTCCTCGGAAACTATATTGCACATAATTTTTTTTGCATTGGACAAGCAATGCAGTAGCCCCCGAGACACTAGTCGGGTGGCAACACCAGATCAGGGGATCGATGTGCCCCTTTAATATTTTTAAATAATAAGCCCGAAGCCCAGTAGCCCCCGAGCCTTAATGCGGGCACGGGTGGCCGAATTAAGGATCAATATCCATAGTAAAATCACAAATTATGTGTAATGACTCTATGTATCCAAGTGCTTTATGTCATTAATGCTCAGATCCCATTGTACAAAACTTTGTTAACCGACCATCGGCTTCCACCTCCTCGGCCAGTAGCCGAGGAGTGTTTGTCCTACTTTATAAAACCTTTATGAGGGCAAAGATTTACAACAAACAAGGCAATCTGGCCATACGGTTTTATAAACAAAGGTACGTAGAGAGTTATATTACTGTTTAACAGAAGAAATGTCTTCCAAAGAAAATAGTCCCGCTATCGGTTCCTTTCTTTGGGTTGTCATGCTAAGCATGATCATTAAACCTCAGCTCTAATGTAAGAGCAAAATATCGAGGATTTAGTTTCGAAGGGTAGTTAATAGCCCCCGGTAGTGTTTGGCGACAGTCGGGGTCAAGCCGTAAACACTTCGGCCAATGTTATGAATGGCCCATCATTTAACATAGTCATCGGATCGCTGACCAGTTTACGCTTATTGTGAAAGTCAGTTTTCGGCTTTCTCCACTAAGGTGCTTAACCATGTGAGCTGGAAGCACAATCGCAGTGGTTCTCCCTTTGCACGCCTAGCCGAACAAAACGGAATGTAGGAAGCAAGTGCAGGAGCCGGGCAACCCAACTATTGACCGAAGACACAATTCGAAACCGATGCATATATAGCAATATCTGAGAATGTTTTTGCCGAATCCCTAAAGGTGTCCGGCGTTGCACTGCGAGACTAATGCTGGAAAAGCACAAATAGTTTAAAAGTGCCAAAAAGCTTGGAAAACCAAGAAACGTTAGTAAAAACATGACGTCCGAACAAGATCAAGTGTTCGGCGCCAATCCGAAAATTGGTCTTAGAAAAAAGAAGTGCTTCTGTCGTGCTTTAACATGATACATCCTATCTCAAGACTTCGAGCGGGTCAGCCTACGGCTTCAACCTCCTATCCCGAGGGCGGAGTACTTCTCATTAGGCCAATTTAGCAAACTAAACTCTAGCAGCTTTGAGAGAGAAATTAGGCTCCCCGGCTAGTGACCGCACACTCGCGTCGAAAAAGGAGTGATAAATAATAATAAAACTTTGCAATGACTAAGAAGAAGAACACTTATTATAAAACGGCTCAAATAAACTTAAGAGCCCCAAGTGACTTGGGTAGAAGAATGATTGCATGTACCGAAGTACTTATATCATATCTATGTTCAACTGAACTTTAAACGCGTCTTAACCGACCGTCAGCTTCTCCCTCTTCGGTCAAGGACTGAAAAGTGTTATGTACTCCATCGGTCGAGAATATCGACGGTGTTTCCAATAACCAGGCAATCAGGCCATAAGGCTGTAACAGACAAAGCACGCTCAGGGAACTTATGCTATATTCCCGTGAAGTGTAAGAAGCATCTTCGGAGAAAATAGTACCCCCACTGATACCTTTCTTCGGTGCTCATTGTTATTATGAGACTTGTGCAATAGATTTTTTGTACTCATGAGTTCCGTTGTGTGCCGACCATCATTAAAAACTATAAGAGCGCTAGCTTTCGGCTTCACCCAGTCTGAGGTCCGGCTCGGTTGACCCGATCGTGACAATCGCAGAGGTGATCCCTTTACTCCCTAGCCGAACAATCGGGAACGTAGGGGTAAACATAGGAGCGAGGCAAACCAGCTTGCAAATCGCTTAAGTCAATATGGTGCATATTGTGGCGTAATACACGAACAAGGAACGAAGCCGTACAAGTATAATCATATGCAACAGGAAAAGTTCATAAAGAAAGCCCCCAAGTAAACGGGGTATTTGAATTTATGTGTCACAAACAAAGTTTGGACAAGGAAATTTTTTACAAGCAACTTTTTTCCAAAAAAGTATAATGCTTGGTCGAACCGAACGCAAGTTAGAAATTAAAGCTTTGAGCATGAAAGCGACTTAGCTGGTTAATGTGTTCGGTATTGATGACGCGGTCCGAGCTTGATGCGGGGCAAGGTTCCATCCCTCAAGCTGGTCCCGATGTGGCAGAGCGGAGAGCTTGACACGCCGAAGTGGTGACATAGCACGATCAATGCAGACCGGCAGAGTGACGTCGAAGTCCCCGGATCATTTTCCTGTGCACAAAAAATAGTGCAAACCGGAGATAATAGTAATAATGATAATTAAAAAAATCGTTGCATAATGCAAAGTGAGTAATAAAAGAAATATGGTCTGGCACCGAAGTCAATGTCGATGCAGGGCGTCGACGTGATGCGGTAAGGGCGTGGCAAAGCCTGAATTCACAGGTTGGTCCGAGTTCCGGATGCAGCATTCGCCGGACTATATACGGAGACTGACCGGATCACCATGCGACAGTCGTTAATGCAGCCACCATTTGATAGACCTGTGTACATATGATGGACAAACCAGAGTAATAATTCCTTGGGAAAAATGAACCCCAACAAGCAAAAAATATTAGGGATTAATAGCACCTGGTTTATTTGTTGTAGCAATCCGAAGGAAGGTGATTCCCAAAATTGGGACTCGATCCGCACACCCGTTATCGGAGTAGGTTGATGAAGAGATGATGAAGCCCCCGGTTCAGCCGAGATGTCGAAGCCTCGACGTCAGCCGATGAGTCGAAGTAGGTCGGCGTGATGGACACCAGCTTGAAGAAGCAATAGTGCGGCCCTGTCGATGCAGGTCGTGATGTGGTCGATGCCGGCTTGATGAAGCGACCGTGCGGCGATGCCGGTATGCCCGCTCCGTGTAATCCGTGGGGCGGCGATGTTGGTGATGGTTTATCCTTCGCGATGCCGGGCTCTTGTTCGGCTTGCCGAGATGATGATCCGAAGAAGTTGAGCTCGGCTCAATAAAGTGACGACGTGTCTAGCGCAGGTCGGCAGCCGTGGAGCAATATTGCCGGACTGGTTTGACACCAGCATGATATTGAAGATCATGTTCAAAAGATTTTAAAGTTAGTGGGATGTGTTCGGGAACAAAACACAATACCCCATACAAAACTTCCTTCAAAAAGGATGTCCGAAATCCCGTTCATAAAAAGGACGAACTCGGGTCGGATTCGTTTTCGTGCAGAAAACAGATCCGAAAAGTGATGCACTAATCGGAAGGTTCCCGGAGTTTGGACGGTCGGATCGAGCTAAAATTCGGAGGGGTGGTAAATATAGGAATTCTGCAGCTGATCAACGGTTGGATCTTCCAAAGGACGTCCAAGCTAGAAGCTGGACACCACGCCCTAAACTCATCCAAATTCCCATCCAGATTTAACAGGGCTCCGGTATATCGTGGATTGCCAGAGATTCCTCCATCGGAACTCGACGAAATTTTCCAGGGTTGTTATAGACCGAATTCCGCACAATTCCGCCAAAGTGATCGTCAAAGCGATACTCGAGGAGGTGGTGGCGGCAGATACGAGTTCGCTGTCCAGAAAAACAGCACGGTCGCTTGAGGGCAATATTGACGTTGAGCCCCCGAGCTCCATAGATAATCCTCCGTGATCTTGATAGAGATCGGAGTTGATGTTTGATGAAGGCCCTCGTCCGAACATGGTGATCCGAACACGGGGCACAATTCTTGGTCGAACCAAGGTGACCAGCCGAACTGGTGATGAAGACGCCGAAGT
Organism: Triticum aestivum; assembly: GCF_018294505.1. Taxonomy (NCBI): domain Eukaryota; kingdom Viridiplantae; phylum Streptophyta; class Magnoliopsida; order Poales; family Poaceae; genus Triticum; species Triticum aestivum. The sequence continues at coordinate 565,876,115 of NC_057812.1, read as the reverse complement.
CGCAGTTGATCTGCAGGCGAGCCATCGATCCTTTTGTCGATCACACAGCGGAACCCTCAATGAAAGCACCAATGTCGGTGTCAAAACCGGCAGATCTCGGGTAGGGGGTCCCGAACTATGCATCTAGGCCGGATGGTAACAGGAGGCAAGGGACACGATGTTTTACCCAGGTTCGGGCCCTCTTAATGGAGGTAAAACCCTACGTCCTGCTTGATTAATATTGATGATATGGGTAGTACAAGAGTAGATCTACCACGAGATCGGAGAGGCTAAACCCTAGAAGCTAACCTATGGTATGATTGTTGTTGTGTATGTTGTATATTGTATCGACTAGCCTGGCCCTGGTTTATATAATGCACCAGAGGCCTAGGTTAACAAGAGTCCTAGCCGAATACGCCGGTGGGGTGGAGTCCTTGTCTTGATCGCCAAGTCTTGTGGAATCTTCATTGTATGCGGCAGCTGTCCGAACTGGCCCATGAGTATACGGCCATGGGGGCCTCGGTCCAATCTAATAGATCGGGAGACGACGTGGTGAGTGCCCCCTAGTCCAGGACACCGTCAACGGGGATGATGGAGTCATACTCGTCGTGATCCAAATCACCGATGACCAAGTGCCGAACGGACGGCACCTTCGCGTTCAACACACGTACGGAGCGGATGACGTATCCTCCTTCTTGATCCAACAAGGGGGAAGGAGAGGTTGATGAAGATCCAGCAGCACGACGGCGTGGTGGTGGATGCAGCAATGATCGCAGCAGGGTTTCGCCGAGTTTCTGCGAGAGGGAGAGGTGTAGCAGGGGAGAGGGAGGCTGCCCTCCCTCCCCCCCCCTTTATATAGGCCCCCTGGGGGGGCGCCGGCCCTGGAGATTGGATCTCCCAAGGGGGGGCGGTGGCCAAGGGGGGTGGAGTGCCCCCCAAGGCAAGTGGAGGCGCCCCCACCCTAGGGTTTCCAACCCTAGGCGCAGGGGGGCCCAAAGGGGGGCGCACCAGCCCACTATGGGCTGGTTCCCCTCCGCACTTCAGCCCATGGGGCCCTCCGGGATGGGTGGCCCCACCCGGTGGACCCCCGGGACCCATCCGGTGGTCCCGGTACAATACCGGTGACCCCGAATCTTTCTCGATGGCCGAAACTACACTTCCTATATATCATCTTGACCTCCGGACCATTCCGGAACTCCTCGTGACATCCAGGATCTCATCCGAGACTCCGAACAACTTTCGGATTACTACATACTCATATCTCTACAACCCTAGCGTCACCGAACCTTAAGTGTGTAGACCCTACGGGTTCGGGAGACACGTAGACATGACCGAGACGGCTCACCGGCCAATAACCAACAGCGGGATCTGGATACCCATGTTGGCTCCCACATGCTCCTCGATGATCTCATCGGATGAACCACGATGTAGAGGATTCAAGCAACCCCGTATACAATTCCCTTTGTCAATCGGTACGTTACTTGCCCGAGACTCGATCGTCGGTATCCCAATACCTTGTTCAGTCTCGTTACCGGCAAGTCACTTTACTCGTACCGTAATGCATGATCCGATGATCAACCACTTGATCACTTTGAGCTCATTATGATGATGCATTACCGAGTGGGCCCAGAGATACCTCTCCGTCATACGGAGTGACAAATCCCAGTCTCGATTCGTGCCAACCCAACAGACACTTTCGGAAACACCTATAATGTACCTTCATAGTCACCCAGTTACGTTGTGACGTTTGGCACACCCAAAGCACTCCTACGGTATCCGGGAGTTGCACAATCTCATGGTCTAAGGAAATGATACTTGACATTCAGAAAAGCTACAGCAAACGAACTACACGATCTTTGAGCTAAGCTTAGGATTGGGTCTTGTCCATCACATCATTCTCCTAATGATGTGATCCTGTTATCAATGACATCCCCATGTCCATAGCCAGGAAACCATGACTATCTGTTGATCAACGAGCTAGTCAACTAGAGGCTCACTAGGGACACATTGTGGTCTATGTATTCACACATGTATTACTATTTCCGGATAATACAATTATATAATGAATAAAAGACAATTATCATGAACAAGGAAATATAATAATCATTTTATTATTGCCTCTAGGGCATATTTCCAATAGTCTCCCACTTGCACTAGAGTCAATCATCTAGTTACATTGTGATGAATCGAACACCCATGGAATTCTGGGGTTGATCATGTTTTGCTCTAGGGAGAGGTTTAGTCAACTAATCTGCGACATTCAGATCCGTATGTACTTTACAAATATCTATGTCTCCATCTTGAACATTTTCACGAATGGAGTTGAAGCGACGCTTGATGTGCCTGGTCTTCTTGTGAAACCCGGGCTCCTTGGCAAGTGCAATAGCTCCAGTGTTGTCACAGAAGAGTTTGATCGGCCCCGACGCATTGGGTATGACTCCTAGGTCGGTGATGAACTCCTTCACCCAAATTGCTTCATGCGCTGCCTCCGAGGCTGCCATGTACTCCGCTTCACATGTAGATCCCGCCACGACGCTCTGCTTGCAGCTGCACCAGCTTACTGCTCCCCCATTCAACATATACACGTATCCCGGTTGTGACTTAGAGTCATCCAGATCTGTGTCGAAGCTAGCATCGACGTAACCCTTTACGACGAGCTCTTTGTCACCTCCATAAACGAGAAACATGTCCTTAGTCCTTTTCAGGTACTTCAGGATATTCTTGACCGCTGTCCAGTGTTCCTTGCTGGGATTCCTTTGGTACCTTCCTACCAAACTTACGGCAAGGTTTACATTAGGTCTGGTACATAGCATGGCATACATAATAGACCCTATGGCTGAGGCATAGGGGATGACACTCATCTCTTCTATATCTTCTGCCATGGTCGGACATTGAGCCGAGCTCAATTTCACACCTTGCAACACAGGCAAGAACCCCTTCTTAGACTGATCCATATTGAACTTCTTCAATATCTTATCAAGGTATGTGCTTTGTGAAAGACCTATGAGGTGTCTTGATCTATCTCTATAGATCTTGATGCCTAATATATAAGCAGCTTGTCCAAGGTCCTTCATTGAAAAACTCTTACTCAAGTAGGCCTTAATGCTGTCCAAAAGTTCTATATCATTTCCCATCAAAAGTATGTCATCTACATATAATATGAGAAATGCTACAGAGCTCCCACTCACTTTCTTGTAAACGCAGGCTTCTCCATAAGTATGCATAAACCCAAACGCTTTGATCATCTCATCAAAGCGAATGTTCCAACTCCGAGATGCTTGCACCAGCCCATAAATCAAGCGTTGGAGCTTGCACACCTTGTCAGCATTCTTAGGATCGACAAAACCTTCCGGCTGCATCATATACAATTCTTCCTTAAGGAAACCATTAAGGAATGCCGTTTTGACGTCCATTTGCCATATCTCATAATCATAGAATGCGGCAATTGCTAACATGATTCGGACAGACTTCAGCTTCGCTACGGGTGAGAAAGTCTCATCATAGTCAACCCCTTGAACTTGTCGATAACCCTTAGCGACAAGCCGAGCTTTATAGATGGTCACATTACCATCCGCGTCTGTCTTCTTCTTAAAGATCCATTTATTTTCTATGGCTCGCCGATCAACGGGCAAGTCAGTCAAAGTCCATACTTTGTTTTCATACATGGATCCTATCTCGGATTTCATGGCTTCTAGCCATTTTCCGGAATCTGGGCCCGCCATCGCTTCTTCATAGTTCGAAGGTTCACCGTTGTCTAACAACATGATTTCCAAGACAGGGTTGCCGTACCACTCTGGTGCGGAACATGTCCTTGTGGACCTATGAAGTTCAGTAGGAGCTTGATCCGAAGTATCTTGATCATCATCGTTAACTTCCTCTCTAATCGGTGCAGGCACCACAAGAACATTTTCCTGAGCTGCACTACTCTCTACTTTAAGAGGCAGTACTTCATCAAGCTCTACTTTCCTCCCACTTACTTCTTTCGAGAGAAACTCCTTCTCTAGAAAGGATCCATTCTTGGCAACAAAGATCTTGCCTTCGGATATGAGGTAGAAGGTATATCCAATGGTTTCTTTAGGGTATCCTATGAAGACGCATTTTTCCGACTTGGGTTCGAGCTTTTCAGGTTGAAGTTTCTTGACATAAGCATCGCATCCCCAAACTTTTAGAAACGACAACTTAGGTTTCTTCCCAAACCATAATTCATATGGTGTCGTCTCAACGGATTTCGACGGAGCCCTATTTAGAGTGAATGCGGCAGTCTCTAAAGCATTGCCCCAAAATGATAGCGGTAAATCGGTAAGAGACATCATAGATCGCACTATATCTAATAGAGTGCGATTACGACGTTCGGACACACCATTACGCTGAGGTGTTCCAGGCGGCGTGAGTTGTGAAACTATTCCACATTTTCTTAAGTGTGTGCCAAATTTGTGACTCAAGTATTCTCCCCCACGATCTGATCGCAAGAACTTGATTTTCCTGTCACGTTGATTCTCAACCTCACTCTGAAATTCCTTGAACTTTTCAAAGGTCTTAGACTTGTGTTTCATTAAGTAGACATACCCATATCTACTCAAGTCATCAGTGAGGGTGAGAACATAACGATAGCCACCGCGAGCCTCAACACTCATTGGACCGCACACATCAGTATGTATGATTTCCAATAAGTTGGTTGCTCGCTCCATTGTTCTTGAGAACGGAGTCTTGGTCATTTTACGCATGAGGCATGGTTCGCACGTGTCAAATGATTCGTAATCAAGATACTCTAAAAGTCCATCTGCATGGAGCTTCTTCATGCGTTTGACACCTATGTGACCAAGGCGGCAGTGCCACAAGTATGTGGGACTATCATTATCAACCTTACATCTTTTGGTATTCACACTATGAATATGTGTAGCATTACGCTCGAGATTCATTAAGAATAAACCATTCACCATCGGAGCATGACCATAAAACATATCTCTCATATAAATAGAACAACCATTATTCTCCGATTTAAATGAGTAGCCATCTCGAATTAAACAAGATCCTGATACAATGTTCATGCTCAAAGCTGGCACTAAATAACAATTATTGAGGTTTAAAACTAATCCCGTAGGTAAATGTAGAGGTAGCGTGCCGACGGTGATCACATCGACCTTGGAACCATTCCCGACACGCATCGTCACCTCGTCCTTCGCCAGTCTCCGCTTATTCCGCAGCTCCTGCTTTGAGTTACAAATGTGAGCAACCGCACTGGTATCAAATACACAGGAGCTACTATGAGTACTGGTAAGGTACACATCAATTACATGTATATCACATATACCTTTTATGATGCCGGCCTTCTTGTCCGCTAAGTATTTGGGGCAGTTCCGCTTCCAGTGACCACTTCCCTTGCAATAAAAACACTCAGTCTCGGGCTTGGGTCCATTCTTTGGATTCTTCCCGGCAGCTTGCTTACCGGGCGCAGCAACTCCCTTGCCGTCCTTCTTGAAGTTCTTCTTACCCTTGCCTTTCTTAAACTTAGTGGTTTTATTCACCATCAACACTTGATGTTCCTTTTTGACTTCTACCTCTGTTGATTTCAGCATTGCAAATACTTCAGGAATGGTCTTTTCCATCCCCTGCATATTGAAGTTCATCACAAAGCTCTTGTAGCTCGGTGGAAGCAACTGAAGGATTCTGTCAATGACCGCGTCATCCGGGAGATTAACTCCCAGCTGAGTCAAGCGATTATGCAACCCAGACATTGTGAGTATGTGCTCACTAACAGAACTATTTTCCTCCATCTTACAGCTGAAGAACTTGTCGGAGACTTCATATCTCTCGACCCGGGCATGAGCTTGGAAAACCATTTTCAGCTCTTCGAACATCTCATATGCTCCGTGTCGCTCAAAACACTTTTGGAGCCCCGGTTCTAAGCTGTAAAGCATGCCGCACTGAACGAGGGAGTAACCATCAGCACGTGTCTGCCAAGCGTTCATAACATCTTGGTTCTGTGGGACGGGTGCGTCACCTAGCGGTGCTTCTAGGACATAATCTTTCTTTGCAGCTATGAGGATGATCCTTAGGTTCCGGACCCAGTCCGTATAATTGTTGCCATCCTCTTTCAGCTTGGTTTTCTCTAGGAACGCGTTGAAGTTGAGGACAACGTTGTCCATTTGATCTACAAGACATATTGTAAAGATTTTAGACTAAGTTCATAATAATTAAGTTCATCTAATCAAATTATTCAATGAACTCCCACTCAGATAGACATCCCTCCAGTCATCTAAGTATAACATGATCCGAGTTAACTAGGCCGTGTCCGATCATCACGTGAGATGGACTAGTCAACATCGGTGAACATCTTCATGTTGATCGTATCTTCTATACGACTCATTCTCGACCTTTCGGTCTTCTGTGTTCCGAGGCCATGTCTGTACATGCTAGACTCGTCAAGTCAACCTAAGTGTTTGCATGTGTAAATCTGTCTTACACCCGTTGTATGTGAACGTTGGAATCTATCACACCCAATCATCATGTGGTGCTTCGAAACAACGAACTGTCACAACGGTGCACAGTTAGGGGGAACACTTTCTTGAAATTATTATGAGGGATCATCTTATTTACTACCGTCGTTCTAAGTAAACAAGATGCAAAAACATGATAAACATCACATGCAATCAAATAATAGTGACATGATATGGCCAATATCATATAGCTCCTTTGATCTCCATCTTGGGGCTCCATGATCATCTTGTCACCGACATGACACCATGATCTCCATCATCATGATCTCCATCATCGTGTCTCCATGAAGTTGCTCACCAACTATTACTTCTACTACTATGGCTAACACGTTTAGCAATAAAGTAAAGTAATTTACATGGCGTTTCTCAATGACACGCAGGTCATACAAAAATAAAGACAACTCCTATGGCTCCTGCTGGTTGTCATACTCATCGACATGCAAGTCGTGATTCCTATTACAAGAACATGATCTCATACATCACATATATATCATTCATCATTCATCACAACTTTGGCCATATCACATCACATGACACTTGCTGCAAAAACAAGTTAGACGTCCTCTAATTGTTGTTGCAAGTTTTTTACGTGGCTGCTATAGGTTTCTAGCAAGAACGTTTCTTACCTATGCCAAAACCACAATGTGAATTGCCAATTTCTATTTACCCTTCATAAGGACCCTATTCATCGAATCTGATCCGACTAAAGTGGGAGAGACAGATACCCGCCAGCCACCTTATGCAACTAGTGCATGTCAGTCAGTGGAACCGGTCTCACATAAGTGTACGTGTAAGGTTGGTCCGGGCCGCTTCATCCCACGATGCCGCCGAATCAAGATAAGACTAGTAACGGCAAGAAAATTGACAATATCGACGCCCACAACTACTTTGTGTTCTACTCGTGCATAGTAACTACGCATAGACCTAGCTCTGATACCACTATTGGGGAACGTTGCAGAAAACAAAAAAATTCCTACGTTTCACCAAGATCAATCTATGGAGTCAACTAGCAACGAGAGGAGAGTGCATCTACATACCCTTGTAGATCGTGAGTAGAAGCGTTCAGGAGAACGGGGATGATGGAGTCGTACTCGCCGTGATCCAAATCACCGATGACCAAATGCCGAACGGACGACACCTCCGCGTTCAACACACGTACGGAGTGAATGACGTCTCCTCCTTCTTGATCCAGCAAGGGGGAAGGAGAGGTTGATGAAGATCCAACAGCACGACGGTGTGGTGGTGGATGCAGCAATGATCGCAGCAGGGCTTTGCCGAGCTTCTGCGAGAGGGAGAGGTGTAGCAGGGGAGAGGGAGGCGCCAAGACTTTAGGTGCGGCTGCCCTACCTCCCCCCCCCCTTTATATAGGCCCCCTGGGGGGCGCCGGCCCTGGAGATTGGATCTCCCAAGGGGGGGCGGCGGCCAAGGGGGGTGGAGTGCCCCCCATGGCAAGTGGAGGCGCCCCCACCCTAGGCGCAGGGGCCCAAAGGGGGGCACACCAGCCCACTATGGGCTGGTTCCCCTCCCCACTTCAGCCCATGGGGCCCTCCGGGATGGGTGGCCCCACCCGGTGGACCCCCAGGACCCATCCGGTGGTCCCGGTACAATACCGGTGACCCCGAATCTTCCCCGATGGCCGAAACTACACTTCCTATATATAATTCTTGACCTCCAGACCATTCCGGAACTCCTCGTGACGTCCAGGATCTCATCCTGGACTCCAAACAACTTTCGGATTACTGCATACTCATATCTCTACAACCCTAGCGTCACCGAACCTTAAGTGTGTAGACCCTACGGGTTCGGGAGACACGTAGACATGACCGAGATGGCTCTCCGGCCAATAACCAACAGCGGGATCTAGATACCCATGTTGGCTCCCACATGCTCCTCGATGATCTCATCAGATGAACCACGATGTAGAGGATTCAAGCAACCCCGTATACAATTTCCTTTGTCAATCGGTACGTTACTTGCCCGAGACTCGATCGTCGGTATCCCAATACCTTGTTCAGTCTCGTTACCGGCAAGTCACTTTACTTGTACCGTAATGCATGATCCGATGATCAACCACTTGATCACTTTGAGCTCATTATGATGATGCATTACCGAGTGGGCCCAGAGATACCTCTCCGTCATACGGAGTGACAAATCCCAGTCTCGATTCGTGCCAACCCAACAGACACTTTCGGGAACACCTGTAATGTACCTTTATAGTCACCCAGTTATGTTGTGACGTTTGGCACACCCAAAGCACTCCTACGGTATCCGGGAGTTGCACAATCTCATGGTCTAAGGAAATGATACTTGACATTCAGAAAAGCTACAGCAAACGAACTACACGATCTTTGAGCTAAGCTTAGGATTGGGTCTTGTCCATCACATCATTCTCCTAATGATGTGATCCCGTTATCAATGACATCCCCATGTCCATAGCCAGGAAACCACGACTATCTGTTGATCAACGAGCTAGTCAACTAGAGGCTCACTAGGGACAGATTGTGGTCTATGTATTCACACATGTATTACGATTTCCGGATAATACAATTATAGCATGAATAAAAGACAATTATCATGAACAAGGAAATATAATAATCATTTTATTATTGCCTCTAGGGCATATTTCCAACATCTCAGTCATTGAAGCAATTGCAATTTATCATAACATAGTAAAGAGTCAATATAAGAGCTTCTCAGCAAGTCCACATACTCAACCATCTTTTAGTCTTTCACAATTGCTAACACTCACGTGATATTTATGGTTATAAAGTTTTAGTCGGACACAGAGAAAGATAGGGGCTTATAGTTTTGCCTACCAACCTTTTACCTCAAGGGTAATGTCAACAATAATAGTTCATGAAAACTTGCATCCAATTAGCTATATATATCTGGATCTTTCCAACACATTGTGCTTGCCAAAGGATACAATGTAAAAAGGAAAGGTGAAGATCACCGTGACTCTATGCATGAAGTATAAGACAAGAATAAAAGATAGGCCCTTCGCAGAGGGAAGCAGAGGTTGTCATGTGCTTTTGTGGTTGGATGCATAAAATCTTAATGCAAAAGAACGTCACTTTATATTGCCACTTGTGATATGGACCTTTATTATGCAGTCTGTCGCTTTTATTTCTTCCACATCACAAGATCGTATAAAGCTTAATTTCTCCACACTAATAAGTCATACATATTTAGAGAGCCATTTTTATTGCTTGCAATGATGACAACTTACTTGAAGGATCTTACTCAATCCATAGGTAGATATGGTGGACTCTCATGGCAAAACTAGGTTTAAGGATATTTGGAAGAACAAGTAGTATCTCTACTTCGTGCTAAGAATTTGGCTAGCATTAGAGGGAAAGGCAAGCTCAACATGTTGGATGATCCATGACAATATAATTTATCTCAGATGTAAGAAAACATAACCCATTATGTTGTCTTCCTTGTCCAACCTCAACTCTTTAGCATGTCATATTTTAATGAGTGCTCACAATCATAAAAGATGTCCAAGATAGTATATTTATATGTGAAAACCTCTCTTTCTTTATTACTTCCTATTAATTGCAACAATGACCAAAACTATGATTGTCAACTCTCAACAATTTTTATTCACCATACTCTTTATATGTGAAGTCATTACTCTCCATAAGATCCACATGATCCCTTTATTTCTTTTTATTCTTTTTCTTTTACTTTATACCCTCAAGATCATAGTAAGATAATCAAGCCCTTGACTCAACACTAACCTTTATTATATATAGCTCACGGACTAGATTACATAGAGGGATCATAAAGCAAAACTCAAAACTAGATCATACTAAAACTTTATTCTACTAGATCAAGATATTACCAAAAGGATCGAACTAAGAAAAAGGTAAAGATGAAAGTGTGATGGTGATACGATACCGGGGCACTCTCCCAAGCTTGGCAGTTGCCAAGGGGGGTGACCATACCCATGTGATTATGTTTTCTTCCTCAGAGGTGGTGATGATGGAGTTGTTGATGATGTGGGCTTGTCGTCCATCTTCCAAGGCATAGGCTCACCATCATAGAAGGGTGATCGAGTCTCCGGGATCCTCAAATCTGCAGCCAAACTCATCCTCTTGAATCTATATTCATACTCACAGTTTTGGTTTTGCAAGTCATAGATCTGGGCTTGGAGGTGCTCGATTTTCTCGTGAAGCTTGAAGATGGCCTCCCCAATGTTCTTGTCATCCAGCTTGTGGTTGTTGGTGAACTCCATGATCATTATATGATTGGAGTCGAGTCCACGTTCCACCATTTCCTAGCACTTGAAAACTTGTTGCTCCATTGCCTCGAGCCTTGTTGTAACACCCCGATAATCATGCTACAGTAAAATTCTGCCAATGACTGCCAAGTCATCACAATTAGTTTGCTAATCATCACTTTGTTCCAAATCAAATTCATATTCATATTAAGATTGCATGTCAAATTATTTTCTTCAAAAATAAAACAAAAATGTTGGTTTGGTTGCAAATATTCGCTAGCTAATTATAAGGTGGCAACCAACATCATTTGGCTCTCCCTTTAATCCCTAGGAAAATATAAGTGGCCCAACAGCATATTAATTGACCTATTCAATTTCTAAAAGTGCTTGAACAATTACATTGGCTCTAAAACATTTTTTATGCAACACCACAATGTTGTTCTTGAATTGTGTGCCAAGTTTCAAGTTTGACTAAATTCATTTTCGTCCCTCAAATAAATACGAACATTGGCTAACTGAAATACATAAATGGGAAAATAGAAAATGGCCCAACTAAACTGCACTGTGCACTTAACCGGCCCAGTGAATAGTGGAGCCCAGCCCGACTCCCATGTTTTCTTCCTCCCCTATTCACGAGAGACTCGGTGGACGCCGCTGATAACCCACAAGTATAGGGGATCAATTGTAGCCTCTTTCGATAAGTAAGAGTGTCGAACCCAATGAGGAGCTAAAGGCAGATAAAATATTCCCTCAAGTTCTATCGACCACCGATACAACTCTACGCATGCTTGATGTTCGCTTTACCTAGAACAAGTATTAAACTAGAGGTACTTTGTAGGTGTTGTTCGATAGGTTTGCAAGATAATAAAGAGAAAGTAAATAAAAATTAGGGGCTGTTGTAAGTAAAGAAACAATAAAGTAAATATAGCGAGTGTGAAGAAGTGGTGGTAGGAGCTGTGAAATTGCCCCTTAAGCAATTGACTACTTTACTAGACCGATAGCAAGTGTTATGTGGGAGAGGCCACTGCTAGCATGTCATCCCTGACTTGGAATTCTATGCACTTATGATTGGAACTATTAGCAAGCATCCGCAACTACTAATGTTCATTAAGGTAAAACCCAACCATAGCATTACGGTATATTGGCCCCCCTTCAATCCCGTATGCATCAATTTCTATGCTAGGTTGAAGCTTCTGTCACTCTTGCCCTCCAATACATAGTCCTATCAACATACAACTAACCCTAGGGTGTGATCCACACGCGCAATCATATGATGGGCACCAAAGGACAGCAACATAATCACAAGCAAATTAAATCAATCATAGCAATTCATCAACCACCGATAGGACAACGAAAATCTACTCAGACATCATAGGATGGCAACACATCATTGGATAATAATATGAAGCATAAAGCACCATGTTCAAGTAGAGGGTACAGCGGGTTGCGGGAGAGTGGACCGCTGTAGATAGAGGGGGTAAGGTGATGGATATGTTGGTGAAGATGGCGGAGGTGTTGGTGTAGATTGCGGTGATGATGATGGCCCCTGGCGGCGTTCCGACGCCACCGAAAGCGAGTGGGAGAGAGTCCCCCTCCTTATTCTTATTCCTTGACCTCCTCCCTAGAAGGGAGAAGGGTTTCCCCTCTGGTCCATGGCCTCCATGGCACGGCAGGGGCGAGAGCCCCTCCGAGATTGGATATGTCTCTCTGTCTCTCTTTGTTTCTATGTTCTCAGATTCTTCCCTTTCACCGTTTCTTATATTCCCGGAGATCCGTAACTCCGATTGGGCTGAAATTTTGACACGATCTCTATCCGGAAATTAGCTTTGTTGTGGCGAAATAAGGGCACCAACCGCCTTACGGGTGGCCCATGAGGGTTAGGGGCGCGCCCAGGGGGCAGGCGCCCCCCTGCCTCGCGGCCACCTCGGGCACCGTCTCGCGTGGATTTTTCTTCCCAAAAATCATATATATTCCAAAAAAATCTCCGTCAGTTTTTATCCCGTTTGGACTTCGTTTGATATGTATATTCTGCGAAACAAAAAACATGCAACAAATAGGAACTACCACTGGGCACTGGATCAATATGTTAGTCCCAAAAATAGTATAAAAAGTTGTCAAAATTATATGAATGTTGTAGAATATTGGCATGGAACAATCAAAAATTATAGATACGACGGAGACGTATCAGCATCCCCAAGCTTAATTCATGCTCGTCCTCGAGTAGGTAAATGGTAAAAAAGATAATTTTTTATGTGGAATGCTACCTAGTATAATCTTGATCATATGTCTAATCATGGCATGAATATTAAGACACGAGTGATTCAAAGCAATAGTCTATCATTTGACATAAAAACAATAATACTTCAAGCCTACTAATAAAGCAATCGTGTCTTTTCAAAATAACATGGCCAAAGAAAGTTATCCCTACAAAATCATATAGTCTGGCTATGCTCCATCTTCACCACACAAAATACTCACATCATGCACAACCCCGATGACAAGCCGAGCAATTGGTTCATACTTTTTAACGCGCTTCAGCATTTTCAACCCTCACGCAATATATGAGTGTGAGCCATGGATATATCACTATAGGTGGAATAGAATGGTGGTTGTGGAAAAGACAAAAAAGGAGAAGATAGTCTCACATCAACTAGGCGTATCAACGGGCTATGGAGATGCCCATCAATAGATATCAATGTGAGTGAGTAGGGATTGCCATACAACGGATGCACTAGAGCTATAAGTATATGAAAGCTCAAACTGAAACTAAGTGGGCGTGCATCCAACTTGCTTGCTTATGAAGACCTAGGGCATTTGAGGAAGCCCATCGTTGGAATATACAAGCCAAGTTCTATAATGAAAATTCCCACTAGTATATGAAAGTGATAACTCAAGAGACTCTCTATATGAAGAACATGGTGCTACTTTGAACCACAAGTGTGGTAAAAGGATAGTAACATTGCCCCTTCTCTCTTTTTCTCTCTTTTTTTCTTTTTTTTTCTTTTTTTGTAGGCTTCTTTGGCCTCTCTTGTTTTTTGGGGGGGGGCTTCTTTGGCCACTTTTATTTTGATAACCTCACATGGGACAATGTTCTAATAATGATGATCATCACACTTTTATTTACTTACAACTCGACATCTAGAACAAAGATATGACTCTATATGAATGCCTTCGGCGATGTACCGGGATGTGCAATGATCTAGCGTAGCAATGACATCAAAAAATGGACAAGCCATGAAAACATCATGCTAGCTATCTTACGATCATGCAAAGCAATATGACAATGAATGCTCAAGTCATGTATATGATGATGATGAAAGTTGCATGGCAATACATCTCAGAATGGCTATGGAGATGCCATGATAGGTAGGTATGGTGGCTGTTTTGAGGAAGGTATATGGTGGGTTTATGTTACCGGTGAAAGTTGCACGGTACTAGAGAGGCTAGCAATGATGGAAGGGTGAGAGTGCGTATAATCCATGGACTCAACATTAGTCATAAAGAACTCACATACTTATTGCAAAAGTTTATTAGCCCTCGAAGCAAAGTACTACTACGCATGCCCCTAGGGGGATAGATTGGTAGGAAAAGACCATCGCTCATCCCCGACCGCCACTCATAAGGAAGACAATCAATAAATACCTCATGCTCCAACTTCGTTACATAATGGTTCACCATGCGTGCATGCTACGGGAATCACAAACATCAACACAAGTATTTATACAATCCACAACTACCCACTAGCATGACTCTAATATCACCATATTTATATCGCAAAACTATTGCAAGGAATCAAACACATCATTATATCGCAAAACTATTGCAAGGAATCAAACACATCATATTCAGTGATCTACAAGTATTATGTAGGATTTTATGACTAACCATGTGAATGACCAGTTCCTGTCATCTCTCTAAATAGATATAAGTGAAGCAAGAGAGTTTAATTCTTTCTACAAAAGATATGACCATGCTCTAACAAATATAAGTGAAGCAAAAGAGCATTCTACAAATGGCGGTTGTCTATGTAAAGAGAAACAGGCAATCCAAACTTCAAATGATATAAGTGAAGCACATGAAGCATTCTATAAAGCCATACTCAAAAGATATAAGTGAAGTGCAAAGAGCATTCTATAAATCAACCAAGGACTACCTCATACCAGCATGGTGCATAAAAGAAAAATGAAAGCTAAATGCAAAAGACGCTCCAAGATTGCACATATCGCATGAACGAAACGAATCCAAAAACATATCGATACTTGTTGAAGAAAGAGGGGATGCCTTCCGGGGCATCCCCAAGATTAGACGCTTGAGTCTCCTTGAATATTTACTTGGGGTGCGTCGGGCATCCCCAAGCTTGAGCTCTTGCCTCTCTTCCTTCTTCTCACATCGAGACCTTCTCGATCATCGAACACTTCATCCACACAAAACTTCAACAGAAAACTCGGTAAGATCCGTTAGTATAATGAAGCAAATCACTACTCTAAGTACTATTGCAAACCAATTCGTATTTTGTTTTTGCATTGTGTCTACTGTAATATAACTTTTCCATGGCTTAATCCACTGAAATGAATCGATAGTTTCATCAAAACAAGCAAACTATGCATCAAAAACAGAATCTGTCTAAAACAGAACAGTCTGTAATAATATGAACATTTACCATACTTCTGATACTTGAAACATTCTACCAAAATTAGGAAAAATAAACAATTTGTATAGGAAGACAGTCCAAAAAGAATCAGAACCATTTGACATTCCAGCTAAAAATTGTAAAATTGTGCACTACAGCCAAAGTTTCTGTCCTGCACCGTACAAACCATCAAGCAAATGTAAACATCCTAAAGGTAAACCTTGGCACATTATTTTTATGATACAATGGAATTGTACAAGGGGATAATTATTTTTATTGAAAAGTTTTTGTAATCAAGATTCACAAAGTTTCCGTGAGCATGAACAAACTTCAAGGCTAGCTCCCACTTCAACAATGATTGTCTTTCTCACTTTCGCTTTCCTTTTTGAAAAAGTTTTGGGTTCCCCTATTTATTTTTGTTGTTTTAAAACTATATTAAAGCACTCAACAGAAATAAATGACTCCCTAAAACTTCTGGGTTGTCTCCCTGACAGCGCTTTCTTTAAAGCCATTAAGCTAGGCATATAGTGCTCAAGTAATGAATCCACCTGGATCCCAAGGTATATCAGAGCCAATTTTAATTAACAATGATTTGTAATTTAGTAGTGAGCACAAAGTAACATATATCATGTAACAACAAAGTCTAACTCTCTTCCTATGCATCGGCATGTCATAAAATAACAATTCATGCACACATAGTAAAGGCCAATGCATAGTATAAACAGTTTCTTGCAATTCTATCATGTGGGAAACATAGAGAGGTGGAGATATAGTTCCTCTCTCATAATAATTGCAAGTTGGAGCAGCAAGCACATGCATATTATATTCATCAAAATCATCATGTGCAACGGTAAAAGGCAACCCACCAATATATTCCTTAATAAGGGCAAACTTCTCCGACATAGTGTAGTCGGGAGAATTCAAAAAGATAATAGGACTATCATGTGTGGGTGCAATAGCAATAATTTCATGTTTAACATAAGGAACTATAGCAAGTTCATCTCCATAAGCATAATTCATATTGGCATCTTGGCCACAAGCATAGCAAGCACCATCAAAAAGGGATATTTCAAGAGAATCAATGGGATCATAACAATCATCATAGCAATCATCCTCCGGTAAGCACGAAGGGAAATTAAACAATGTATGAGTTGAAGAGTTAATCTCATTAGAAGGTGGGCACGGGTAGCTAATCCGCTCTTCCTTCTTTTGTTCTTCGCTCTCCTCATCATCTTTTTCATCCAATGAGCTCACAGTTTCATCAATTTCTTCTTCCATAGACTCCTGCAAAATATTAGTCTCTTCTTGGACAGCGGAGTAGTACTCGATATATGGTTCAACATAGGCATTAGAAGCATAATTATCATAGCAATATTTAAGTATGGCAAAATTTTCAGATTTGTAAAGAGTAGCATCATACTTTTCAATCAAAGAAGCAATTTCGTAAGCACCCTTAAAAGCAACAAATTCTTCAATTTTTTGAACATCATAGTAACTATAAACACCCTTAGCATAAGAAGATACGATTCCATTATCACTAAACAAACATTGGTAAGGAAGGTGTTTCTTAGGGTCTTCAGAACAACAAGTATAATCATATATTTCACATAAATTCCAAGCATAGCATTGAAAACAATGAATTTGATCCAGTAAAGTTTTCCCTTTTTCAGATATTCGGTGTCGCACATAACAAGCATGCTCATCTAAATATTTGCCCTCAGCTAAGCTACTTGGGTTTCAGCACGAGCACATAGGGATCGAAGATGATCCAAGTAATAAGCTTCAGCAGTGTGATAGATTTTGAGTGGTTCTTCAACCATTGGTTTAGTAGGTACAACTAATTTTTTTGGTATTTTGCGTTTCCTACCCATAACTAAAGATAAAAACAACTAAGAACAGCAAATAAAAATTACTTAGTGATAAGGCAAACAAGCACACACGAGAATATTCACCCCACGCAATTGCTCCCCGGCAACGGCGCCAGAAAAAAGGTCTTGATAACCCACAAGTATAAGGGATCAATTGTAGCCTCTTTTGATAAGTAAGAGTGTCGAACCCAACGAGGAGCTAAAGGCAGAACAAATATTCCCTCAAGTTCTATCGACCACCGATACAACTCTACGCACGCTTGATGTTCGCTTTACCTAGAACAAGTATGAAACTAGAGGTACTTTGTAGGTGTTGTTGGATAGGTTTTCCAGATAATAAAGACTAAGTAAATAAAAAGTAGGGGCTGTTGTAAGTAAAGAAACAATAAAGTAAATATAGCGAGTGTGGAAAAGTGGTGGTAGGAGCTGTGAAATTGCCCCTTAAGCAATTGACTACTTTACTAGACCGATAGCAAGTATTATGTGGGAGAGGACACTGCTAGCATGTCATCCCTGACTTGGAATTCTATGCACTTATGATTGGAACTATTAGCAAGCATCCGCAACTACTAATGTTCATTAAGGTAAAACCCAACCATAGCATTACGGTATATTGGTCCCCCTTCAACCCTGTATGCATCAATTTCTATGTTAGGTTGAAGCTTCTGTCACTCTTGCCCTCCAATACATAGTCCTATCAACATACAACTAACCCTTGGGTGTGATCCACGCGCGCAATCATATGATGGGCACCAAAGGATAGCAACATAACCACAAGCAAATTAAATCAATCATAGCAATTCATCAACCACCGATAGGACAACGAAAATCTACTCAGACATCATAGGATGGCAACACATCATTGGATAATAATATGAAGCATAAAGCACCATGTTCAAGTAGAGGGTACAGCGGGTTGCGGGAGAGTGGACTGCTGTAGATAGAGGGGGAAGGTGATGGAGATGTTGGTGAAGATGGTGGAGGTGTTGGTGTAGATCGCGGTGATGATGATGGCCCCCGGCGGTGTTCCGACGCCACCGGAAGCGAGGGGGAGAGAGCGCCCCTCCTTCTTCTTCTTCCTTGACCTCCTCCCTAGATGGGAGAAGGGTTTCCCCTATGGTACATGGCCTTCATGGAACGAGAGGGGCGAGAGCCCCTCCGAGATTGGATCTGTCTCTCTGTCTCTCTTTGTTTCTGCGTTCTCAGATTCTTCCCTTTCACTGTTTCTTATATTCCCGGAGATCCGTAACTCCGTTTTGGCTGAAATTTTGACATGATCTCTATCCGGAAATTAGCTTTCTTGCGGCGAAAGAAGGGCACCAACCACCTTACGGGTGGCCCACGAGGGTCGGGGGCGCGCCCCCCTGCCTCGTGGCCACCTCGGGCACCGTCTCGCGTGGATTTTTCTTCCCAAAAATCATATATATTCCAAAAAAAATCTCTGTCAGTTTTTATCCCGTTTGGACTCCGTTTGATATGGATATTCTGCGAAACAAAAAACATGCAACAAACAGGAACTGGCACTGTTCACTGGATCAATATGTTAGTCCCAAAAATAGTATAAAAAGTTGCCAAAAATATATGAAAGTTGTAGAATATTGGCATGGAACAATCAAAAATTATAGATACGACGGAGACGTATCAGTCCAACCCTCCCCGGCGCCTACTTGACCCGCCCTCGACCCCTCGGGAACCCTAATCCCCCCTCTTCCTCTCCCACCTCGCGCCGCTCTCTCCTCCTCGCGCAAGGCCGAGCCGCCGTCGACATGCCTCACCTCACTCGTGCGCTCTACGTCGTTCTCATGCCCGGGGACCGTGCCACATAGCCTCGCTGTGCTCTGCTACGTCCTCTACGCCGACGAGAACAAGTCGGAGGCCACTCCATCGCCGGATCCTCGTCGTCATGTACCTCCGCCCCGTCGATCCGCCACCGTCGCTGCACCTCGGCCTCCTCAAGTCGGCTGCGGGCACCGCTGTGAGCCGCCGTTCGTTTTCCCTCTCTCCCTGTTGCTCAATCTAGTCATCGTAGCGCCTTTCCTGCCGAACTCGTGTGAGCACCGCCTTGGAACCCGATGTCGTCGATGAACCTGACCACGCCAGTCCCCACCCTCGCACCACCTGCGTATGAGCTCCAGCGGCCACCTCGCCCCACTGTGCGTCGCCGCCCCACCCTCGCGCCCAACCGCGCCATGGCCCGCTTCCGTCGTTGCTGCATATGCTTTCTGCCGCTCCTACCCTTCCCCCCGCACGCCCGCTGCTGCTACCGCCTGCTCGCACTGGGCCGCGCTCCACCACGTGCGCGCTCGCTACCTCCCGCGCCTGCACACCTCCTCCTTCGTCGCATGCCGCTTGCTTCGCCGGCGCCTCCGCCGCCCGCCCGCGCCACGCGCCGCTCGCGCCACCCGCCCGCACCGGCCACCGCTCGTCGGGCCACGCCCCTCGCCCCGCGTCGCCCGCCTCCAGCTGTTGGCCCCTGCGCCGGCGCCCCGTCGCTCCCCGTCGGCCTGGCCCGCCCGGGCACTAGCGGCCGGTGCCCATGCCCGCGCCCAATCCCCGTTTGTGGCCTGGGCCTATGACAACGGGCCCCACACCCCTTTTCCAAAAAAGGAAATAATGAAATTAATTATTTAATTAATTAACCAATTAATTAGATTAATTAACTTTGTTTAGTTTACCTAATTAACTTGATTAGTTAATTAAAACTATTAGTTAGTTTCTAGTCAATGACACACGGGCCCCACTGCCCCATTTGACCAGTCAATGGTCAGTGTTGACCGCTGACGTCACGATGAGATCATGCCGGTGCAATAACTTTGTTTTAGAATTAATAATACTTTCAGAATATTGTTAAATCTTTAGAAAAATCATAGAAATTAAATTGTAACTCCGATGAAAATGTTTTCTACATGAAAGTTGCTCAGAATGACGCGATGAATCCGAATGCACGGCTTGTTCATCCGCCACACATCCCTAGCATAGCAAACATCGAACTTCCCCTCCCCCGGTTCGTTTGTCCGAAAATGCCAAACTTCGGGAAAGCATTCCCGGATATTACCCCCCTTCGCCGGTAGCATGTAGCACCGCGTTAGAACACGTCTAGCTCTGCATGTTATCCTGTTATGCTCTTGCTTGCTATGTATTTACTATTTCTCCCCCCTCTTCTCTTCGGTAGACCCCGTGATGGCTGCCGATGCCACTGTAATCGACTACGTCACTGACGACCCCTCCTTCTCATCTGAGCAACCAGGGAAGCCCCCCTTTGATCATCCCGATATCGCCTATTCCATTCTCTCATGCTTGCATTAGATTTGCTACTGTTATTGTTTGCTCCTATTCTAATGCATAGTCTGTTTATTGTAACATGTTGTTGTTACCTACCTGCTTATCCTAAACTATTTAGTATAGGCTGGGTAGAGACCCATTAGAGACCCCCACTTTGTCCCGACTGCCCCGTTGGATTATCAGAAGACCCGATCAATGGGATTGAAGACCAAGCCCCGGCAACGCACATCACTTTCTCCTTAGTTGCTCGACACTACTGGGTTACTATCGAGTGCCGAGGGTGAGACCTCATTAGCACTTATGATGTTAACCCTGTAGTGTAGCTATTTGGTCGTGGTCATCGAGGGCGATTCCGCCTTAACCACTTCCGATATGACTCTGCCATGCAACCCCTCAAGTGTGAACCTAGAGGGTGGATCCTCTTACGTTCACCTTGATGATTACATCGAGTGGAATCCATCAAGGGTGATTCCTCAGGTTTTCCCCTTGGTGTTAGACACACGGTTACTACGGTTACTATGACTTTACACTGAACCATGTTACTAAAGATGGGTCGGCCCTGAGGGGTACCCGTGCGAGCATATTCGCGAGTGATGAGGAGTCGGGTTGACCTGGAGGGTGCCCGCGAGATAATTGTGAGGCGTGACCGGGCATTCCTAGCCCTTGCCGCAAGTCCTCGAGACGGGGCGACGGGGTCACATCTTTCGTGAGTCTCTGCTTGTTACCACGCGTTCCTAATCCACTACGATTTGGATATTTGATCCGGGGGGCCTCTGGCCTAATAGCACTAACCATCTCGTGGGCATAGTATGGGCGTTCTGTGTCGTATGCATCAGCTGAAGCTTAATAGATGTCAGCGACTGAGCGGCACGCGCCGGGTTGGACTGGTAAGCACCTGCCTTTTTGAAGGAGGTCGCTAGGTCTGCTCACCGGCCGCCCTCGCAACGTGCAGGAGTTCCCAGGGCGATGGCCCATGACCCCTGGGGGCATAGGTTTATTCCGGCGTGCTGACCTCTCTATTAAGCCTAGGTCGGGTTGTGATACGTCTCCAACGTATCTATAATTTTTGATTGTTCCATGCTATTATATTATCAACCTTGGATGTTTTATATGGATTTATATGCTATTTTATATGATTTTTGGGACTAACCAATTAACATAGAGCCCAGTGCTAGTTTCTGTTTTTTCCTTGTTTTAGAGTATCGCAGAAAAGGAAAATCAAACGGAGTCCAATTGACCTAAACCTTCACGGAACTTATTTTTGGACCATAAGAAGCCCACAGAGTATCGGAGTTGGACCAGGAGAGTCCCGGGCTGCCCACGAGGGTGGGGGGCACGCCCACCCCCCTGGGCGCGCCCCCTGCCTCGTGGACAACCCAGACGTCCACCGATGTACTTCTTCCTCCCATATATACCCATATACCCTAAAAACATCGAGGAGCACAACAGATCGGGAGTTCTGCCGCCAGAAGCCTCCGTAGCCACCGAAAACCAATCTAGACCCGTTCAGCACCCTACCGGAGGGGAAATCCCTCTCCGGTGGCCATCTTCATCATCCCGGTGCTCTCCATGACGCGGAGGGAGTAGTTATCCCTCGGTGCTGAGGGTATGTACCAGTAGCTATGTGTTTGATCTCTCTCTCTCGTGTTCTTGAGGTGGTACGATCTTGATGTATCGCGAGCTTTGCTATTATAGTTGGATCTTATGATGTTTCTCCCCCTCTACTCTCTTGTAATGGATTGAGTTTTCCCTTTGAAGTTATCTTATCGATCGAGTCTTTAAGGATTTGAGAACACTTGATGTATGTCTTGCGTGGGATACATGTGGTGACAATGGGGTATTCTATGATCCACTTGATGTATGTTTTGGCGATCAACTTGCGGGTTCTGTGACCTTGGGAATCTATGCATAGGGGTTGGCACACATTTTCGTCTTGACTCTCCGGTAGAAACTTTGGGGCACTCTTTGAGGTTCTATGTGTTGGTTGAATAGATGAATCTGAGATTGTGTGATGCATATCGTATAATCATACCCACGGATACTTGAGGTGACATTGGAGTATCTAGGTGACATTAGGGTTTTGGTTGATTCGAATAATCGTACCCTACCATAATCTCTTTGTTTGTTCTCCGCTATTAGTGGCTTTGGAGTGACTCTTTGTTGCATGTTGAGGGATAGTTATGTGATCCAATTATGTTATTATTGTTGAGAGAACTTGCACTAGTGAAAGTATGAACCCTGGGCCTTGTTTCAACGCATTGCAATACCATTTGTGCTCACTTTTATCATTAGTTACCTTGCTGTTTTCATATTTTCAGATTACAAAAACCTTTATCTACCATCCATATACCACTTGTATCACCATCTCTTCGCCGAACTAGTGCACCTATACAATTTACCATTGTATTGGGTGTGTTGGGGACACAAGAGACTCTTGTGTCTTGGTTGCAGGGTTGTTTGAGAGATACCATCTTCATCCTACGCCTCCCACGGATTGATAAATCTTAGGTCATCCACTTGAGGGAAATTTGCTACTGTCCTACAAACATCTGCACTTGGAGGACCAACAACGTCTACAAGAAGAAGGTTGTGTAGTAGACATCAAGCTCTTTTCTGGCGCCGTTGCCGGGGAGGTTAGCTCTTGAAGGTATATCTTTAGATCTTGCAATCGAATATTTTTGTTTCTTGTTTTAGCACTAGTTTAGTTTATAAAAGACAACTACACAAAAATATGGAATTGAGTTTGCCTCATACGCTTCATCTATTTAATATCTTACGTGAGTATGATGGAAAGGAAAATTGTGCCAAAGTGTTAGAAGAAGAATGCATTAAAATGTTTGGCACTAAATATTTGAATGATGAGCATGATTGCAATGTTGTTAGTATGAACTCCTTGAATATCCATGATGCTAATGATATGCAAAGCCACAAGCTTGGGGAAGCTATGTTTGATGAAGATGATATTTTTTGTCCCCCAAGTTTTGATGAGAAAATTTATTATGATGAAAGCATGCCTCCTATTTATTATGATTATATTGATGAAAGTGGATTTGGAGAGGTCATGACTTTATTTTATGATGAATCCACTATTCCGGAAGAGGTTCCAATTGATTATGAGAACAAAGTTGCTATCTATGATGATTATTGTGATGACTTGTATGCTATAAAGAATAATGATATCCATGAAACTTTTCATCATGATTTTAGTTTTCAATTGTATTATGCCTCACATGATAATTATTTTGTTGAGTTTGCTCCCACTATTATTTATGAGAAGAATCTTGCTTATGTGGAGTGTAGTAAATTTTCTATGCTTGTAGATCATGAAAAGAATGCTTTGTGTGATGGTTATATTGTTGAATTCATTCATGATGCTACTGAAAATTATTATGAGGGAGGAACATATGCTTGTAGGAATTGCAATAATATCAAGTTTCCTCTCTATGTGCTTAAAGCTTTAAAGTTATGCTTGTTTTGCCCTCCTATGCTAGTTGATTATTGTTACCATAAGTTGTTTAATCACAAAATCCCTATGCATAGGAAGTGGGTTAGACTTCAATGTGCTAGTCATATTCTTCATGATGCTCTCTTTATGTTACAATTCTTATCTTTTATGTGAGCATCATTGAAATCATCATGCCTAGCTAGGGGCGTTAAACGATAGCGCGTGTTGGGAGGCAACCCAACTTTATTTTTGTTCCTTGATTTTTGCTCCTGTTTAGTAATAAATAATTTATATAGCCTCTGTTATGATTGAGTTTTTATGTTTTAATTAGTGTTTGTGCCAAGTAGAACCGTTGGGAAGACTTGGGGAAAGTCTTGTTCATCTTGCTGTAAAAAACAGAAACTTTAGCGCTCACGAGAATTGCTGCCATTTTTATTTGAATAGCGATATTTAGTTAATTATTTTTGAAGATGATTTATAGATAAATTCCTCACGTCCAGAAATTTATTTGAGAATTTTATGAGTTCCAGAAGTGGTCGAAACCTACAGATTACTACAGACTGTTCTGTTTTTGACAGATTCTGTTTTCATCGTGTTGTTTGCTTATTTTGATGAATCTATGAGTAGTATCGGAGGGTATGAACCATAGAGAAGTTGGAATACAGTAGATATTACACCAATATGGATTTAGAATGAGTTCATTACAGTAACTTATGATGTTGATTTGCTTTCTTATACTAACGGAGCTTACGAGTTTTCTGTTAAGTTTTGTGTTGTGAAGTTTTCAAGTTTTGGGTAAAGATTCGATGGACTTTGGAATAAGGAGTGGCAAGACCCTAAGCTTGGGGATGCCCAACGCACCCCAAGGTAATATTCAAGGACAACCAAAAGCCTAAGCTTGGGGATGCCCCGGAAGGCATCCCCTCTTTCGTCTTCGTTCATCGGTAAGTTTACTTGGAGCTATATTTTTATTCGCCACATGATATGTGTTTTGCTTGGAGCGTCAGTTCATTTTATTTTGTTTTGCTTGCTGTTTGAATAAAATACCAAGATATGAAATTATTAAATGTTATAGAGTCTTCATATAGTTTCATAATTGTTCGACTACTCATTGATCTTCACTTATATCTTTCAGAGTAGTTTGTCATTTGCTCGAGTGCTTCACTTATATCTTTTTAGAGCACGGTGGTGGTTTTATTTTGTAGAAATAGATGAACTCTCAGGCTTCACTTATATTATTTTGACAGTCTTTATAACAGCATGGTAATTTCCTTTGGTTATGAAATTAGTCCTAATATGATGGACATCCAAGAGGGATATAATAAAAACTTTCATATAAGTGCATTGAATACTAAGAGAAGTTTGATACTTGATAATTGTGTTGAGATATGGAGATGGTGATATTAGAGTCGTGCTAGTTGAGTAGTTGTGAATTTGAGAAATGCTTGTGTTGAAGTTTGTGATTCCCGTAGCATGCACGTATGGTGAACCGTTACGTTAAGAAGTCGGAGCATGATGTATTTATTGATTGTCCTCCTTATGAGTGGCGGTCCGGGATGAGCGATGGTCTTTTCCTACAAATCTATCCCCATAGGAGCATGCGCGTTGTACTTTGTTTCGATAACTAATAGATTTTTCCAATAAGTATGTGAGTTCTTTATGACTAATGTTGAGTCCATGGATTATACGCACTCTCACCCTTCCACCATTGCTAGCCTCTCTAATACCGCGCACCTTTCGCCGGTATCATAAACCCGCCATATACCTTCCTCAAAACAGCCACCATACCTACCTATTATGGCATTTCCATAGCCATTCCGAGATATATATCCATGCAACTTTCCACCGTTCCGTTTACTATGACACGCTCCATCATTGTCATATTGCTTTGCATGATCATGTAGTTGACATTTTAGTTGTGGCAAAGCCACCATTCATAATTCTTTCATACATGTCACTCATGCATCATTGCACATCCAGGTACACCGCCGGAGGCATTCATATAGAGTCATGCTTTGTTCTAGTATCGAGTTGTAATCTTTGAGTCGTAAATAAATAGAAGTGTGATGATCATCATTAATAGAGCATTGTCCCAAAAAAAGGCCAAATAAAAAAAGGCCAAAAAAAGGAAGGCCAAATAAAAAAATAAAATAAAATAAGGGGGCAATGCTACTATCCTTTTACCACACTTGTGCTTCAAAGTAGCACCATGATCTTCATGATAGAGAGTCTCTTATGTTGTCACTTTCATATACTAGTGGGAATTTTTCATTATAGAACTTGGCTTGTATATTCCAACAATAGGCTTCCTCAAATGCACTAGGCCTTCATGATCAAGCAAGTTGGATACACACCCACTTAGTTTCTTTTGTTGAGCTTTCATACATTTATAGCTCTAGTGCATCCGTTGCACGGCAATCCCTACTCACTCACATTGATATCTATTAATGGGCATCTCTATAGCCCGTTGATACTCCTAGTTGATGTGAGACTATCTTCTCCTTTTTGTCTTCTCCACAACCACCATTCTATTCCACCTATAGTGCTATGTCCATGGCTCACGCTCATGTATTGCGTGAAGATTGAAAAAGTTTGAGAACATCAAAAGTATGAAACAATTGCTTGGCTTGTCATCGGGGTTGTGCATGATTTGAATATGTTGTGTGGTGAAGATGGAGCATAGCCATACTATATGATTTTGTAGGGATAACTTTCTTTGGCCATGTTATTTTGAGAAGACATTATTGCTTTGTTAGTATGCTTGAAGTATTGTTATTTTTATGTCAATAGTAAACTTTTGTCTTGAATCTTATGGATCTGAATATTCTTGCCACAATAAAGAGAACTACATGGATAAATATGTTAGGTAGCATTCCACATCAAAAAAATTGTTTTTATCATTTACCTACTCGAGGACGAGCAGGAATTAAGCTTGGGGATGTTGATACGTCTCCAACGTATCTATAATTTTTTATTGTTCCATGCTATTATATTATCAACCTTGGATGTTTTATATGGATTTATATGCTATTTTATACGATTTTTGGGACTAGCCTATTAACCTAGAGCCCAGCGCCAGTTTCTGTTTTTTCCTTGTTTAGAGTATCGCAGAAAAGGAAAATCAAACGGAGTCCAATTGACCTGAAACTTCACGGAACTTTTTTTTGGACCAGAAGAAGCCCATGGAGTATCGGAGTTGGACCAGGAGAGTCCTGAGCTGCCCATGAGGGTGGGGGCGCGCCCACCCCCCTGGGCGCACCCCCTGCCTCGTGGACAGCCCGGAGGTCCACCGACGTACTTCTTCCTCCCATATGTACCCATATACCCTAAAAACATCGGGGAGCACAATATATCGGGAGTTCTGCCACCAGAAGCCTCCATAGCCACCAAAAACCAATCTAGACCCGTTCCAGCACCCTGCCGGATGGGAAATCCCTCTCCGGTGGCCATCTTCATCATCCCAGTGCTCTCCATGATGCAGAGGGAGTAGTTATCCCTCGGGGCTGAGGGTATGTACCAGTAGCTATGTGTTTGATCTCTCTCTCGTGTTCTTGAGGTGGTACGATCTTGATGTATCACGAGCTTTGCTATTATAGTTGGATCTTATGATGTTTCTCCCCCTCTACTCTCTTGTAATGGATTGAGTTTTCCCTTTGAAGTTATCTTATCGGATTGAGTCTTTAAGGATTTGAGAACACTTGATGTATGTCTTGCGTGGGATACATGTGGTGACAATGGGGTATTCTATGATCCACTTGATGTATGTTTTGGTGATCAACTTGCGGGTTCCGTGACCTTGGGAATCTATGCATAGGGGTTGGCACACGTTTTCGTCTTGACTCTCCGGTAGAAACTTTGGGGCACTCTTTGAGGTTCTATGTGTTGGTTGAATAGATGAATCTGAGATTGTGTTATGCATATCGTATAATCATACCCACGGATACTTGAGGTGAGATTGGAGTATCTAGGTGACATTAGGGTTTTGGTTGATTTGTTTCTTAAGGTGTTATTCTAGTACAAACTCTAGGGTTGTTTGTGACACTTATAGGAATAGCCCAACGGATTGATTGGAAAGAATAACTTTGAGGTGGTTTCGTACCCTACCATAATCTCTTCGTTTGTTCTCCGCTATTAGTGGCTTTGGAGTGACTCTTTGTTGCATGTTGAGGGATAGTTATGTGATCCAATTATGTTATTATTGTTGACAGAACTTGCACTAGTGAAATTATGAACCCTGGGCCTTGTTTCAATGCATTGCAAGTTTGTGCTCACTTTTATCATTAGTTACCTTGCTGTTTTTATATTTTCAGATTACAAAAACCTTTATCTACCATCCATATACCACTTGTATCACCATCTCTTCGCCGAACTAGTGCACCTATACAATTTACCATTGTATTGGGTGTGTTGGGGACACAAGAGACTCTTTTTTATTTGGTTGCAGGGTTGTTTGAGAGAGATCATATTCATCCTACGCCTCCCACGGATTGATAAACCTTAGGTCATTCACTTGAGGGAAATTTGCTACTGTCCTACAAACATCTGCACTTGGAGGCCCAACAACGTCTACAAGAAGAAGGTTGTGTAGTAGACATCAGGTTGCGGCATATTGTTTACCGAGGCCGGGCATGACCTAGGAAAGTGTGTCCGACCGGAGTTAATCAAGCATGGTGGGTAAGTTGGTGCACCCCTACAGGGAAGAAAACATCTATCAATAGCCTGTCCTACAGTAACGGACACTTGGAGTTGTATCTCGATCGATACAACTAGAATTGGATACTTGAGATGAGAAATGGTTATGAGAAATGGATAGTATGGCTCTGGGATTGCTTTCTCGCAGGGAGTCAAGAAAGGATCTCTGGCCGAGATTGATAACACTACTACTACTACTTTACATTATGTTGATCTGTACTCTTCTATATGTGGCAAGATGCTTGAAGATGCTAGTCTTCTATAGGCTAGGCTTTTCCCTTCTTTTCTGCCATTCTGCAGTTTAGTCCACAGATACAGCCCATTTTCCGTTGATACAGATGCATACTTAGTTTAGATCTGATGTAAGTCTTGCGAGTACTTTGGATGAGTACTCACGGTTGCTTTGCTACCTCTTTTTCCCATATACCCGATTGTTGCGACCAGATGACGGATCCCAGGAGCCAGATGACACCACTGATGACTACTACTACCCCGAGGGTGCCTACTACTACGTGATGTCCGCTGACGACCTGGAGTAGTTAGGAAGCTCCCAGGCAGGAGGCCTTGCCTTTTCGATCGTTGTTGCTTTTGTGCTAGCCTTCATAAGGCAGACTTGTTTAACTTATGTATGTACTCAGATATTGTTGGTTCCGCTGACTCTTGTGTATTCGTGCTTATGTATTAGAGCCCTTGAGGCCCCTGGCTTGTAATATAAAGCTTGTAATATTTTAATTTGTGTCCAGAGTTGTGTTGTGATATCTTCCCGTGAGTCCTTGATCTTGATCGTACACATTTGCGTGTATGATTAGTGTATGATTGAATCGAGGGTGTCACACTTGTCTCCACGCTTCCGGTCCTCCTTGTTCCCTCAACATCGCGGATGTGCAGCAACCCCTCACTGACACGTCTCCAACGTATCTATAATTTTTGATTGCTCCATGCTATATTATCTACTGTTTTGAACATTATTGGGCTTTATTATCCACTTTTATATTATTTTTGGGACTAACCTATTAACCGGAGGCCCAACCCAGAATTGTTGTTTTTTGCCTGTTTTAGGGTTTCGAAGAAAAGGAATATCAAACGGAGTCCAAACGGAATGAAACCTTCGGGGACGTGATTTTCTCAACAGATAAGACCTGGGAGACTTGGACCCTACGCCAAGGCACGTAGCAGGAGGCCACGAGGTAGGGGGCGTGCCCTACCCTACCAGGCGCGCCCCCCACCCTCGTGGGCCCCCTGTTGCTCCACCGACGTACTTCTTCCTCCTATATATATATCCACGTACCCCCAAACGATCAGATACGGAACCAAAACCCTAATTCCACCGCCGTAACTTTCTGTATCCACGAGATCCCATCTTTGGTCCTGTTCCGGAGCTCCGCCGGAGGGGGCATCAATCATGGAGGGCTTCTACATCAACACCATAGCCTCTCCGATGAAGTGTGAGTAGTTTACCTGAGACCTACGGGTCCATAGTTAGTAGCTAGATGGCTTATTCTCTCTTTTTGGATCTCAATACAATGTTCTCCCCCTCTCTTGTGGAGATCTATTCGATGTAATCTTATTTTTGCGGTGTGTTTGTTGAGACCGATGAATTGTGGGTTTATGATCAAGTCTATCTATGAATAATATTTGAATCTTCTCTGAATTCTTTTATGTATGATTGGTTATCTTTGCAAGTCTCTTCGAATTATCAGTTTGGTTTGGCCTACTAGATTGATCTTTCTTGCAATGGGAGAAGTGCTTAGCTTTGGGTTCAATCTTGCGGTGTCCTTTCCCGGTGACAGTAAGGGCAGCAAGGCACGTATTGTATTGTTGCCATCGAGGATAACAAGATGGGGTTTTCTTCATATTGCATGAGTCTATCCCTCTACATCATGTCATCTTGCTTAAGGCGTTACTCTGTTTTTAATTTAGTACTCTAGATGCATGCTGGATAGCGGTCGATGAGTGGAGTAATAGTAGTAGATGCAGGCAGGAGTCGGTCTACTTGTCTCGGACGTGATGCCTATATACATGATCATACCTAGATATTCTCATAACTATGCTCAATTCTATCAATTGCTCAACAGTAATTTGTTCACCCACCGTAGAATACTTATGCTCTCGAGAGAAGCCACTAGTGAAACCTATGGCCCCCGGGTCTATCTTTATCATATTGTTCTCCTACTACTTTGCTATTTACTTTGCCTTTATTTTACTTTGCATCTTTATCATAAAAATACCAAAAATATTATCTTTATCATATCTATCAGATCTCACTCTCATAAGTGGCCCTATAGGGATTGACAACCCCTATTTGCGTTGGTTGCGAGGATTTATTTGTTTTGTGCAGGTACGAGGGACTTGCGTGTAGCCTCCTACTGGATTGATACCTTGGTTCTCAAAAACTGAGGGAAATACTTACGCTACTTTGTTGCATCATCCCTTCCTCTTCGGGGAAAATCAACGCAGTGCTCAAGAGGTAGCAAGAAGGATTTCTGGCGCCATTGCCGGGGAGGTCTTCGCAAAAGTCAACATACCAAGTACCCATCACATACCCTTATCTCCCGCATTACATTATTTTCCATTTGCCTCTCGTTTTCCTCTCCCCCACTTCACCCTTGCCGTTTTATTCGCCCTCTCTCTCTATCCTCCCTCTCTTTCTCTATTTGCCCCTTTTTGCCCGCTTGCTTTTTGTTTGCTTGTGTGTTAATTTGTTTGCTTGTTGTTATGGCTAGTCCTTTACCTTCTGCCTCTATGTCTGAAATTGGGGAAACTATCGTCAATAATTATTCCGATGCTCCTACTAGAGAACCCACTATCTCACGTATAAAAAGATTCTGTGTTGGTAGTGGTAACATTATTGGAAAACGAGTTATTCAAGATT
The DNA here is from genome assembly GCF_018294505.1 of Triticum aestivum. Classification (NCBI taxonomy): domain Eukaryota; kingdom Viridiplantae; phylum Streptophyta; class Magnoliopsida; order Poales; family Poaceae; genus Triticum; species Triticum aestivum. Next base: position 565,844,625 of record NC_057812.1, on the reverse strand, counting down.
TCTTTACTTGTGTTGGTGCTTTACCTTCTATGGGTAGTTCTATCCTTCATAGAACCAGTAGCCTTGCGGACGCTATTGCCATGCTTGTAGTTGAACTCGAAAGACAATTCATGCACTTGCATCCTTCCATACAAAGGATTTTTCTGGAATTTTCTAATATTGAGCATTCTTCTGTTAAGCGTGCCGCTACTATCTTTTTGGCTCATGAGTTTAGATTCATAATAAAAGAGGCCAAAGAAATCTTTGAACATTATAGGGTGGACGCTTGTCGTCCTCCCATAGAGGCTATCCTCTTTGATCAAGAAGAAATAATGCGTTTTCAATCTCTAGACTATGTTGCTTTCAATGAAAATCTTAGAAAAAGGGTTCCTACCAATGTTTTAGTTGACAGAATCTCTGAACTTAATGATGATTTGGCTATTCGAAATAATGAACTAGGATATTCTCTTGAATATAGACTCACAAAGTTCTGTCAAAAGAATGCTTATAATGATGAATTGGTTGTGCAATATGAAGGACCAAAGGAGGAACCTATACCTCCCAAGGTTGATCTTGGGGACTTCTATCCCATTAAATTTAGCCCTTTTGATTAATTTTTATTGCCTCAAAGAAAGCTTGCCGCCAAACGTAGAGAATATGAGATGAGTTTTAATAATCTATCTTACTATTATGGCAATACCTAGATCTATCCTTGCTTGTTATGCCTAGCTAGGGGCGTTAAACGATAGCGCTTGTTGGGAGGCAACCCAATTTTATTTTTATTCCTTGATTTTTGCTCCTGTTTAGTAATAAATAATTTATCTAGCCTCTGTTTTGGTTGTGTTTTTTGTGTTTAATTAGTGTTTGTTCCAAGTAGAACCGTTGGGAAGATTTGGGGAAAGTCTTGTTAAACTTGCTGTAAAAAACAGAAACTTTAGCGCTCACGAGAACTACTGCCATTTTTATTTGGAAAGTGATATTTAGTTAATTCTTTTTGCAGATGATTAATAGATAAATTCCTCACGTCCAGCAATTTATTTTAGAATGTTTTGGGTTCCAGATCTTGCGCTAGCCACAGATTACTACAGACTGTTCTGTTTTTGACAGATTCTGTTTTTCGTGTGTTGTTTGCTTATTTTGATGAATCTATGGCTAGTAAAATAGTTTATAAACCATAGAGAAGTTGTAATACAGTAGGTATAACACCAATATAAATAAATAATGAGTTAATTACAGTACCTTGAAGTGGTCTTTTGTTTTGTTTCGCTAACGGAGCTCACAAGATTTTCTACTTTAATTTTGTGTTGTGAAGTTTTCAAGTTTTGGGTAAAGATTTGATGGATTATGGAACAAGGAGTGGCAAGAGCCTAAGCTTGGCGATGCCCATGGAACCCCCAAGATAATCTAAGGACACCTAAAATCCAAAGCTTGGGGATGCCCCGGAAGGCATCTCCTCTTTCGTCTACTTCTATCGGTAACTTTACTTGGAGCTATATTTTTATGCCACATGATATGTGTTTCCTTGGAGCGTCTTGTATGATTTGAGTCTTTGCTTGTTAGTTTACCACAATCATCCTTGCTGTACACACCTTTTGAGAGAGCCATACATGATTTGGACTTTGTTAGAATACTCTATGTGCTTCGCTTATATCTTTTGAGTTATATAATTTTGCTCTAGTACTTCACTTATATCTTTTAGAGCACAGTGGTGGATTTGTTTTATAGAAACTATTGATCTCTCATGATTCACTTATATTATTTTTAGAGTCTTTAATAGCATGGTAATTTGCTTAAAATCTTAATATGCTTGGTATACAAGATTAATAATAAAACTTTCTTATGAGTGTGTTGAATACTATGACAAGTTTGATGCTTGATAATTGTTTTGAGATATGAAGATGGTGATATTAAAGTTGTGCTAGTTGAGTAGTTGTGAATTTGAGAAATACTTGTGTTGAAGTTTGTGATTCCCGTAGCATGCACGTATGGTGAACCATTATGTGATGAAGTCGGAGCATGATTTATTTATTGATTGTCTTCCTTATGAGTGGCGGTTGGGGACGAGCGATGGTCTTTTCCAACCAATCTATCCCCCTAGGAGCATGAGTGTAATACTTTGCTTTAATAACTTGTAGATTTTTGCAATAAGTATATGAGTTCTTTATGACTCATGTTGAGTCCATGGATTATACGCACTCTAACCCTTCCACCTTTGCTAGCCTCTCTAATACCGCGCACCTTTCGCTGGTATCATACACCCACCATATACCTTCCTCAAAACAGCCACCATACCTACCTATTATGGCATTTCCATAGCCATTCCGAGATATATTGCCATGCAACTTTCCACCATTCCGTTTATTATGACACACTCCATCATTGTCATATTGCTTAGCATGATCATGTAGTCGACATCGTATTTGTGGCAAAGCCACCGTTCATAATTCTTTCATACATGTCACTCATGAGTCATTGCATATCCTGGTACACCGCCGGAGGCATTCATATAGAGTCATACTTTGTTCTAAGTATCGAGTTGTAATTGTTGAGTTGTAAGAAAAATAAAAGTGTGATGATCATCATTATTAGAGCATTGTCCCAGTGAGGAAAGGATGATGGAGACTATGATTCCCCCACAAGTCGGGATGAGACTCCGGACGAAAAATAAAAAAAGGAGAAAGAAAAGAGGCCACAAAAAAGAGAAAAGGCCCAAATAAAAAATGAGAGAAAAGAGAGAAGGGACAATGCTACTATCCTTTTACCACACTTGTGCTTCAAAGTAGCACCATGATCTTCATAGTAGAGAGTCTCTCATGTTATCACTTTCATATACTAGTGGGAATTTTTCATTATATAACTTGGCATGTATATTCCAATGATGGGCTTCCTCAAAATGCCCTAGGTCTTCATAAGCAAGCAAGTTGGATGCACACCCACTTAGTTTCTTTTTGAGCTTTCATATACTTATAGCTCTAGTGCATCTGTTGCATGCCAATCCCTACTCACTCACATTGATATCTATTGATGGGCATCTCCATAGCCCGTTGATACGCCTAGTTGATGTGAGACTATCTTCTCCCTTTTTGTCTTCTCCACAACCACCACTCTATTCCACCTATAGTGCTATGTCCATGGCTTGCGCTCATGTATTGCGTGAAAATTGAAAAAGTTTTGAGAATGTCAAAAGTATGAAACAATTGCTTGGCTTGTCATCGGGTTGTGCATGATTTAAATATTTTGTGTGGTGAAGATGGAGCATAGCCAGACTATATGGTTTTGTAGGGATAACTTTCTTTAGCCATGTTATTTTGAGAAGACATAATTGCTTAGTTAGTATGCTTGAAGTATTATTATTTTTATGTCAATATGAACTTTTGTCTTGAATCTTTCGGATTTGAATATTCATACCACAATTAAGAAGAATTACATTAAAATTATGCCAAGTAGCACTCCGCATCAAAAAATCTGTTTTTATCATTTACCTACTCGAGGACGAGCAGGAATTAAGCTTGGGGATGCTTGATACGTCTCCAATGTATCTATAATTTTTTATTGCTCCATGCTATATTATCTACTGTTTTGAACATTATTGGGCTTTATTATCCACTTTTATATTATTTTTGGGACTAACCTATTAACCGGAGGCCCAGCCCAGAATTGTTGTTTTTTGCCTGTTTTAGGGTTTCGAAGAAAATGAATATCAAATGGAGTCCAAACGGAATGAAACCTTCGGGAACGTGATTTTCTCAACAGATAAGACCCGGGAGACTTGGACCCTACGCCAAGGCATGTAACAGGAGGCCACGAGGTAGGGGGGCGTGCCCTACCCTACCAGGCGCGCCCCCACCCTCGTGGGCCCCCTGTTGCTCCACCGACGTACTTCTTCTTGCTATATATATATATCCACGTACCCCCAAACGATTAGATACGGAGCCAAAACCCTAATTCCACCGTCGTAACTTTCTGTATCCACGAGATCCCATCTTGGGCCTGTTCCGGAGCTCCGCCGGAGGGGGCATTGATCATGGAGGGCTTCTACATCGACACCATAGCCTCTCCGATGAAGTGTGAGTAGTTTACCTCGGACCTACGGGTCCATAGTTAGTAGCTAGATGGCTTCTTCACTCTTGTTGGATCTCAATACAATGTTCTCCCCCTCTCTTGTGGAGATCTATTCGATGTAATCTTATTTTTGCGGTGTGTTTGTTGAGACCGATGAATTGTGGGTTTATGATCAAGTCTATCTATGAATAATATTTGAATCTTCTCTGAATTCTTTTATGTATGATTGGTTATCTTTGCAAGTCTCTTCGAATTATCAGTTTGGTTTGGCCTACTAGATTGATCTTTCTTGCAATGGGAGAAGTGCTTAGCTTTGGGTTCAATCTTGCGGTGTCCTTCCCGGTGACAGTAAGGGCAGCAAGGCACGTATTGTATTGTTGCCATCGAGGACAACAAGATGGGGTTTTCTTCATATTGCATGAGTCTATCCCTCTACATCATGTCATCTTGCTTAAGGCGTTACTCTGTTTTTAACTTAATACTCTAGATGCATGTTGGATAGCGGTCGATGAGTGGAGTAATAGTAGTAGATGCAAGCAGGAGTCGGTCTACCTGTCTCGGACGTGATGCCGATATACATGATCATACCTAGATATTCTCATAACTATGCTCAATTCTGTCAATTGCTCAATGGTAATTTGTTCACCCACCGTAGAATACTTATGCTCTCGAGAGAAGCCACTAGTGAAACCTATGGCCCCCGGGTCTATCTTTATCATATTGTTCTCCTACTACTTTGCTATTTACTTTGCCTTTATTTTACTTTGCATCTTTATCATAAAAATACCAAAAATATTATCTTTATCATATCTATCAGATCTCACTCTTGTAAGTGGCCCTATAGGGATTAACAACCCCTATTTGCGTTGGTTGCGAGGATTTATTTGTTTTGTGCCGGTACGAGGGACTTGCGCATAGCCTCCTACTGGAATGATACCTTGGTTCTCAAAAACTGAGGGAAATACTTACGCTACTTTGCTCCATCATCCCTTCATCTTCGGGGAAAACCAACATGGTGCTCAAGAGGTAGCACTCATGCATCTCAATGGTTTGAGGGTGTTGCAGGACCTCCACGAGGTAGGGGTTGATGACCTTCTCGAAGAACTTGTCCTTGGGGAACTTGAAGACGCCATGGTGATCTAGATCTGTCAGAAAAACAGCTCGAAACAAAGACAGAAGATATTTGCATGATACGGTGGTCAAAACATTCGGGAGATTATATAATGGATTTTTACTGACCAAAAGAAGTATCATGCAGAAAACGGAGTCCGGAGGGCACATGAGGTGCCCACGATGAAGGGGGTGTGCCCTCCACCCTCGTGGAAGACTCGTGTCCTTTCCGGACTACTTCTTATTTTCCTATTTACTTAAATATTCCAAAACGGATAAAAATTGCCATTAGAACTGTTTTGGAGTCGGTTTACCTATCGTACCATGTACCTATTCTTTTTCGGAGTCTGAAATGTTCTGGAAAGTGACTCTTATGTATTCCTCCGGGGTTACGGTTTCAATAACATTTGTTTCAACATTTATGGGATTACCTGAGATATAATGTTTGATTCTTTGACCGTTCACCACCCTCGGATTTGTGCCTTCAAAGTTGTTGATTTTTATGGCACCGGAACGATAGACCTCCTTGATGATGTAAGGACCTTCCCATTTAGAGAGGAGTTTGCCTGCAAAAAACCTTAAACGAGAGTTGTATAGCAATACATAATCACCTACATTAAACTCATGCTTTTGTATCCTTTTATCATGCCATCTTTTAACTTTTTCTTTAAATAGTTTGGCATTCTCATAAGCCTGGGCTTTCCATTCATCAAGTGAGCTAATGTCAAAAAGCCTCTTCTCACCAGCAAGTTTGAAATCATAATTGCGCTCTTTAATGGCCCAGTATGCCTTATGTTCTAGTTCAAGAGGTAAGTGACATGCCTTTCCATAAACCATTTTATACGGAGACATACCCATAGGATTTTTATATGCAGTTCTAGAAGCCCATAATGCACCATCAAGTTTCTTGGACCAATTCTTTCTAGATCTATTAACAGTCTTTTGCAAAATTAATTTAAGCTCTCTATTACTCAGTTCTACTTGACCACTAGATTGTCGATGATATGGAGATGCAATTCTATGATTAACATCATACTTAGCAAGCATTTTACAAAAAGCACCATGAATAAAATGTGAACCACAATCAATCATTAAATATCTAGGGACTCCAAACCTTGGAAAAATAACTTCTTTAAGCATCTTAATAGAGGTGTTATGATCAGCACTACTAGTTGGAATAGCTTCTACCCACTTAGTAACGTAATCAACAGCAACTAAAATATGTGTATACCCATTAGAGGAAGGAAACGGTCCCATATAATCAAAGCCCCAAACATCAAATGGTTCAATAATAAGTGAATAATTCATAGGCATTTCTTGATGTCTACTAATATTACCAATTCTTTGGCATTCATCACAGGACAAGACAAACTTACGGGCATCCTTGAAGAGAGTAGTCCAATAAAAACCGGATTGCAATACCTTATGTGCAGTTCTGTCTCCAGCATGGTGTCCTCCATAAGCCTCGGAGTGACACTTGCGTAGGATTTGTTCCTGTTCATGCTCAGGTACACAACGTCTAATAACACCATCTACTCCTTCTTTATAAAGGTGTGGGTCATCCCAAAAGTAATGCCTTAAATCATAGAAGGACCTTTTCTTTTGCTGGTATGTGAAACTAGGTGGTATAAATTTAGCAACAATATAATTAGCATAATCCGCATACCATGGAGCAGTACGAGAAGCATTTATGATATCTAGTTGCTCATCAGGAAAGCTATCATCAATAAGTAGTGAGTCATCAAGAACATTCTCTAACCTAGACAAGTTGTCTGCAACGGGGTTCTCATCTCCCTTTCTATCAATAATATGCAAATCAAATTCTTGAAGCAAGAGAACCCATCTAATAAGTCTAGGTTTAGCATCTTTCTTTTCCATAAGATATTTATTAGCAGCATGATCAGTGTGAATAGTTACTTTAGAATCAACAATATAAGGTCTGAACTTATCACAAGCAAACACAACTGCTAAAAATTCTTTTTCAGTAGTAGCATAGTTTCTCTGGGCACTGACTAAAGTTTTACTAGCATATTGTATAACATTTAATTTCTTATCAACTCTTTGTCCTAGAACAGCCCCTACAGCATAATCACTAGCATCACACATAATTTCAAATGGTAAATTCCAATCAAGAGGCTGAATAATAGGTGCAGAAATCAAGGCTTTCTTAAGTATTTCAAATGCTTCTACACAATCATCATCAAAAATAAAAGGAACATCTTTTTGTAAGAGATTAGTCAGAGGCCGAGAAATTTTGGAAAAGTCCTTAATGAACCTCCTATAAAAACCGGCATGACCAAGGAAAATTCTTATACCTTTAATGTCCTTAGGACACAGAAAATTTTCAATAGCATCAACTTTAGCTTTATCAACTTCAATACCTCTTTCAGAAATTTTATGCCCCAAGACAATACCTTCATTAACCATAAAGTGGCACCTCTCCCAATTCAAAACAAGATTAGTTTCTTTACATCTCTGCAAAACTCGATCAAGGTTGCTTAAGCAATCATCAAAAGAAGTTCCGTAAACGGAGAAATCATCCATGAAAACCTCAACAATCTTTTCACTAAAGTTAGAGAATATAACAGTCATACATCTTTGAAAGGTAGAAGGTGCATTACATAAACCAAAAGGCATACGTCTATAAGCAAAGGTACCGAAAGTGCAAGTAAAAGTTGTCTTTTCTTGATCCTCTTTTGATACAGGTATTTGAGAGAAACCAGAATAACCATATAGAAAGCAAAAATGTGTATGTTTGGATAATCTTTCTAGCATTTGATCAATAAAAGGTAAATGGTAACGATCCTTTTTAGTAGCTTTATTTAATTTGCAGAAATCAATTAGCATTCTATAACCTGTAACAAATCTTTGTGAGATCAATTCATCTTTATCATTAGGAACTACAATAATACCTCCCTTCTTAGGGACACAATGGACAGGACTTACCCACTGACTATCAGCAACGGGATAAATTATACCTGCCACCAGAAGCTTTAGTATTTATTTTCTTACCACTTCTTTCATCTTAGGATTTAACCGTCGTTCATGATCAACAACCGGTTTCGCGTCTTTCTCCAATTTTATTTTGTGCTGGCAGAGAGTGGGACTAATGCCCTTAAGATCATCAGAGTATATCCAATAGCAGCATGGTGCTTCTTCGGAGTTTTCAATAATTTCTTTTCTTCATGCTCTGAAAGGTTAGCACTAATAATAACAGGATAAATCTCTTTCTCATCAAGATAAGCATATTTAAGAGTATCGGGTAAAGGTTTAAGCTCAAACACGAGATCACCCTTGGGTGGAGGAGGATCCCCTAAGATTTCAACAGGCAAGTTGTGCTTCAAAATAGATCCCTATTTAAATAATACTTCATCTATTTCCCTTCTTTCATTCATGAACATATCATTTTCATGGTCTAGCAAATGTTGTTCTAAAGGATCACTAGGAGGCACGGCAATAGAAGCAAGACCAATAATTTCATCTTTACTAGGCAATTCTTTATCATGGGGTTGTCTACGAAATTTAGCAAAATTAAATTCATGAGACATATCCCCTAAACTAACAGAAACAATATCTTTATTGCAGTCTATCTTAGCATTAACAGTATCCAAGAAGGGTCTACCAAATATAATGGGACAAAAGTTATCTTGTGGGGAACCAAGAACAAGAAAATCAGCAGGGTATTTAACTTTCCCACACAAGACTTCAACATCTCTAACAATCCCAACTGGTGAAATTGTATCTCTATTGGCAAGCTTAATTGTAACATTAATTTCCTCTATCTCAGTAGGTGCAATATCAAGCATAATTTCTTTATATAAGGAATGAGGTATTGCACTTGCACTAGCACCCATATCACATAAGCAATGATAGCAATGATCTCCTATTTTAACAGAAATAACAGGCATGCCTACAACAGGTCTATGTTTATTTTTAGTATCGGGTCTAGCAATTCTAGCAGATTCATCACAAAAGTAAATAGCATGCCCATCGATATTATCAGCCAAGAGATCTTTAACCATAGCAACACTAGGTTCAACTTTAATTTGCTCAGGGGGCTTGGGTGGCTTAATATTACTTTTGTTGACCACAATTGAAGCTTTAGCATGATCCCTTATTCTAACAGGGAAAGGTAGTTTCTCAATATAAGCAGTAGGAACAACATGATCATTATAAGTGATAGTCTTTTCTTCAACTTTAATAGGTGCAACTACTTTTACTTCAATGGGAGGATTATATTTAAACCGCTTCTCCTTAGGGAGATCAACATGAGTAGCAAAGGATTCACAAAAAGAAGTTACTATCTCAGAGTCAAGTCCATATTTAGTTCTAAATTCACGAAAAGCATCAGTATCCATAAAAGATTTAACACAATCAAACTTAGGTGTTATACCTGACTCCTTACCTTCGTCAAGATCCCAATCTTCAGAGTTGCATTTAATTCTCTCCAATAAATCCCATTTGAATTTAATAGTCTTCATCATAAAAGAACCAGTACAAGAAGTTTCGAGCATGGAGCGATTACTGAGAGAAAGTCGAGCATAAATTTTTTGAATAATCATTTCTCTTGAGAGATCATGATTGGGGCATGAATATAACATTGAATTAAGCCTCCCCCAAGCTTGAGCGATGCTTTCTCCTTCGCGAGGCCAAAAATTATATATATAATTACGATCACGATGAACAAGATGCATAGGATAAAACTTCTGATGAAATTCCAATTTCAATCGGTTGTAGTTCCATGATCCCATATCATCACATAGCCTAAACCATGTCAATGCCTCTCCCTTCAAAGATAAAGGGAAGACCTTCTTCTTGATAACATCCTTGGGCATACCTGTAAGCTTAAACAATCCACAAAATTAATCCACATAGATTAGGTGCAAATCGGGATGCAATGTTCCATCTCCTATAAAAGGATTAGGTAGCAGTTTCTCTATCATACCCGAAGGAATTTCAAAGTAAACATTTTCAGTAGGTTCAGTAGGTTGAGGAGTAACTCTTTGCTCTACTGGTCGGGGTGAAGATACCTAGAACAAGCCCCTCAAAGGATTATGTTCCATAGTAACAAGTGACAGTAAATTCCAGCACACCATATAAATTTTTCCTTACCAAATTCCACCTAGCAAAGGCGCTTCACTCCCCAGCAACGGCGCCAAAAAAGAGTCTTGATTACCCACAAGTGTAGGGGATCTATCATAGCCTTTTCGATAAGTAAGAGTGTTGAACCCAACGAGGAGCAGAAGGAAATGATAAGCGGTTTTCAACAAGGTATTCTCTCCAAGCACTGAAATTATCGGTAACAGATAGTTTTGTGATAAGGTAATTTGTAACGGGTAACAAACAGTAAAAGTAAATAAGGTGCAGCAAGATGTCCCAATCCTTTTTGTATAAAAGGACAAGCCTGGACAAACTCTTATATAAAGGAAAGCGCTCCCGAGGACACATGGGAATTATCGTCAAGCTAGTTTTCATCACGCTCATATGATTCGCGTTCGGTACTTTGATAATTTGATATGTGGGTGGACCGGTGCTTGGGTACTGCCCTTACTTGGACAAGCATCCCACTTATGATTAACCCCTATTGCAAGCATCTGCAACTACAACAGAAGTATTAAGGTAAAGCTAACCATAGCATGAAACATATCGATCCAATTCAGCCCCTTACGAAGCAACGCATAAACTAGGGTTTAAGCTTCTGTCACTCTAGCAACCCATCATCTACTTATTGCTTCCCAATGCCTCCCTCTAGGCCCAAACAATGGTGAAGTGTCATGTAGTCGACGTTCACATGACACCACTAGAGGGATGACAACATACATCTCATCAAAATATCGAACGAATACCAAATTCACATGACTACTTATAGCTAGACTTCTCCCATGTCCTCAGGAACAAACGTAACTACTCACAAATCATATTCATGTTCATAATCAGAGGGGTATTAATATGCATAATGGATCTGAACATATGATCTTCCACCAAGTAAACCAACTAGCATCAACTACAAGGAGTAATCAACACTACTAGCAACCCATAGGTACCAATCTGAGGTTTTGATACAAAGATTAGATACAAGAGATGAACTAGGGTTTGAGATGAGATGGTGCTGGTGAAGATGTTGATGGAGATTGACCCCCTCCCGATTAAAAGATCGTTGGTGATGACGATGGTGATGATTTCCCCCTCCGGAGGCAAGTTTCCCCGGTAGAACAGCTCCGCCGGAGCCCTAGATTGGTTCCGCCTCGTGGCGGCGGAGTTTCGTCCCGTGAGCTAGCTTATGGTTTTTTTTCCTCGACAAAAGACTCCATATAGCCAAAGATGGGCATCAGAGGGCCACTAGGGGGCCCATGAGGCACGGGGCGCGCCCAGGGGGTAGCCCCCCCCCCCCCACCCTCGTGGACGGTGGGTGGCCCTCCTCTGGTATTTCTTTCACCCAATATTTTTTATATATTCTGAAACATGCTCCCGTGAAGTTTCAAGACTTTTGGAGTTGTGCATAATAGGTCTCTAATATTTGCTCCATTTCCAGCCCAGAATTCGAGCTACCGGCATTCCCCCTCTTCATGTAAACCTTGTAAAATAAGAGAGAAAAGGCATAAGTATTGTGACATAATGTGTAATAACAGCCCATAATGCTATAAATATCAATATAAAAGCATGATGCAAAATGGACGTATCACTTATTATGATGTGCATTACCGAGGGGGCCCAGAGATACCTCTGTGATACTCGGAGTGACAAATCCTAATCTCGATCTATGCCAACCCAACAAACACCTTCGGAGACACCTGTAGAGCATCTTTATAATCACCCAGTTACGTTGTGACGTTTGATAGCACACAAGGTGTTCCTCCGGTATTCGGGAGTTGCATAATCTCATAGTCAAAGGAATATGTATAAGTCATGAAGAAAGCAATAGCAATAAAACTTAACGATCATTATGCTAAGCTAACGGATGTGTCTTGTCCATCACATCATTCTCCTAATGATGTGATCCCGTTAATCAAATGACAACACATGTCTATGGTTAGGAAACTTAACCATCTTTGATCAACGAGCTAGTCTAGTAGAGGCTTACTAGGGACACGGTGTTTTGTCTATGTATCTACACATGTATCAAGTTTTCGGTTAATACAATTCTAGCATGGATAATAAACATTTATCATGATATAAGGAATTACAAAATAATAACTTTATTATTTCCTCTGGGCATATTTCCTTTAGTCTCCCACTTGCACTAGAGTCAACAATATAGTTCACATCGCCATGTGATTTAACACCAATAGTTCACATCATCAAGTGATTAACACCCTATAGTTCACATCGCCATGTGACCAATAAGGGTTTACTAGAGTCAATAATCTAGTTCACATCGTCATGTAATTAACACCCAAAGAGTACTAAGGTGTGATCATGTTTTGCTTGTGAGAGAAGTTTAGTCAACTGGTCTGCCAATTCAGACCATATGTATTTTGCAAATTTCTTTGTCTACAATGCTCTGTATGGAGCTAATCTAGCTAATTGCTCCCACTTTCAATATGTATCCAGATTGAGACTCGGAGTCATCCGGATCAGTGTCAAAGCTTGCATCGACGTAACCCTTTACGACAAACTCTTTGTCACCTCCATAACCGAGAAGCATATCCCTATTCCACTAAGGATAATTTTGACTGTTGTCCAGTGATCCACTCCCGGATCACTATTGTACCCTCTTGCCAAACTCATGGTGAGGTACACAATAGGTCTGGTACACAACATAGCATACTTTATAGAACCTATGACTAAGGCATAGGGAATGACTTTCATTCTCTTTCTATTTTGTGTCGTGGTTGGGTTTTGAGTCTTACTCAACTTCACACCTTGCAACACAGGCAAGAACTCCTTCTTTGGTTGTTCCATTTTGAACTACTTCACAATCTTGTCAAGGTATGTATTCACTAAAAAAATCTTATCAAGCGTCTTGACCTATCTCTATAGATCTTGATGCTCAATATGTAAGAAGTTTCACCGAGGTCTTTCTCTGAAAAACTCCTTTCAAACACTCCCTTATGCTTTCCAGAAAATTCTACTTCATTTCCGATCAACAATATGTCATTCACATATACTTATCAGAAAGGATGTAGTGCTCCCACTCACTTTCTTGTAAATACAAGCTTCACCTCAAGTCCGTATAAAACTATATGCTTTGATCAACTCATCAAAGCGTATATTCCAACTCCAAGATGCTTGCACCATTCCATAGATGGATTGCTGGAGCTTGCACATTTTGTTAGCACCTTTAGGATTGACAAAACCTTCTGGTTGTGTCATATACAACTTTGTCGGATCACGGGTTCTGGCAAACCCTCGAGGTTCGAACACTGGGTGCGCGTGAAGGTTTTCTCCCTATCGATCCACGCCCTAGCTCTCTAAGATCCCGCGGACGAACTCGACGAACTCACAGCATAGAAAGACTCAAGATTTATACTGGTTCGGGCCACCGTTGTGGTGTAATACCCTACTCTAGTGTGGTGGTGGTGGATTGCCTCTTGGGATGATGATGAACAGTATAAAAGGAAGAACAGCCTCCCGAGGTTGAGGTGTTCTTGTGCTTGGCTCACTTGTGTGGGTGAGATGATCTTGGATCCGTCCTCGATTCGTGATGAGGTCGATCCCCCCTACTGTGGTGGCTAGTTCTACTTATATAGGCCCTGGTCCTCTCCCCAAATATTGAGCGGGAAGGGAGCCAACAACGGCCAATTTGAAAGGGGACAGCTAGTACAACTTATCCTGACAAAAGTGGTCTTCGCCTGCAAAAGGCTCTGGTGGTGACGCCGTCTTGGGCTCCATGGTGACCTCCGTATGGTCGTCCCGCTGGTCTTGGTCTCGTTGCACCGATATGGAAACCTTTGCTTGATGCCTCGGTACTCCGCGCCTGCGCTTGCCCCCTTGGCACCAAAGAGGAAGCAAGGACACTACGCGCGCTGGCGCCCGCCTGGTCTCGATCGTCATGGCTCATGTCACGAGGACCTCGTGAGGTTTGCCTTGCCTTGATCTCTCCGCCCCTCATGAGCCTGCCTAGCGAGGACCACTCCTGAGGAGGTCTTGCGTCGTCCGCCTCGCGAGGCTTGGCCCCTCGTGAGGGTCTTGAATGCCTTGTCAATGAAGATGGGTCGTACGGGTCTGCTAGCTCAGCCACACCGTGGGCCGCAGGCAGGCAAGTCTAGGGACCCCCGTTCCCAGAACGCCGACAGTAGCCCCCGGACCCAAGGCGCGCTTGGGCTTGGCTTCGAGGCGAAGCCAAAGGCCAAGTGTGGAGCGCCGCGGTTCCCAAAAGCCTGCGACCTCGGTTGACGCGTGGCGGTTGATTGGATGTGGGCATCTCCGCTTCCCCACACTGCCTCGGCAACTGCCTGACTTGACAAGTCCCTGCGAGATGCAAGGAAAACCATCATTACATGTGATCGTGGGGGGCGCTGGTTGGCCTTCTCCTGCTATAAATAAGGAAGGGGGCGGAGCCCCTGTCCCCCACTTCTTCCCATTCCGCCTGCTTCTTCCTCCTTTGCTCTACTGCTAGTAGCAACTCCAATGGCACCGATCCGTAGGTTTTTAGCTGAGGAGAAGGGAAAGGTTCCTCTCGACATGCCAGTGCCGCTCCCGCCGAAGAAGAGGTCGGTCCACCGCCTCGACGCCGCGGAGATGCAGGTGGTGACGAGGCCTTGGTGCGAGCGGCCTCCTCCTGGGTATCCACTGCCCTTGTACGCCCAAGCCAGGGGCTCGGGAGGAAGGAGCAACGAGCATCGGCGCCTGCACAGCGGCCAAGGTCGACGCGCCGCGACGACGAGCATCGTCGCTCCTGGAGTCCATGCTGCGGACTCCTCACGCGAGCTCGTGTTGTGGCCGGTGATGCCCCCAAGCTCCTGGATCCGCTTCTCGCGCTTCTTCTCCGACGTGATGCCGCTGAGGGGGCCTCTCAAGCCCTGGCTGCAGCATGCCGACTGTGACGCTCCGGCGACCGGGGTAGAGGTTGAAGCAGTCTCCACCGGCAAAATCTTCATGACCCGCGGCTGGGGCGAGGTCGCGCGGGTTTGCTGTGCGGAGGGCGCCCTCGTGATCCACTTCGAGTACGATGGCGCCTCCACGCTGTTCTTCAATGTCTTCGACGCGGAGGGTCGCCGCTTGGAGTGTTGCCCCAAAGGGGAGCACCAGGATGAGGCACGCAGCAGTGACTCTTGGGAGTCCAGCGGTTCTCCCGAGCTCTGCGAGACTCCGGAGACGAGCGACGACAGCTACGTGCCCCCGAGCTCTCGTCGCGCCCGGAGCAGGGCCGCAAAGTCCGGCCGCCACCTCGTTGATCTGGATGAGGTTGGCGCCGGCCTCCCGCGGCCCACTGTTGATGATGGCGTCAGCCGCAGGGCTGTGTAGATAGGATTCTCCTAGGTTCTCATCTTTTGTTCCCTTGACGGTCTGGGGTCGATTCTTCGTGATGCGCCAGACCTATGCGCGAACATCCACAGCGTAGCTAGGTCAGGCCCATACGAGTCCTCCCCCTTTCAATGCTCTCCTTTGTGCTCTACGTCCTCAGGTTTCCGCCCTCAAGCGAGCTCAGCCGCCGCTGGTATGCTAGGTCGCGTGTCGTGGTCAAGGCTAGGAGGTGAGGGCTGGAGAGCCAGTAAGAGATCCCGTGAGTCGCGATGCTCAAGAGCCCCCATTTTAACGTGCAAGCGGATTACTTGGAAGAGGTGGGAGCTCGCAGTGCCGCTCGGTGCTATCCTCGTGAGATTCCTGTAAGCCAGCACAAGGAAGAACACGATCTGTTGTTATGGTTGCCAGCCTATCGCTGGTTGCTCCGCAAGGGGGTGAAGGCACTGAGGGTCTGGTGAGGCGACGTGCACAGGGCATGCCGCGAGCCAGAGCTCGACCGCTTAGGTTTATCGACATGGTAGGGACGGACCCGTGCACCATCGCTGTGCCGGCGTGAGGAGGCCCCGTGGGAGGCGACGGTTGAGCAGGTAGTAATCATAGGTAGATCAAACATGAGAGTAGCAGGCTTAAGTAAGTGCATGGGATATACATGCCACTGGATCAGGCCCGAGCGGCTTGGGGATGATGCAGCCCGAGGGGCGCCCCCAACACGATAAGTTGAAGACATAAAAAAGGGATACATGCCATAGGGACGGACCCACACGGCTTGGGAATGACGCAGCCCGAGGGGTGCTCCCAGCTAAATGAACTTGGAAAACGTCACCTGGCTCTGTTGATGAAGGAGAGTTGGGGCAGCTGAAGGTGCACGGCGAAAGGGTTGCTCCTCACGAGCCACCGGGGCCCTGAGCCTAGGAGGCTCTGGGGGCTCAGGTGGTTCCTTGAGGACCGTCTCCATCTCCATCGGGACGGCATGGTGTCTGGCCTCCTGAGCCGCTAGGATGCACCGCAAGCTGCGCTGGTAGGTGGACGATACACTCGGCAGGCCAAAGGGCATGCGAACGTAGTTGTTCGGTGGGCCCTCGCAGCGTCCCACGCGGGAAGGCTAGAAAAGCTCCTGAGAAGCGGCCCTGTTGAGCCATGGAACGTTGATGCAGACGCGCAGCCCGCCATCCTCACCTGGATGGGAAGCTGCGCCTCGTGAGCGGCGGTCGCCGCGCATGGCCCTTGCATCTTGCAATTCCTGGGTGGTCTTGGTGATGAACTCCTGAACGGTGGGCAATCCTTGCCCTGCGCCCTCCTGAGGGAAACGTGACGCAAAGCACGCCTCCAGGTGGTGCCCGAGCGCCTCCCTCGTGATGCGGGCAAGGTGTGAGGCCTTCCAGAAGAAAGCCCCCGAGCCCTGCCCGAGAAGGGCGTCGGGCGTGCCTTCCTATGTGATGGAGGGAGGCGCCCCTAGAGTGGGCACTGATCCTGACGAGGCTCCGGCTGTGACACCACCCTCCTTAGGTCCTGCGCGTCGCAGCTGCTTCTTCTTCTTGGGGATAGCCTCAGGAGGGCCCTCGCCCTTGCTGTCGAGATCATCGATTGCTGCAGCTTCGAAGGCACGCTCGAGGGAGCACACCGCATCCCTTTCTTCACATGGGGTCGTGATGATCCCGCCGC